>NC_058132.1:230949880-231031808 GCF_016433145.1 Gracilinanus agilis | reverse complement strand
GCAACAAATTGGAAAAGGAGGGTATGTCCTTCAATTGGGGAATGGCTGAACAAACTGTGGTATATGCGGGTGATGGAATACTATTGTGCTAAAAGGAATAATAAACTGGAGAAGTTCCAGGTGAACTGGAGAGACCTCCGGGAACTGATGCAGAGCGAAAGGAGCAGAGCCAGAAGAACTCTGTACACAGAGACTGATATACTGTGGCAAAATTGAATGTAATGGACTTCTGTACCAGCAGCAATACAATGACCCAGGACAATTCTGAGGGATTTATGGTAAAGAAAGCTACCCACATTCAGAGGAAGGACTGCAGGAGAGGAAACATATAAGAAAAACAACTGCTTGAACGCATGCGTCGGGGTGGACATGATTGAGGGTGTGGACTCGAAACTACCACACCAATGCAACTACCAACAATTTGGAAATTGGTCTTGATCAAGGACACATGAGAAAACTAGTGGAAATGCGCATCGGCCATGGGTGGGGGGGTGCAGGAGGTGGGGTTTAAGGGGAAAGGTGGAGCATGAATCATGTAACCATGTTAAAAATGAATATTAATAAATGTTAAAAAAAAAGAATAAGGCTAGGAGTACAGGCATTCTGAAAATACTAAGACTGGTGAGGGAAAGATAAAGACACTAAAAAGTGTTATTTAATGCTGTGCTGGGGAGAAAAGAAAGATCAAAGAAGAAATAAAACTACTGCTTAGAATTCCTATTATGATAATGAATGGCAGAAAAAAAGGCAGAAATTAGAGTTTTTAGAATGGAAAGATCATATCAAAAATATCTGTGTAGGAGCTGAATTCCAACAAGAGGGTGGTAAAATGAAAAGTAAGCAAGCACCTAACTATCCTTGGTGGTAGAGATGAAAAAGCTTAGATGAAAGCTTTCTCACTGTATTTAAAGAATTTTTAGATATGATTGCTTTTAGACACATAGTAAACTTTATAATAAGATATTGAAAAATTGAACATTGAGAAAGAAGAAATTTTGTGATTTAAAAGAAGTAGAGCCATTATTAAGATTGATTTTGATAGGTCATTGAATCTGATATTGAGTTTTTATCAAAATTCTAGAAAATATTATTAAATAGATCTTTGGGAACATCTAGATAGGGAAGTACTGATTACTAAGAACTAGGTTTCACAAAAAATACTCATGCCAAACTAACTTTTTTGACAAGATAGATAGATTAGAGGAATATAAGAATTTATATTTTAGGAAAAAATAAAGGCTTTCCTGCTATCCTTGTATAAAGGACAAAAAAGTATAGTCTAGATCAGTGGTGTCAAATTCAAATAGAAACAGAGGCTACTAAACCTGTCATATATAAGTATCTGTTCAGGATGTTGTATATCAGAAAAACCATGTGATTATATAATTATTTTTTAAATTAATAAATTAACACATTAAAATCAGATAGGAACTATATTTAAGTTTAGTTCAGGTCATATTAGGGAATGTTGTGGACTGTGTGTTAGAATGTTTGAACACAAAGGATTATTGCTAATTCGACCTCGGAATGAAATCAAATGGAGAGCCCTAGAGATCATTCTATGGTTCTGTGATAACATTTCTATTAATGAATTAGATAAAGTCATAGTTCTCATGTTCAACAAATATGGGAGGCACAATAGTATGAAATATTATCTAGAATGAATCTAATAAATGAAATTAAATGGGGCAAATATAAAGTCATTTACATTAAAAACAATCAACCTCATAAATACATTGTACCAGGTGCATAGGCATTTAATAAGTGCCTATTAATTTGATCTGACAAAGGAAACATGGTTAGAAAATAGCTAATATGAAAAAAATAGGTCTGGGGTTTTTAATGAACTTAAAACTCAATATCAGGAATCAATATGATATGGTAGCTAGGAAAGTTAATTCATACACAGTCTGTTTTATCAAGAATGAGATGCTGTCCAGGAGTAAGGAAGTAACAGTTTTGCTGTACTTTGCCTCGAGGTTGTTTATATTTATAGTATAGTGTTTAGTTTGGGACATATTATAAGAATATTGACATGCTAGAGAAGATCCAGTTATGGGATATGAAACTGGTGAAACATCATGCCTTAGGAGGATCAATTAAAAGAATTGGGTATATTCTGTCTGGAAAAGAGAAGACTTTAAAAGGGAAATGATACCTCTGGTCCAGTATTTAAAGGTTATTATCATGTGGAAGGAGAATTAGGTGCAAAGTGAGTATCTGTGAAAGTTGCAGAAAGAGTTTCATGTAAGGGAATTCTTCCTAACAATTGTAGCTTTCTAAAAATGAATCTATGGTTAAGAGTCAACATTACTACTAATAGTAAGAAATACTTCATAATAATATCTGTTGGTTGAAAGTGTTAACAGAATATATTAGATAATGTCAGATATTATGTATAATGTTACTCATTTCTGAATTTAGGCCAAAGTAAAGCCATCAAAAACTTTGCCTGCTCCTGTCTAACTATTTTAAAAGCGACTTGTACACTAGCAAATAACTATCTGGTTAAAATCAATAAGAAGATGACTACATCCAGAATAAAAGTTATTGAGACTCAATGAATTTTCCATTATCAGTAAATCAACTTTTATCAATATTATTATTTTTATTATTTGTCATTTATTCTCTTGTGATCTATAATAGCATTTTTTATCCTGCCTTTTCCCTTACTATTAGTCATTCTTTGATTAGCCCTTATACTTTATGACAAAACTCCTTTCTTTTTTACCTTCCTTGCCCTTTTTCTACATCTTTTTATTATATTAGACTTTAATTTAAAAATGCATTGAAATGCATCATTGCAATTCAAATGTAATTTTGGACTGCCAATAGACCCTATACTGAGAACATAATAAATGTTTGAGATGAATACTATACCTGTCGAAAGATAAAAATATGTGCAGGATGGTAACAACTAATAAAACATTCGTGGCATAGGTGATATTCAGTACATTCAGTGCACCTAAAAATACCAAAAGAAAGAAAATGCTAGAGCCAGATGTTTTGTAAAATTATGATTAAATTGGTTTGTCTGATAGCTTTCCTAGCATGCTCTTTCCTCACTTTTCCAAATCCTAGCCATTCTTCAAGGCCTGGCTCAAGCCTTCCTCTATGAAGTCTTCTAAAACTATTTTTATCCTCTTTAATCTCAATTCCTATAGTATAAAATTAACATTTGGCATTTACCAAATATTCTTAGCATTCCTTTCCACTTAATTTGTTCATTAATTATTTCACCCATGTTATAAAGAACAGGAATAGCTGATCATGTGTTCTTCGACACAGTGATGAATAGGTGACTAGTATTTAATAAACACTTGTTGGTTAAAAAATGAAACACAGCCTAGCATATAATTTTTCAACAGGTCCCTCCAAAATGGTGAAATTCAAACTTTTACAAGATATTTTTAAAAACATCAATTGACTCTTGATTTCATTCAAAGCTGTTGAACTAACACTCTGAAGAGTAAAGAAATACATTTATTCATTGGTATGAAAAGTGCAGATGAGAATTTACTTTTTTTTGGTGGAAATATAATTTTCAATTGCCATAAAAAGTTCTATTACAATGCCTTATCATGGCACAAAGATGATCTAGACTAATGGCAGCATGATACAAGCTCTAGAATGTTCTACCAAACTGGAATAGGCTTCTAAACAGACTGTTTCTGATGCTATGTAAAGAGATTAATCATTAAGAGTGGAGTAGAAGTGATTATTGAGAGCAATAGAGAGAAACATGGTCTGTCAGTATAATCTGTGAATCCCATCAGATCTAGCTGTAGTTTATAAGTAGCTGATGGTTGTAACCACTCTATGTGATTCCTCTCATTAATAAAAGTTTTATAAATCACTTCAATTTAAAAGAAAAGGGGGAATTATGTGGGAGGCCAATAAGTGAAACAGAGTCTCAAATAGATAAAAATCTGAGACTCCTCTTTTGACCCCTTTTATGATCCAGACCTTTTCTTATTGGAAAAACATTATACATTTATTGAAAAGCTTTAAGTTCCTACCAAACCAGAAGGTACAGAGTTAATAATTTCTCTCCTTGATAATTAAGAAGCCTGAACTCTAAAAAAATATATTACTTAGATAATCAAGGCCGGAAACAGACAAAGCTAGACAAGACTTTATCTGACCAGGGGCAATCCTGTAAATCAAGAATACAGGACTCAATTACTTCGGATCTCTATGAAATATATTTCTGCTCCCAGAATTAACCTCCTATTAATTGGTGGTTGGAATTTGGCCTTTGACCCTGGACCTATCTCTCTACTTTTTAGACTCTAATGGGTTTTTGTATAATTTGTAACCCCTTCACAGCTGTGATTCTTTCTCTGTGCTCTTTGTGTTGTGTGAAACCAGTAAATATTAAACTCAAGATTCCATGGCAAGTTGGAGCAGTTGTGAGCTAAGAATTTAGTCTGACTGTTCTCATTCCATCCTACGCCACTAAATGCCACTCAGAACCCCCAGAAATATAGAGCTGGATCTCTATAAGTGATGAATTTTTTGACTGGTGTTCAAAGAAGCACATAAAAGTAGAAAATGCTCTCCAGCCCTATATAGATTTTCACAGGGCCCTGGTGGAAAAGGGGATCAGAGGGTATTAAGAATCAATTTTAATGTAATGACATTAATGATTAGTGCTGATTGTTTTGTTGTTGTTGTTGTTGAAGTCCAGTGAGGAGAGGTAATGTAGGAGAATTGAATCATATCCAGGTTCACATTCTTAGGCATAGAAAAAGGATCTAGGTCTGAGATTTCTCACTGCTGTAGGGATTCCTGGCTGAGGAAGCTTCTACCAATGGAAGTCAGCACCTTTATTGCAACTTAAGGAAAGTCTGTTTGGGAGACCATTCCAGTTTGGAAGAATATTCTAAAGCTTATTAGCCCAGATCATCTTTGTGCTCTTATGAAGTATTCCTCGTTTTGAAGCCAGTTCTCTATCCACTATACTATACTTTTAAGTGTAGTGAAATCAGGATTCAAGTACAGAATATAATTATAGCTTAATAGAAAGATGACTCAAAGATTCTTCTTAGAAAGGCAAATAAAGGAGATGGCAGAATTGTCTCCATCATGTGTCCAAAGGCAACAACTAACATTATTTTATGGAAAATTGTCATTTGACTTAATATTCCTAATAATACAAGAGGACAGATTAATTTGAAAACAATTACAATTCATATTCCAGTACTTATTGAAGATGAAGAAATAAACTCTGAAGAACTAAATAATCTTCAGATTAAGTCAAAATGTACCTGAATATTTAATTTTTTCAGTGCAGAGATAGGAACAGGTGAATATGGGTGAAGACTCTATTAAAATAGCAGTTAGGAAGTATAGTAAATAGAGGCAGACCTGGAATCAGGAAGGCCTGAGTTCAAATCTTGCCTCAGACACTAAATACTCATGTGTCCCTGGGTAAGTCACTTAACTGCTATCTCATTTTTCTCAACTAAATGGGAATTTTCCTCAATTAAAATTTTCCTCAATTAAAATGGGAATAAAAAAGAATCTACCTCCTAGGTTTGTTGGGTAAGAAAATTGAAAAAATTGAAGGGATTAGGACAGCAAAGGGTTGAATGTGGGAATTGAATGAACCACACTGACTCCAGCTTGTGACTCAATTCTGGAGCTAGTAGTTTCCTTTCTATTCAGTTATGGGCCTAGTCCAAATTCTGTCTTGTGAAAAAAGTTTATTCAGTTATCGGAATTGGGAGAAAACCTTATTGAATTGTTTGAACCAAGCTCTGTATAGCTGAGAAATTGAACCACTTGTACCTGGTGTTTAGAGACCCTCATCCAAGGACATAGATTATGTTGACCAGAAATAGAGTCAGATCTTAAGGCTGATATAAGGAGTTTCTCTTAATTATCCACCATGAGCAACATATGTGTGTTATCTAAAAACTGGCCCAATACTGATCAGTCAGCTATTGTTTCCATATTCCTTTGATTGTTTACAGATACTTTGGGCGTGGGGGGAAGTGGGGCACTCCTTTTCTGGAGTTTAGGGAATTGTTCCTGTTTACTCTCTACCTCCCAAATTTTCTTTCACCTAATTAGAAATCAGATTCCCTAGTATTGTATTGTTTCCTTTCAATTAATTGATTTTATTTAATTGTTTTTAATGTATGTCTATCCAGCTTTTGGGTTATTACCTAGAGTTTCACATCTTTATAATGAGTTTTTTTTAAATGATACTGAAGGCATCTGATTCAGTTAAGTGCTGAACAAACAATATACCAAAAAAGTAAAAGTCACTACAAATAGTGAATCAGGCCCAGAATAAAACAGAAGATCATGCTGGATAAAATTTGGAAAATATACAGGTATTTCAAAGTGTCTCCCTGCTTAAAAGCTCATCTTTTTACCATTCTTTGGTTGATGATCTATGTCTCTGACTCGTGGAACACCATGATCCCTGAAAAACCTAAATTAGAGATGACATAAAGAAAATAGGTGCCCACCAACCAGCTCATTAATCCATCTAAATGAATTTTCCTTAAAGATAATATAGGATAAGGCTTGGACCTATGATTTCATTAGTATAGGGAACTCTTAGAGGAGGAAACTCCTATCAGTGGAGGATCAATATCTTTTTTGTAGTTTAGTCTTAGAGCATTTACTAAAACACACTGAACAGCTAAGTGACTTGTCCAGGGTCACAAGCCAATTTGTGTCAGCCCCAGGATTTTAATTCAAGTCTTTCTAGCTCTGAGACTAAGCCACGCTATCTCAAGAAGGCACAATTTCTTATTGACTATATTTCCCAATAAATAGATAAATGACATTTGTTTTTACTATATTCACTTCTTTCTTACTGTTTATACTTGGTTCTTAATGTTCACATTAAAGAAGGGCATCAAGGAAGAAATACAGTCTCTAATCTAAAATTTAAGTATATTTGGCTTTGGACCACTTAAGGTATTACATATAAATATATGTATTCTAATATTCTCAAAATTTACTTTACACAGATGACAATGTCATTCTTTGACCACATTACTTAGGAAGAGCTATAAAACAATTCTGTTGCTCAATTTCATACTGCTGAATATTGGAGGTGAAAAATTTGTATCTTAGACTAATACAAAGCACCAACAAAGTCCTTGTACCTTTATTGTTCCCCAGAGCATGTTTCAATGGGTATTCAACAAAGCTACTAATGATTTAGACTTCTAACTGATTGATGAACAACTAGACTTAAAATGGAGATGTCGTATATAAAATAAAAATAAAATAAAATAATAAAAAATAAAGATAATTTATAATAATGAAAATCCTACAACAGTAAAATTGTTGACATTTATAAAGCACTTTAGTTTGCAAAGCCTATTCAGAATTTTATCTCATTTAAATCTTATAACAATTGTTTGAGGTAAACCTTACTGAATTGTTTGAACCTAGTTCTGTGTTGCTGGGAAATTGAACCACTTGTACCTGGTATTTAGAGAAAAAAACAGGGATTTTTAATCCTCCACTAGTAAGTATTGAAAGCAGGATACAAACCTGGGGCTCCTGATTCTAAATTTAGCTATCTCTACCAAACCAGGAACATTATTATTATCTTTAATCATTAGATAGAGTATAATGCTAGATAACTGATTATTATTCCTTTATCTTCTAATTAGTTATATTCTGATAGTAACAACTTATATATGTGGTACTCCAAGGTTTACAAAGTTCTTTGCACACATTGTGAGATCACCAGTGAGTCTTATTGTTTATGTTTTATATGAGAAAACTTGAGGGTTGGTTTAGTTGAATGACTAACTACATTTATAGAATGTGTTGGGTTTGTCACAGCCAGATCTCCTGATTTAAGATTTTATCCACATACTTCTCAATCATAGCTCTTTACTAATAATTAGCGTAAATGCTAGTCTCTCCTTCTCTAACGTATATATTTTTTAGAGCTTCAGGGAATATATATAAATACATATATATATGTATATATATATATATACAGAGACACATTTGTGATCACATAGATTGGGGTCTTCTTCCACTAGCATAGGTTATACACCCAAGCTCCTTTCTTAATCTCTGTAATTCTTTTCCAAATGTTTCCATAAACCCTCCATAGGCGATTCATTCAATACACCTTCATGATTCTTTTTATATCTTTGAAATATTAGTGTAGCATTAATTTATAGCAGGAATATAGCATTTATTATGAATATAGCCTACTTCTTCTTCTGATATGTCAACTCACTCTGAGAATATTAACAATTAAGTCAGTGTTACTTGATGGTCTAAGAACTATGTAATTTTTAGTAGCCTCTGCCCCCATTTTCAATGTTACATCACTATCACTGCAGAACTGATGACTATTTTGCATTTCTGCCTATTTTGTGGGTCGCCATGGTAAAAAATTTACCTCTGTTTACAGTACCCTAAAAATTGTTAATGTCACCTTTGATCTATCTCTCATCTACATAAAGCAAGGGTTTAAATGTCTTCATTATATCCTGAATTCTTTCATGATAATTCTAAGGTCTAGAAAGATTTAAATTCAGCTGCACCTCTTTTTTGCTTTTCAATCAATCAGTCAAGAAGTATTTATTACATGCCTACTATGTGACAGACGCTATGCTAGGTGCTGAATATACAAATACAAAACATGATAGTCCTTCTACTCAAAGAGTTTACATTTCATCAAAGGAAACAACATGTGTATATGTAATTAGAAGCAAAATACATACAGTTTTATTTTTTTTTTTGAGGGGGAAGAGGAAGTCTCACAATAAGAGAATATCATGAAAGGGCCACATGGAAAAGGTGGCACTGAAGCTAAATTTTGAAGACAAGAAAGGATTCTAAGAGGTAGAAGTAAAGATGATGGATTTCAGGCATTGAGATAACCTCTGCAAAGGCATGGAGATGGGATTCTGATTAAGTAGCATGTCTGATAGCCTTCTTGCAAAGCTCTTTCCTCACTGATTTGCTAAATCTTACCCTTTCTTAAAGGATGGTCTTAAGCATACCCTCTTCATGAAGTCTTCAATGACTATTTTCACCCTAATAATCTTCTCCCTTTCTATGGTATTAGGTTATATAATGTGTGAAAAAAACAAGGTGGCCATTTAGCTGGAACAAAGTTGATTGAAATGTCTCTAAGATATATGAAGGCATGAGAATGAAGATTAGGAGAGGGTTGGTTTTATAGATTTCAGAGGCATCTGCATAAAAACAATAATTCAACCTTTGAGAAAGTAACAGAATATCAGAACTCAAAGCCAATCATGACATAGGTCATAGATAGAATAGAATAGACTCTTAGAGATAATCTTATCAAATCCTCTCATGGTTCAGATGAGGAAACATGTCCGGAGGGAATTGACATATATGGTAAGTGGAACAGTTCAGTAACAATAGTGTATGATGATCAACTGTGAATGAAAACTATTATCAGCATTGCAAAGACTTGGGACAAGGAGCTCATGTTGAAAAAGGCTTTCTACTGCCATAGAAGAAACTAATGAATTGTGTGTGAATGCAGAATGAAGTATATCATTCTTCATGTTATTTCCTCCATGAATTTTTCTCTACTGTAAGCAATATATGTCTTCTTTCACAACATGATAAACATGGACATTTCTATTGTATGATAACATGTACAAACTATATCTTAATACCTGCTGTCTGGGGTCTTAGAGTGGGGGGAGTTTGAAATGAGGGAGAGAACATAGATTGTAAAATGTCAGAAAATGATTGTTGAAAATTTTATAGACATATAATGTGGAAAAAATTTAATGGCAGAGTCACAACTTGAACCCAAAGCTTCTACTCCAGATTCAGTACTCTTTCCACTATACTCTTTTTCCTAGGCCCATCTTTTATAATTGGTGGTTCTCATACTCTCCCTCTCCCTCCTCCTATCCCCATCCAGGATACAAAGCATAACATAGCAAGTATTCATTCAATCAACAATCATTTAATAGCAACTGTATGCATGTAGATCACTGACCTAATAACTGGGATAGGTAGCAAAGACATAAATGTACTCCAAAATACAGATGTTGCTCAGGAAGTTTTGAGGATTAACATGCACACAGCTGTTATGTTATATAAGACTCATTCACACACATAAAAGTTATATTACATATATAGTATGTTTTCTTACCATTTCTAATATTTTTAAATTTATTACTTATGCATCATATGAAATTGAACATGTAACAAGAAGAATTTAGTTCAAATATGTAAAAATAAAGTTAGCAGAGATTATAGCTTCAGGAAATAATTTCTGACTTAAGTGGAAAAGGTGGTAGTGTCTATGAAAGTTTAACAGCATAGTTTACAATCACTAAATTATACAAATTACAAAATGACTACATAGTCTTATTTTTTGAAATGACAAAAATTAATTCAAAAATGTTTCATATCCTTCCTTCATTAAAAATATTAACTATAATGATAAATACAATATATTCTTTTTTTTCTTTTTAAAACCCTTACCTTCTATCTTAGAATTGAAACTAAGCATTGATTCCAAGGCAAAAGAGTGGTAATGGTTAGGCAATTGGATCAAGTGACTTGCACAAGGTTATGCACTTAGGAAGTGTTTGAGGCCAAATTTGAACCCAGGACCTCCTGTCTCCAGGCCTCACTCTCTATTCACTGAACCAACACTATCTGCTTCAATACAATATATTCTTGATAATTTTTATGAAGTTTGTTTCTTTATTGGAGAAATAAATTTATTATGACCATATAGTTTTTTTTCTTCCAACTTTAACATTAAAGACACCACAAAATTTCCTTAAGAATAAACAAATAGCAAATCTGGCCTCAGACACTTCCCAGCTGTGTGACCCTGGGCAAGTTACTTGACCCCCATTGCCCACCCTTACCACTCTTCCACCTATGAGACAATACACAGAAGTTAAGGGTTTAAAAAAAAAGAATGAACACATAGCAATAAAATACTGATCAAGTAGGATATAAAATATTCTAGTAAGCAAAATTTTTTAATTAATTAAGAATTACCAGAATACTTTTTTGTTTCAAAATTACTAGAAATTCTTATAGGTACATTTTCCTAGTGAGCAACAGTAAAATGTATTTATGATTGATGATCTTATAGTATTCTTCAGTCTATTAATCTGATCATCAATTAGGATTGTAGCATACTTAACAATTTAAAAAATATTTATTAATCAACTACTGTAAGCTAGTTACTGCCCTTGGCACCAAGGGCAGAAATACGAGAATTGTAGTCCCAAACCCTTAAGAAGCTTACAGTCTAATGAAAGAATATTTGTATGTATTTATTTGTACACAAACAATAACAAGAACTTGTATCATATGGTACTTTAAGATTTGCAAAGTGCTTTATAAATATCTCATTTTTCTCCTCATAAAAATTCTGAGAAGTAGGTTTTTTCCACACAAGGAAACTGAAGCATAGAATCTTACGTGACTTACCAAGGTCATATAGCTAGTAAGTGTCTAAGGCAGGATTTGAACCCAGGTCTTCCTAACTCCAGGTCCAGAACTCTATCCACTGCATTGCTTTGCTGTCTCATGTAATGTCTTCCCACAAAAATAAGTATGATACAAAGCAGAATATAAGGGAAAAAGAAAGTGGTAAACTAAGTGGTATAAAATATGAGATAGAGATCACTTTCACCTGTGAGGGAATAAGGAAAATATCATGGAAATGGTGGGAATAATAATACAGTTCATGGAGAAAAAGTAACATTTACCAGGTGAGAATGTGGCCTGGTTAACAGCATGAGCAAATGCATGGAATGAGGACAAGATATGACTGTACAGAGCAATAAATATTAAATTGATTTGGTAGGAACACAGAGTAGTACTCCCATTTGAAGGGATTATTGTGAAAAGGCTGGGAAATTTTTTAAAAAGGAAAATAGAAAAATAAAAATTATATTCAAAATACATAGCAAGATTAACTCAAAAGTGAATGCTTTAGTGGACCAAACAAGAAATTAATTATTTTTTAAAAACATATGGTAAAGCTGACAAAAAAGGATGTGCCAATAGATTTTAACAGTCCATTTAAAAATGGTAGTATTGTTGTGAGTATTCCAAGGAGACTTTTGATTTGTCATATCTTTGCCTTAGATAGTTTTTTCACTGGTTATCCTTCATGTCTGGAAGTTTGTCCCTTCTCATTGTTACCTATTGGCTTTCTTCAAGTAATAGTTAAATTCTTCCCTTGTGCAAGAAACATTTCCTTATATTCAATGCTAATGCCTTCCCTTTGAGATCATTACTAATTTATACTGTATGTCTCTTATTTATACATAGTTGTTTGCATATGTTGTGTCCTCCATTTGACTCTAAACTCTTTGAGAATAGGGTTTGTTTTTACTGTTCTTTATATTCCTGGTGCTCAACACAATGCTTAATAAATGTCTGTTGACTGGCTAAAATAAAATTCAAGGTGTTGGGCTATAATAGTGCACAGATTCTCTTCAGCATGGTCATGTATCTCTAGCTCTGATTTTCTTAATATTTTTCTGTGTCCTGGAGCTTCTGGTAAAACCCATGAGTCCCTTCTAAGGATAATAGTTTAAATGTATAAAATTAAAAGTAAGATTATAAAAATTAATTATGTCAATTATTAAAATATGTATTTAAAAGCTAATGGATCCTGGATTAAAAAAACTTAGGGCCAAAGTCTTAATATTTCCTTATACTCTACAAAAGGGAAGAAAAGAGAGTAAAAAGACCAGAAGGGTTAAATTTGAAGCACTTTTTTAGTTGCCCTTTCATATTAAAGACATGAAGCACCAAAGAAAGATGCTATTCTCAGAATTCCATTTTAAGGTCCCAGGATTACATGGAATCAAAACTAGAAACCAGAAGCTGTAAGGATAAAATGTTGAAAGCCCTTAACTACTCAGTGTAGATGCTCCCCAGCTGATTAACTCTGAATGTATAGTTTTCATGTACTTGAAAAGATAATAGGAAATACTAAGAGAGAAACAGATTGTCATATGCAGTGCTACTAGGAAGCTAATATTCCCTTTGAAAGATTGATAATTTGACAATCTCCACCAATGTTGCCTACAATCCTAAAATGTTTCTTAAGTTCTATCTCTAAAAAATTTAGTACACGCTGGTGTTCTCTAACTTCTTTGTATATTAGCTAAGCTGGTGTTTAGGCAACAGATACACAATCTATTTCAGGGTCCATACCAAGCTTGGTGACACCTACAAGAGCTTGAGTTCTTCTTGAAGAAGCTTGCAGAGTCACCTGCATGCCCAGATGAGTTTTTAAATTGGACTTACTAGATTAATAAGTTTTATTACTGGGAAAATATAGGATATTAGAATAATTTCTTAAATTAATTTTGATGCTTACTTATAACATGTTCCCTCAATTGGAAACTGCTTGCAATTGTTACATGGAATTCCAAGGTGTTTGTGAAGTTTTTCTTTCTCTGCTGCTGTCACGAGTGCGTTGGAGTTTCTGAATTCATCTAAAATAAGTTTTAATGGTGCAAACTCTTCCCTGCACAAAGGGCACTTGACCACAGAGTTTTCTGATGACTTATCCTGATGATCAGCCCATATTTTCATACATTTTATATGAACACTATTACCGCAACCATACCTGACAAAAGAAGTAGAGAATTTGCAAATTATTTTCTACCAATAATATTATGACTTTCATTGTTGCATCTAATTTGATTCTGTTTCTGTTGTGTATCATCAAGAATTGTTATATTGAGCAGCTAGGTAGCACAGTGGATAGAGTGCCTGGTCTGTAGTTGGGAGGACCTTAGTTCACATCAGACCTAAGACACTTCCAAACTATGTGACCCTGGGCTCTGTCTTAAAATTTATTCTAAGATGGAAGGCAAGAGTTAGGAAAAAAGAATAATTATATAAAATTAACTGTTGCCATCAGAAGGAGTTATTACAACTTTTCCCCTTTTGATGAGGCACAGTTCTGAATTGATTTCCAAGAACAACTTCTCTGTTTCTACCAAATTATACATTTCTAGACATGATATGCAAAAGAATTAGGCCAGAAAAATAAAATTTATCCTTTCTATTGATTTATTTTTTTGGGTTTAATTCATTAGTGCTTCTTTATATTTAGAATTAAAAAATACCAGTCAATTAGTCAAGTTAAGCATTGGGGATTCAAAAGGAAGCATTTGCATTCAAGGAGCTCACCATCTAATAGGAAAGGCAACACACAAACAAATATTTACAAAGAAGGAGAGGCATTAGGAAAATATTCTTGTAGTAGAAGGAATTTTAATTGGGACTTAGAGGAAGCCAAGGAAAATCTTGTAAAGCAGCAGGTGAAGGTGAGGTAGGAGTTATTTCAGGCATAGGAGAAAGCTAAAGAAAGTGGGAGATGGAGTGTCTCATTTGTAGAATAGCCAAAAGGCCAGTATTACTGAATGGACGAGTATATGGTATGGTGTAAGAAGACTGAAAAGGTAGAGGGGGCTAGATTGTGAAGGGCTTTGAGCGTCAGAGGATTTTGCCTTTGATCCTGAAGGCAATACAAAGCCATTGGCATTTATTCAGTAGGAAGCAACATGACCAGATCTTTGCATTAGGAATATCACTTCAGTAGCTAAATGGAAGATGTAGTGGTGAGAAACCTGAGGCAGTTAGACTCACCAGTAGGACAAGGACACTGCAATAGTTTAGACTTGAGGTGATGAGAGTATGTATTAAGGTGGTGGCAAATGTCAAAGAAGAGGAGCAATATTCAAGAGATGTTGCAAAAGTGAAATTGCTAGACCTTAGGAGAAGATTGTATATAGAGTTAGAAATAGAGAAGAGTTGAAGAAAAGTATTAGGTTTTGAACCTGATGGACTTGGAGGATGGTGTGGTTTCCAAATAGTAATAGGGAAGGTGGAGGTACAGTATAAGAGGAAAGATAACAAGCTCTTTTTTGGAAATATTTAGCTCAAGATGTGTGATTAGAAGTCAACAGAGAGATTGGGGCAGAATTGGTAGAATAGTGTGAGAATTAGTTATAATGGTTTAAAAAATCTTAAATTAGTAGAATAGTATGAGAAATAGTTATTACAATTTAAAAATCTTATTCACTTACCATAATGTTATATATTGCTATATTTTTAAATCTCAGATTTTTAAAATTATGTAGTCTCCAAGGAATTGTAGTGAACAGGGAAGATGCTTCAGGGCTTGACACATGCAAGCAATAAGATTAAAAGAAAAGCTATGGAAGGAAGAGACCTTAAAACAATTGTTGATGGTCAATTATTGGCTCATGAGCTTGCCATTGTTTCCTAGAAAAATTCTAGACTATTTTTAAAGGCATATATTATATAAGTATTTAAGGAAGAGGTAGTCACTATGAGCCAATATGAACAGATAAAGAATTGTATGGCAGACAAGCATGCTTCCTTTTGTTGTTGTTGTTGCTGACATAATTAATAGGATAAAGGGGAAAAGCCATGGATGCAATCCAATCATCTCAAACAGGTGCTACTTAGTCAGTTTCTCATGATTCAGTTTCAGAGAAATGTGTTTAGAACTGTTTGACCAAATGGAGAGTGATGATGAATGGATCAAAGTAAAGAATTATCTAGTGGATTGTGACCCCAAGGTTCAATCATTAACGGTATTCTCTTAAACATCTTATTAGCGATTTTAGTGAGACACAGACAGCATAATTCTCATGTGACTCAAACTGGGGGGATACCACAAATCAGGATCCAACAATATCTCAACATTTTATCTCCGAATAAAATGAAAATTAATTGGATTAAATTCAAAATTCTGCTCTTGGGCATAAAAAATAATTCATAACTACAAAGTGGGGGAGAGAAGACTATCCTGGAGTATTGATTTTGTCTATTTTGGTGGGGGCACATTTTAGAAGGACACGCTAGGCTACTTTGACTGAGAGGAAGATGTGGTTAGATTAGTAAATAGACCCCAAAGCAAGTCATATAAGAATTAAATGAAACTAGGAATGTTTAAGAAAGGGAAGAGGAGACATTAAGGGATATATCTTTTAAATGTACAAAGAGTAATTAATTGTTCATTAGTGAGAAATAAAGATTAGAAACTTGTTTTTCAGGATGCCATGAATAGCATTTTGCACAGCAGGCTTGGGAAATATTTCTTATAGAATATAGGATTGAATTAATTTTAAATTTTATCCACCTCAGCAATTCTATGATCATATGGAGTTCTTTACTAATACTTCCAGAAACACATTGAAGTGGTATATTTTCTTAGTGCACATAGAAGCTGGTAAGACAAGCGTGGAAAATAGCTATCTAGAAATTTTGGGGGAAATTATTAATGAAAATGAATGAAAGAAATGGAAAGATAACAGTATTATTTGAGAAGGTGGATTATGTTATAAGGAAATAAGGAAAGAGCAGGAGCCAGGAGCTGCTGAAAGGCAGAAGAGCAGGAAGGTTCCAGAATTCTAGGGAAGTGACAGAGCTTCTTATAGGAGACAGTTGAAGCTGGAGGTTGTGTTTGTCTTATCTAAGAGATACCTTGTGGTGATGGGGATTTTAGTAAATTGATGAATGTTTGTTTAGGACCAGTGTCAGAAGGATTACAGGGTTTGGGAAGACCAACAGGATAAAGCTTACAGGATACCAAGTGCTATTAAATAGGGTTTATTTAAGGTAAAGGAAGGAAGGGAAAGGAATTGAGATAATCTATCTAAACCAGTGATGGGCAAACTACTGCCTGCAGGCCAGATGCACGCCCCCTAAAATGTTCTATCAGTCACAGGACATTATTCCTAATCTGACGAATACAATGAGTAGGATACAATATAATGAAACTTCGAAAGTTATCTTAGAAACAGACTGACAGATGAGCATTTCCTTTCCTTTGGCCCCATCTTTAAAGTTTGCCCAATACTGATTTAAAGAATATAAATAAACCTCCCCAGCAAATCTAGTTGTTATCTTCAGAAAACTGATATCTGCACTATCATTTACCTCTCTACCTAAAACTCCTAGTTCCTACAAGAAATACACTTCACTAACCTAAATTCCCCCTTAGATGGTGAATAGAGGTTGTAAAGTTGGAAGTTAAGCAGGAACGGGACTCAAGGGAAAAGGTTCTCACTGACAGATGGCTTTAGGTATCTCAAGCAGCTCTCTTGGAATATCTGTCAGTCAGCAGCAACAAGATACACAGGAACAGGTTGTTGGTAAGATGATCAGAAAGACAGCCACAGGAGAGGGAGAATACTCGAACTCACAATGTCTACCCAAGGAGATAAGACAATCTCAACTTACAACTTCAATTGTTTCCTAAAAGAAACTCTGTCACTTCCCTAGAATTCTGGAACCTTCCTATTTCTGTCTTTCAGCAGCTCCTGTTCTTTCTTTATTTCCTTCTAACAATTAGCATGAACAACTTTATAGTGCTTAAAATGGTTTTATATACATGAAGCATTTAACTATTTAAAAAGCAAATAAATTGTTGAAATATTTATAAACATTTAAAAATGGATCTTTAAAACTGCATTTTAACATACCAAACTGAGAAAATTGTTTTATGTTTTAAGGAAGTACTACCATAAATAAAGTAGCAATATTTTATTTCTTCACAATCAAAGTATATACACATATGCACATATATAACACTAAAGTTATTTCGATATGCTAGTAAATTAAAGGCTAGGATTCATTTTGAAAGTCTAACTTAATTTCTGATCCATTAAATTTTACTATAGTATAAAATAATTCTAATGATAAGCTGTTGTTTTTAGAAAAGTTTCAATTTTTTTCATTATGGGAAATCATCTAAATAATAGGTTCCTAGGTTAGAGCTGAAAGAGAACCAAGAAGTCTTTAGTTTCACTCCATCATCTTATAAAGAGGAAACTGAGGCAGAAAGATAAGTTAACTGTCTTGTCCAAGGTCTCCCAATTTGTACATACCAGAGTTGGAATTTCAAACCAGATCTTTTGATTCTTAAGTCAATCTTTCTATTGTATCACCATGAATAACTTGGAATCAATTGAATTGATATAACATTCAAAGCTTTGTATTGTTTCTCTATTAATTATACTATTTTTCTAAATGGTAAATATAAGTCAATTCAGAAATAATTTTTCTTTAATTTTCTAATATTAAGAGAAAAAGTAACCTGCAATAGGTGACTGGTAGCTTTTTTTCTAGGAGCTCTTCTTGACATATGGAGCAGACATCATCTGCACAAATTTCTTTCTGTTTAATATATCCATCACTTTCAACATGTGTTCTTTCAGGTGGCTTAGGAGTCTGGACATGATGTAATCCCCCTAGCAATTCATTGATTTCTCGTTCCACAAGACCTAATTGAAAAGCATCTGAGGAAAACCCACTCAAAATTAAGATTCATTGACAAAACTTTAAAGTGTAAAACTTCTAAAATATTTTATATTAAAACTGAAATTTTCTTTTGAACATAGAAAAATCACATTGGATAAATGATACACAACTAATTCTGAATGAATTTTGAAATGTGTCAATTTTCTGCAAAAACAAAAAGAAAATCAAATTATTTGGGGATAGAAGAGAGGTTCTTCTTTATCACCACTAGGAAAAGAGTATGTATAAAGGGATAAGATTTGGGGTTAGTTATATCATAGAGAATGCCATGAAACTTTGGAGGTTTTACTTGTAGTCTACATTATCCAAGTAATAGCAGAACAAATGCAAAATGTAAAATATGTAAATAGTGGTTATAATAGAGGAACTGGATCAAGAGGTGATAGATCATAGTATAAGACCATAAGAATAGAAGGAAAGAAATAAAAGGGATATCAAAAGAAGTAGCAGCAAAGGACTGCTAGTGATTTCTTAAAGTATATATTTGAGATGGGAAATAAATGTGAAAAAGAATTGCAAAATGAAGTTAAATAAAACCAAAAAGGCCAAAGAATGTATAACATGGCATATTTGGAATGAATCATTAGAAATTTGTGTAAAACTAAATTATACTACTGGGCAGCTGGGTAGCTCAGTGGAGTGAGAGTCAGGCCTAGAGACAGGAGGTCCTAGGTTCAAACCCGGCCTCAGCCACTTCCCAGCTGTGTGACCCTGGGCAAGTCACTTGACACCCATTGCCCACCCTTACCAATCTTCCACCTATGAGACAATACACCGAAGTACAAGGGTTTAAAAAAAAATGTTAAAAAAACTAAATTATACTGCTTTTGTTACTTATCTTTCTGTGTGTCAATTATGTATGGCTCTTCAAAGGATAGTTGGTCATGTAACATTACCTTTTTAAAAAGCAGCCCTATGTAGTAATAAGTCAAATGAAATATGAAGATAACTCATATGTATGATAGATGCCTCTGGAAGAAGGGTATGTTTAAGTATGTCAAATGTAGAACTGTTATTAACTTTATATAAGACAAAAGGAGATGACAATTGGGGAGAAGAAGCTTCAAATTCCATATACCAATGAAGAAAAAATGTTAGAAAGGGAGTGTTCCATTGAAAAATATTAGAAAATGGAAAAGGACTTGTCCATGTAAAGAATCTGGGGAAAAAAATGACAAAATGGAGACTACAGGATGAATGCCTAAAAAAAGGGAAACCCAAGCATCTTTTATTTGTTATGATAGACTAGGAGACAGAAGACCTAAATTCTGATTTGGCTTGGTCAACACTTGTTATATTAGGCAAGTAACTCAAATAATCAATCAATAAGCATTTGTTATATATGTCCTATATGTTCAACAGACACATGCTTATTGGTGCTAAAAATAGTTCCTATCCTCAGATAGCCTCTAGTCAGGAAGATATGTACATAAATAAACACATATAAGATAAATGCAGAGTATGTTGAAGGTTACCTTATAGAAGTTTTGAATGCTGGTGAGGATGACCATGGAAGGATAGCAGAGTGTTGACTAAGGGGGTGACATGGTCAGATCTATGTTTTTTAGGAAAACCACTTTGGAATCTAGATTATACCATGGAAACAACTCAGTCAGGTACTGAAGTAGTCCTAGGGTCAAGGAGTGATGACTGTGACATGGATAAAGATTTTAATATTCTTGATCTTTTGTTCCTTCAAATGAACTTTATTTTTTCTAACTCAATAAAATCATTTTTTGGCAATTTAATTGGGATGGCATTTAAAAAATAGATTAGTTTAATTATTTTGGCTCTGCCCATACATGAACAATTAATATTTCTCTAATTATTTATATCTGACTTTATTTGTATAAGAAGTGTTTTGTAACTATGTTCATGTAGTTCCTTGGTTTGTTTTGACTAGTACACTCTGAAGAATTTTATTCTATCTATGGTTATTTTAAAGGGAGAATCTCTTTTCTTGTAGGTCTTTGTCAATAATATTTAAAAATGCTGATGTGGATTTATTTTATATCCTATTATTTTGTTAAAATTATTGATAGTTTCAACTAACTTTTTAATTGAATCTAGAATTTTCTACATATCCCATCATGTCATATGCAAAGTGATATAGTTTTGTTTCCTCTTTGCCCATTCCGATTCCTTCATTTTCTTTTTCCTCTTATTGCTATTGCTAGTATTTTCTAATACAATGCTAAATAAAATTGGTGACAACTGGCATCCTTGTTTCATGCCTGATCTAAGATTTTATTTTCTCCCCATTACAAATTTCACATAATTTTAGGAAAAAAATCCACTCTTTATGTTGGCAAATAATTGGAAACTGATATTATGGAAATTAATTGGGGAATTTCTGAACAAGATGTGGTATATTATTATGATGGAATACTACTATACTATAAGAAACAATGAGCAAAATGATTTTTTAAGAAATGAGAAAGTACTACATGAGATGACCAATGAAATGAGTAGAACCAAGAGAACATTATCCACAGTCATAGAATTAATTCTGGAAGAATAATCTATGAATCTGGAGGTAACTCCAGAGAGTAAACGGAAAGGCGAAACATGAAAGATAAGTTATTTTTACATGTTGGTCTCCCTGAGGATATCTTCTGTGTATGCAAGAAGGGCAGAGAGGGGTTTGGGCCCATATGGACACAATTTATTATGTAAATATGAAGTAAACGGTAAACATATGGATTTGTGACTTAATTTCTTTACTATCTTATTTTTCTTGGAAATGTCTGTTTAGTGTTATAAAATTTGGAATAAGAAAAACATTTTTAAAAGAAAAAATTCACTTATATCTATGCTTCCCAGTGGTTGTTTTTTTAAAATAGGAATGAGTTTTCAATTCTGTCAAAAGACTTTTTTTGGGTCTATTTGTTAAAATCATGTTTTATTATTACTTTTGTTATTGTTATAATCAACTATGTTGATAGTTTTTCCTGTATTAAATCATCCTTACATTTGGTATAAATCCTATTTGGCCACAATGTATTATCTTTGTGACATTATTCTAGTCTTTTACCTGGTATTTTATTTAGGATTTTTGCATCCATATTCATTAATTTTCTATATTTTTTTCTTTCTATATATTTTTTGATGTTTTTGCTCTTTCTGGTTTAGGTATCAGCACCACATTTGTTTCTTAAAAGGATTTTGATAAAATTCCTTCTTTACCTCTTATATCAAATAATTTATTTAATATTAGAATTAGTTGATTCTTAAATGTTTGATAGAATTCACTGATAAATCCATCTGGTCCTGATACCTTTTTCTTAGGAAGTTCATTTATGGTTTGTTTCTTTTTCTAAAGTATGTTTACTTAGATATTCTTTTTCTTAGTCTGATAGTCCAAGTATATTGATATTATTTTTGTAGTATTCTTTCATTTCTCTTAAAATGTTTTCATATGCTTGAGCAAAATAACTCAATTACTTTAAATTTCATCTTCATTGGTGGTATATTCTCCCTTTTCATCTTTAATGCTAGTGTGACTTGGTTTTCTTTTTTTTATCAGATTAACCAATAGTTTATTAATTTTGTTGATTTTTTCACAAACCAATTCCTAGATTTATTTACTTATTCAATGATTTTCTTACATTGTTTCACTTATCTTTAATTTTTAGGATTTATAATTTGGTAATAGTTGGGGGTTTTTAATTTGACCTTTTACTAATTTTTTTATTATATTCCCAATTCATTGCTTTCTTTCTCTATTAATATAAACATTTAGAGATATGAATTTTTGTCTAAATACTGCTTTTGCTGTGTCCCATAGGTTTTGGTATGTTTTATAATTATTATCATTGTTTTTAATGAAATTATTCGATGTTTCTGTGATTTGTTCTTTTAATTCACTTATTGTTGGGGGGGGCGGAGATAGACCCCTACCGCTTATACTTGATTGGATTTTAGTGATAGTGATAGGTTTAAGATTATCAATATTGTGATTCTAAAATGATTGGTATAATTCCATTATAATCTTAATTAAAATTAGTAGAATTCATGATTTTTATAAGGATTTCTAACTAAAGCATAAAACTGCTTCTAAGGGGACTTCCAACCCCTCTCTAAGTCATACTTCCCTTCTATCAAGAGATGCTGACCATCTGAGTTTCATGTCCTGATATGGTGCATCACATCCCGATATAGTGCAAGTATGCACACCCTTCATTATTGAGAAATAACCATCCTCTCCCCAGATCAGATGAGTCTGAGGTAATGGTCATCACTATTCTCTAAATAAGGGTATTGTCTTGTGATTTGACCTTATAATATGGGTTTTCCTAAATAAACTAGCCAATTAGTTGTGTAGTTGGGTAACGGTTTCTAAAAAAAGATCTACATGATGCTGTGTCTTATAAGTCATTAACCTTGTTTGGAAATAATCACTTTGTTATTGTCTTAGTATATAAACCAGGTCTCTGCTGCCTGACTTTGTCTCTCATTGGGGTCCAACTATGTAACATGTGTGAGACTCCGGGTTTATCTGGGAGATTTGGCCCTCTTCCAATAAACTCTAAATTCTATCTTGACTTGGAGAAATTTGGCTTTTTTACTTTATTTACCTAAATTGTCTATATCAGGGTGGTGGGATAAAAATTTCAGTGACATTCTTTAAAATTAAGCTAGTCTCCAATTAATTTTTACTTTTTGTTTCCATGGTCTATTATATACAATGTTTATTGCATTGTGATCCAAAAAGGATACATTTAATATTTCTTCTTTTTACAGTTTTATGTTTTTGTGCCCTAATATATGGTCAAATTTTTGTAAAGGTGCTGAGAAGGTATATTCTTCTGTTCCTATTCAATTTTCTCCAATTATCTATCATATTTAACTTATCTATGATTCTATTCATCTCTTTGATTTCCTTCTTTTTTTTTGTTAGATTTATCTAGTTCTGAGAAGGGAAAATTAAAGTCCTTCTGCTATTTAAAAAAATAATAGTTGTGTATTTCCCTCCATTGTTTTTTCTATTCATCCTTTTCCTTTCTTTTTGCCATATCTTTATTGAAATGTTCAATTCTTCTGTCTACTACCTCTCTAGTT
Organism: Gracilinanus agilis; assembly: GCF_016433145.1. NCBI lineage: Eukaryota > Metazoa > Chordata > Mammalia > Didelphimorphia > Didelphidae > Gracilinanus > Gracilinanus agilis. The sequence goes on along the minus strand of NC_058132.1, from coordinate 231,008,408 downwards.
CACTTTTTAGAACCCTTCCGATATGCTGCCTTCTTGCCTTTTTAATTCCAAACTGGCCTACCTTTCTGAAGGTCCTTGCCTTGTCCCTTTCTCTTTACCTTTTAATTCTTATTCTATCCACTTATCCAAGAGCCTTTTTCTTTTCCCCGAACCATGCCTTTCTATTTCTTTATGAATTTGATTCTAAAAATCCCTTTGTCTTGAGTCCTTTCCTTATCTTCTCATCTTCTGTCCCCCTTCACACCTATTTCTTGGTATGTACTCCCTTCTAGGTTTTCCTCCATTTTCCTATCTCCTTCTCTCTTTTCTCTTAATCTATCATTCCTTCTCTTGGTCCCTTAGTTTGTTAAGGGAACTCAGTCCCTCACTTATCCCATACCCTTTTCCTCCTGTTTCTCTATACCTTAAGACTGTTACCCTTCTAGTTCTTTATATTCTCTTTTTAATTCAGATCTGATGAGAGTAGGGTTCTAGTACTAACAACCCTCTAGTCACTCCTCCCTTTCTTTGTGAGAGTTCTTCCACTTATTCCTCTTTTCTATGGGGTAATTATTCCATTTTGCTTTTTCCTGATCTATTTTTTTATCTCATTCCATTTTATTCAAATTGACCTCAATTCTTCTATCTAGATATGCCCTTTCAAAGTACCTATGTAATGATTTCATTCTTAAGGGTTATAGATGACATTTTTCAATACTAAAATTAAACAGTTTGACCTTTAGGGTCACTAATAATTTTTCTTTCATAATTACCCTTTGTATGTTTCTTATAGATGAAATTTTCTTCTGAGTTCTGGGTTTTCCCTCCAAAATATTTGAAATTTATTTAATTCGTTAAATATGCCTTTTAAAAAGTTCTTTGATAATTATGCTCAACTTTGCTGGGCATGATATTTTTGGTTGTTAATCCAGATTCTTTATTCTTCAAAATATTATGTTCCATGCCATTCATTCTTTTAATGTTGAGGTTGCTAAGTTGACATGGGCCCAGTTGGGGGAAGTTGCCCAGAACAGAGTCCGTTGGCGTGAGATGGTTGCGGCCCTATGCTCCTCTGGGAGTCAATAGGAATAATAACTTTGTAGTATTTTCTCCTTAACTGGGGAGCTATGGAACTTAGCAATGATATTCCTGTGCATTTGAATCTTTGGATCTCTTTGAGGTAGTGACCAGTGGATTCTTTCAATTTCTATTTTACCCTCTGGTTCTAGAACTTTGGGTCAGTCTTTCTTGATTTCTTGGAGTATGTTGTCTAAACTTTTTAATTGTAACTTTTTAGGAATCCAACTATTTATGTTGTCACTCCTTGATCTATTTTTCAGGTCAGTTGTTTTTGTGATGAGTTTAATATTCTCTTCTATTATTTCATTCTTTTCATTTTGCTTTATTGTTTCTTGTCTTAGGATATTGTTAGCTTTCTCTTGTCCAATTCTAATTCTTAGTGAATTATTTTCTTCTGTGAGTTTCTGTATTTTTTTTCCCATTTGGGCAGTCTTTCTTTCATAATTTTCTTTCATTGTTCTTGTTTTTTATTCCCTCTAATTTTTCCTCAACTTTTCATTTGGAATTAAGCTCCTCCAAAAGCTCTTTTTGAGCTTGTTACCAATTATTGTTTCTCTTTGATGTTTTAGAAGTGTTTTCTACTTCACTGTCTTTTGAGTCTGAACCCAGGCCTTCTTTATTCTTAATAGCTTTCAATAGTAGGGTTCTTTCTCCTTTGTTTGTTCGTTTAAAAAATAGTGACAAAGTCAATAGACTTAATTATTAGCTTTATACTGGAGTCATGGGGTTCCTAGGGATAGTGGGGGATGCTGCCTCAAGTTTCAGGACTTTTTGTGTTTGTTATTTCCTGGATCCCACTTAGTTCTTCCTAATATATATATATATATATACATAAATTTTAAGGCTATTTAGGATCATATATTTAGATTAGAAGAGAGTTCTGAAGCTATCTAATACAATCTTTTCCTTTTATAGATGAGGAATCAGAGGCCCAGAAAAATTCAGTGATTTGCCCAATATCACACAAGTGGCAGAGCTGGGATTTAAGCACAGGAGTTTGACATTCTCCTCTTAGTATACTCTCCCTATTTAGCCCTCAGAGATCTAATTAACATTTCTCCTTTGCATTTAGGGATATAGTTTGCTAGACATTATTGAACTTATATATATATATATGTATATATATAACCTATGTATTTTTCTTTCACTTAGATTTTAGGCACCACATAAATACACTAAGCCTTCTATTTCTATTGTATTTCTCTACAATGCCTAATAAAGTGATATGTACAAAGTCTAATGCTAAATGAGAGAATATACATCGCTAAAAAGGGGAATGATCATTTCTGCAAAATATTTTTTCAATATCAATAAAATTTATATTTTGTTTGTTTCTTTGTAAATATATAACATTGCTTTTTCAGTATGAGGCAAAAATGTTATGTTCATGAAAAAGTTAAGGAAAAAAACCTGGTAGATCAATGAATAAGTATGTATTTAAGCATTTACTAAATGTGCTAAGCATTGCAGATACAAAGAAAAACAAAAAGAGTCAATAAGCTCACATTCTAATGGGGAAGAGAACATTATATAATTAAGTACATACACGTTACATACTGAGAAGATGGAAGGCTAGCTCAGAAGAGTAGGCACTCTCAGGGAAGCCACTATGGAGCAAGGGAAACAGGAAGAACAGAAATTCCAGCAGAAAGTGGAATTTAAGTTGAATCTTAAAGGAAGCTAAGAGAGATGAGAGTTAGATGTGAAGAGGAAGATAATTCCAGGAATGGAGAACAAGCAGTGAAAAGGCAGGGAAACATTTAAGGTAGTATTGTTGAACTGTAGGGTGCACATATGGGAATAATGTGTTTTTAGAAAAGAACTGGAAAACCAGAAAGAGACCAACTTGCAAGGAGCTTTAAATGCCAAACAAAGGACTTCATATTTGAATCTGGATATAAAAGGAAGTCATTAGACTTGGTCAGTTCTTTAATCATTTTGGCAGATGAATTGAAGATGTAACAGAATGGGTGATACCCCCATTAGGAAGACCAATTATGAGGCTATTATAATAGTCTTGGTGAGAGGTGATATGGGTCTGAACTAGGAAGGTTCTGTGAAGGGAGAGAAGAGAATATATGTGAGAGATGATATAGATAAAGAAATCACAGGATTTTATAACTAATTGGATGTAGAGTTAGTGAAAGAGAGTAGTTGGGAAGGGCTTGGGAAAGAGAAATATAATTTGAATATAATGAATGAGATCTTTATCAGATATATACTTTGAAATGTCCAACAGATAGTTGGAGTTAGGGTTTAGAGAAGAAAACTATACATATGGATACATATGCATAGAAATGATAATGGAATCCAGAGAGCTTAATGATATTATCAAGTAAGGTAGTAATAGAGAGAAATGAATAAAGCTTTGAATTCCACTGAAGGTTTTTGAGCAATGTAGATGATGTGATCAAATATGTGCATTAGGGAGATTAATCTGGTAGGAACACACTCAAAAAACTGAAAGAAGGCATGATTGAAGGCTTGGTAAATGCTAAGCAGGATATGGTGATATTACAGTAAATAGTAAGATAGAAATAATACAGAGGGGAGGAATAGAAAGAGACATTCTGGAAATACAATCAGCAAGAATTGACATTTGATCAAGTACAGGGAAAGTGATAGAGAAGTGTGATACTACTGAATGAAAAAGATAAGTTGGGCTGAGGAGGTAGTTTTAGACGGAAAGAATGCATTCTATTTTAGAAATGCTAAACCTTGTTTTACAATACTTCCTTCATGTAATATATTCTTTCATATAAATAAGATATTGAATAGATAGCTAACGTTCAGAGTTTTGAGGTTGAGAGAAATACTGGAGCTGAAAAAATTAACTTGGCCATTATGCATATGAAGATAATAGTTGTGAAGAGATAAGACTGCATGGGACAATGATGATAAAATGAACTTATTACAGGTATAGTCTGCTTTTAAACCTTATGAGGTATGTTTTGGAGTGCAAAAACAGAGAAGGCTGAGATCAGTGTTGGGAGAATGGGAGAATATTAAGGAGAATTGATCCTTTAAGTGACATAGTGATGGAATAGATTATTTTTTTTTTGTTACTAGACAAGCAACTACTACTTTGCAAAGGAACTCCCTTCTAAAAAGCCACTTTTTAATTTAATAACTTATTAAGGTAGGAAGGAGTCATTTTTGCTTGTGGAAATGGGATGTAAACTTCTTGAATGTAAGCACAATGACAAAGTATTTCATGTTCAAATGTCATCTTTTGTATGAGGACAATAATTTCAGTCAATAAACATTTTCTGAATGACATTTTATTTTCTACTAGTTGCCCATTTCTGGATTCTAAAGATATAAAACAAAATTTCATTCTATATCACTCTTCCATCAAAAAAAATTAGATTCAAATAGTGAAATACTGCTTAGCAAATATCAATGAAGTTCTGTTTGCCCAATCATTGACCAAGCAAAAGATTCCTTATATTTAAAAGGTGACTTGAATTTTAAAATAGCTTATGAAACACTTTTTATTTAAAGACTGTGAAAACACTCCAATTGTCAAGTAACAATCTGTGCTACAGAGAGCTGGCAGTCTGTTTTGTTTGTCAGGAAAAATAAAGAAACTGTACTAATGCCCAGAAATTCAAAAAGAAAAATTCAGCTTTGTGAAAACTTAAAGTTATAGAATTTTTGACATTTGAAACAAATTCACACTTTAAATTTTCATATGTGAATTTGTGAAAAGTTCCTAAATTCAAAGTTCTTATGTTTATAGATCTCAAATAACACTAGGATACTTACATTCATGATTTCTTGGAAGCTTGAATTTTTTCAATAAAACCCTAATCCACAATTAGAAAAATGGAAAGAAAAAAAGTTAAATACTGAGTATTTTTTAAAGCTTAAAAGTAATTAGTTACATAAGATCACCTGAATTTTAGGATATGAAAAGCATTAATAAATTAGTACTATGTAAATATAAGTGCAAGAAAATATACCTTTAAAACCCTTTGTTTGGGGGCAGCTGGGTAGCTCAGTGGATTGAGAGCCAGGCCTAGAAACGGGAGGTCCTAGGTTCAAATCTGGCCTCAGACACTTCCCAGCTGTGTGACCCTGGGTAAGTCACTTGACCCTCATTGCCTACCCTTACCACTCTTCTGCCTTGGAGCCAATACACAGTATTGACTCCAAGATGGAAGGTAAGGGTTTAAAAAAAACAAAAACAAGACCCTTTGTTTAACTGCTTGAGTAACAATTCAGTTCTTTCAAACTAAGCAATAAGGAGGAAGAAGTTATTTCCATAATTAAATGAAAAGAGAAGCAAATTTATGGGTAGCGATTTTGCCTGGAGGATTCTATACAACTGTTGTGGGATATAGATACTATTACAGGATTTATAAAGAAAATATTAATATCCAATGATCAGGTTTTCCATGTATTAAATGACAAAATTATTCTAGTATAACAAATAGTTTTCTTACTATAAAATGTCACATTATTGTATGATAGAAAAATCTGTCCAATCTTACCAGTGACTATAGAAGATGACATTTATTTTAAAAATTAATAGCCATGTTACTTTTTAGTTCTAAAAATCCCTCAATTTAAAAATTATGCTTGTTTTCCATGCAAAAGATTTCAAAGTGGGGCAATGAAAACAAACCTCAGAACTCAAGAAGCAATGCCTGATTTTCTTAGCTTTGCAGAAATTCACAAAAAGGATACAACAGAAATAACTAGAGGTAGAGACTGAGTAAATTGTAAAAAAAAACAAAACTATATTGTTAGAACCAGAATACTTCCTTGCACAAAAAGAATATGAACTAAATAGAAGAATGAAAAAAAAATTGCAATTAATACCCAAAGGAATCAAAGCCTTTAAACACATACATATACATGCAATTATTTTCTCAGTTATGTGATTTTTTAAAAAAGAAAATGTATTCTAATAATATTTACTTCATTACATTTAATATTTTGAAGTCAGTTTACTTTATAATATATAACTATAACTTTATGACATGTTTATATATACATGCCCATGAAAATTAATGTTTACTATACAAATACAAACATGTATATATATATATATATATATATATATATATATATATATATATATGGAGCATTTCCTGGATCAACTTGGTATTCCTACACAGAGATAAACCATTGTTTCTATACGTGCTGACTGACAACCTATTAAAGGAGTAGAAGACATCCACCAAAGTATATGAATGGCTGACATACTTGCCACTTTGTAATCCTGTCAAATAGAGTTAATTCTAGGGTCTGTCGTTTGTAGAGATTACTCAAAAGCCGGGCATAGACCAGAAAGAAAAGATAAACCCTGGGTAACAGAGTGGGGGTGAGAGTGGCAGCCACTGCATATCTATACTCCATGAACTAGGTTGTACATGCTTTTTCTCAAGAAATATTCCAGAAAGAGTTCTTAGACCCCAAGTTCCTGGTTCTAATGATACAGAGGCAGTGACAGAGATCCTCTGACTAAGAGATGGCAGCAATGAAGAGAACCACCAGGATGAGTGGTAAAGAGTTTCTTAATCCCAGCTTTCCAGAGAAGTGTCAAAAGTTATGGAACCCTGCAGCCTTCTGAAGTAATGTCAACCCTCAAATTCAAACCTGGCCCTTGGGGCACTAGGCTGCAGAGTACATATACATATATAGTTAAATATTTTTTGACTGGCAGCAGAGTGAGTTAAGTTTAGGTTAAAGCTGGCTAAGAAGATCTTAAAAATTATATTTAAGGAATTTCTTGCAAAATAGGGCCTGAAACTAAAAGAAAGCTCTACTTCTAAAGGATATATACGGTAATTACAGAGAATTTTGTTTATATTCCTTCAGACTGATAAATCAACTATTTGTTGTATGTGGGTTATGGGGGAGAGTATAAAGAAAGGGATAATCCTCTTTTCTGGATCATAGGGAAGAAGATAAGAAGGGGCAGGATATTTTTTTATGAAAGACAGATCTTGGAGACAGCAGGACAAAATGATTAAGAGATAATAATCCCTCCTTTGCTTAACTATAAAAGGAGAGACATTTGATCTAGAGCAGTGATGGCGAACCTTTTAGACACTGCATGCCATGCCCTGCCCCTCCAAACTGTGTGCTGTGTCCTGTCCGCCACCCAGACTGAGTCTCCCCTACCTTACTCCAGAGAGGGGAGGGAGAAAGGGAGCAGAGTGGCCCAGGTGCTCCACTCAGGGAAGGGAGTAAGCACTTCCATTGGGCTGCTGGGCAGAGGAGTGGGGAGCCGTGATGGAGCAGAGGAACAGAGTGGCTCTGGTGAGTGATGGCTCCCATGGCCACAGAGAGGTCACGGCATGCCGTCTCTGGCACATGTGCTAGGTTTGCCAACATGGATCTAGAGAATCTCTGCATTTTATGATTCTTTGAATTCATTTCTAGTAACTTAGTGATATAAGTGAATAAGGCTTTAAATTTCTAGTTAACATTTCAATTTTTCCATCATTTCATAAAAATCAGGAAAGTAAAATTTTGTGGCTATGTACAGTAATTTTACAATATACATTAAAATACTTAACATAACCACATCATGTTCCAAAATTTGTATTATATTCCAATTCACATTCTAGACATTACTCAAAAAAAGCAGGAATAAGAGAAAAAAATGGATTCATTTTATCTGTTACTGTAACACCAATGATCTTTAATCAAATAATATTTGAAATAATGAAAAGGTGAATTGTAGACACATGGCAATGAGAAAATTGTGATAGCTCTGAAACACTAAATAATTAATGTGGAGATTAAAATTAATATACAAGAGCTAGGTATTATATTTTATAAAGTTTTATTAATAATAAACTAACAAAAAAACTAGAGTGAAAAGGTGCTAAACTCACTTGACCCATGCTCATGGAAAAGAAAGAAAGAGGGAGGAGCTCCAGAACTCATAAATCAATAATGTGACCATGCAAACATGGAGGCACAGGAGAGATTAAAGGAAATTTGGGGAAATACTAAGGGACTTATGGGGGATGAGGTCCAAGGTTCAAAATCTCCATTTATACACTTACCAACAGATATGTCTACAGAGATCATTTCCTTTCATAAATGTGGAACAGCTACATGTGTGAGGATCTCCAAGAAAAACCTTTTAAAGAAAAATACCAATACTTTAAAATTAGAATTATAATTATCAGTATTGTTAGAAAAAAATGTGTCCTGATTAAGGGCTAGAAGAAACTTGATGAAGTCATTGGGAATGGGTCAGTCATAACCTACTGGTTATGTGTTCCAACTAAAAGTCAGCTACCCCTACTATTTCCCTTTTCTGTATCAGCAATCAAAATGTAATAACCAACCCACCAAAGTGGTAACACCACAGAAATCAAAACTAGTTCTTTAGAAAAGGCTGGTAATCCCCTAATCTAAGCATATTCTTTTTTCAGGCAAGTTACACTTATATTTGGGCCAGGCAGACATATCTTTTTTTGTTTGTTTTCTCCTAAAATGAAATTTCATGCCCATTTGTAAATCATAGCATTTAGGGACCAAAGATTGGCAAGTATAACTCCCTCACTTTAATGAAGAGACAATTGAGGCCCAAAGAAGAAGTTAACTCAAGGATCCAAAGGTAGTAAATAGCAGAACAAAGAATGATTTTGGACATTCCAACTCAAATCTAGTGTTTCTTTTTACCACAGTATTAATAATACTGTGAAAAAGTTTTGCTCATATTTAACCTAATCTATTTGAAGAACAGCTGTTATTATTCAGATGGAACTCAGGAGGCTTCTTTATTAATGCTTTATTGAGCCTGGAGAGGCAATATTACGTTGTAGTGTAATGTGTCAAACTCAGATTCGAATAGAAACAGGGGCCACTAAACTATACATAAAGATTCTGTGGTGGTCTGCATATTGACTTAGAAAACCACACATTTATATATCTTTTTTCTAAAAAATGACATCAACACATTAGATTCAGATAGGAATTACATATCTGTATTTAATGTGTTGATGCAGCTTAATTTGGTTTGGCCAACTTGGAGTGTTGTAGGATAAATGTGGCTTGAGGCTCTGTCTGATACCTCTAAGTGAGCTACTTTTGAAGTCAGGAAGACCTGTGTTTAAATCTGATCTGACATCTGGATGTGTGATACTGGGTAAGTCATTTAATTTCCCAGTGCTCTAAGGAACTCTATTACAAGTTGTATAGGTAGTAAAGATCTGCTTTGGTAGATGTCTGGAGTTTCCTCACTAGGGAATTCCCTGTCCCTATTCTCTTATTAGGAGTCCAAAGAATGGGACACTGTTGCTAAGACAATCTCCTAAAAGAACTGGTTTTGTTTTGTTTTGTGTTTTAGCAACAAAGTGTACCACCTATAACAAATGTTTTATTCATTTAATACGCAGAATTATACTTTTTAAAATGCAGTCTTTTATAATTTTCCAGTTTTGAAGTGGACATTTTCAAAAACCAGCTATAAATAAATGTTCTATACAAATCTGTGATTTCATAAATGAGAATGGACTCTTAAGTGTAGAAATTCTCTCCAGCAATAATGCAAGTTGTCAAGCTCCCAGCATTCTAATATTTGAGAGAATTGTAAGTGGTTATGTGACTTGCCTCTGCTCACATTTAGTATGTTTCAGAAGCAGGACCTGAACCCAGATCTTTCTGAATCCAAAGCCATACCCTGTCAACACTATTTTCTAATGGGGCAGTTGGTAGCACTGTAACTAGAACATCAGATCTGGTATCTTGAGGACCTGGATTCATATCTGACTTTAGATACTTCTTAGCTGTGTGGCAGGGGGCAATTCACTTATCCTCAATTGCCTCTCTTCTTTTTAGAACTGAAACTAGAACAGAAGGTAAAGGTTTTTTTTTTTTTAAAGAATACCTGAAAGAAAATAAAGACTTGTATGCAATATAATGAAAAGCGGCTAGATTTTTCATAAATTGATAAGATCTTGGTTCTAACCATATTCATTTTCTAATAATTTTTTTTTAGTAAAGACTTTTAACACAGAAGTTTAGTTCCCAAACTAAGTTAAAGGTGAAAGCACTGCAGATGGTTTTTGAAATATGGGCCATTGGTCAGTAACCAAAGTAGATGGAAGTAGAATGCCATTAGTATAGATAGCATTTAGGACTTGGAGTCAGAAAGACCTGTTTTTGAATCCTGCCTCACACTCACATTATGCTGTGAACTTGGGCTGAAGCTCTGTGCCTCAGTTTCCTCATGTGTAAAGTGGGGAGAATTCCACCATAATGTTGGACATAGAGTCAATACCTGAATTTGAAGGTATTTATTTGGCAGCTAAGTAAAGCAGTAGATATCCAGGGCTAAGATGACCTAAGTTCAAACTGCAACCCTGGACAAGTCATTACCTTCCCCCTACCTCAGTTCCCTCACCAGTAAAAAGGAGATAATAAAGCATCTGGCTTCTAAGGTTGCTGAGATTAAAATGCAATATCTGTAAAAGGACTCTGAAAACCTTGAAATGCTAAATGCGCATTAGCTATTATTCACAGTACAACCACTCTCAATGAATTCCCCAGGGGAGTGAATTCCCAGGACATCAAAATGTCTAATCATCTCCATTTATACAGACATAAAGGCCACAGGTCACCCCCACCACCCCCGCTTCTCTCCTCCCCCAGGCTTCAGGTGTCAAACTTGTCCTTCCCAGGATACTGTGAATAGTCGGAGCTCTTCAGCTCCTTTTCCCTCTTAATTCGTCATCCCTCAGGATGCCCGAGGGGCCGCATGGTCAGTGATCAGAGCCTAGTGCGGGAGAAAGGTCTGGGCTTGGGGGAGGAGGGGTATCGCTGTCTCCCGGGGCAGCGGTTACTCTATAGTTGCAGTCATCTGGCTCGTCTTCTTTTATCAGGAAGCCTGTGGGTCCAGTCTCTCGCAGCAGATACATGTGGCTGCTCAGGGCCTGGTTCTGGTGCTTCTTCAAACGGTCGCTCACAAGCCGCCGCCTCTCGGATCCCCGACCTCCGCCTCCGCCTCCGCCTCCGCCTCCGCCCGCGCCACCAGGCATCGTGGTCACCCGGAAGGGCGCTGCTGCCCCTTCCCCTCAGACTACAGCAGTTCCCCAGCAGTCGGAAGACCCGGATCGCGATACGAGACTTGCTGGTTCCTATGACAACGGCGAGCACGCGTCCGCGTTGTGCCTGTTGCCGGGAGCTGCACTGCGTTCCCAACAACTCGCAGCCAACCCTGGGCTGTGGCTGTGACTGCGGCTGCGGCTGCGGCTGCGGCTGCGCAGAGCGGGAGAGGGCAGTGGCGCCCTCCCACCTAGCGGACCAAGGAGATCACTCTCGCCCCCTATCCTCTTCTCTCTCCGCTCGGCGTGGAAACTGTCAGGTTGGCGCCACCTGCTGGTGGCTTGCGGACAGGTCTCGAAGCCTTCTGCCAGGGACTCTGAACTTGAAGCTGCTGCGTAGATCTTTCAGTGCTCATATCTACTGGGAGAGGGGTGGGAGGATAGTGGGAATGTCTCCTCTGACAAAACATGGTCAGTAATTCCCTCCCTAAATCACTGAAGTGTTGTCTTCATGCTTTTCTTAACCACCCCTCTTAATTCCAGCGCTTTCCCTCTTTTAATTATTTCATATATATATATATATGTATGTATACACACACACACAAACTTGCTTTGAATATATTTTTCTCCCCTATTAAATTATAAACACTTTGAGGGCAGGGACTGTCATTCCGTTAATTTTGGTATCCCTTAGCACAGTGCTCAACACTTAATAAATGTTTCTAAAGTTGATTTGAGCATTGCTCTGTTCTGTCTGGTTCTGGGGAGTCTCCCTGAGTGAGACCCATACTTTATATAGACATGAGAGGGGTGAGGTTGACCTAACTGTATAAGATTAATCCACCCCTGGCTACCATAGGTTTCCTGTAAGTAATCAAATTACCTGATGTGAACCTTGAATTTATAGTGTAGGACAAAGCTTTAGATGTGAGTATGAATAGAAATAAATACTGGGACTTCCAAACTCCTAATCAATAAATAGCTAGACTCCTAAATGACTAAATGAGTATAATTTTGATGATGACTGTTAATATACAGGGGGGAAAATGCCATGGGCACCAACCACCCTAACATTACTCTTGTGTCTATATTAAAATTAGTAAGAAGGGGGGCAGCTGGGTAGCTCAGTAGATTGGGAGTCAGGCCTAGAGACGGGAGGTCCTAGGTTCAAATCTGGCCTCAGATACTTCCCAGCTGTGTGACCCTGGGCAAGTCACTTGAGCCCCATCGCTCACCCTTACCACTCTTCCACCTAGGAGCCAATACACAGAAGTTAAGGGTTTTAAAAAAAAAGAAATAAAAAAAGTTAGTAAGAAGCACTCTTGGTATGCAAGCACCTAGTTTTATAATTTTTTTTTGTATTTAAACTAAATATGCTAGTTAATAGAAGAGTTAAATATGCAGATAAAGCAGAGAACCAGAGGAAGGTATCCCCTAATTCTAGTTTCCTCTTTTCCCTTAGATAAATCCAGTTGGCCAAATAAGACTAAATAGACTCCAAAGAATTATATTGGCAGAAGATCAGGGCAGGTCAGCAGGGATTGTTCAAATATTTTGATTCTCAAACACTTGGATATTCTTAAAAATTATTGAAGACCTTCTTACACCCAAAGATGTTTTATTTGTGTGGGTTATGTCATCACAACATTTGCTATTTTAGAAATGAAAACATTTTAACATTATAATGATACTAGCTTTGACTTCATGGATTCCCAGAAACGGCCTTGAGGATCTCCAGAACCACTTTGAGAACTGTTTTTCAGTAGTATAGATGAGAAGGCAGCGAGTTATCAGAGTATAGGTGTTGCAGTGGTGGCTGGTAATTTCAAGACTTGGTTAGAAAATTGATCAGGTAGCTCAGTATGTGAGGGGAGTGGGGCAAGAGATGGACAGGGGCAAATTAGATTCAAGGCACAATTGGACCAAATTCCTCATTGGGTTGGGTGAGGCAGATGCTTGAAAGGGAGCAAGTAGTGGCATATTCATTAACTTGAATTACAATCAGGTAAATGGAGGTGGCAGTGATAACCAACCAGTATTATGGAACCTATGATAATAATTGGGAGCTGAGATGTGAGTTCTGAAGCAATCACTTTAAAGTACAGGTTTTCAATAAGATACTTGTCTGCTAGCTGCTTTTTGGCACAGGTGAATTGCCTTGTCTTTAATCCAGTGCCTTGATCCAATGCCTTTGGCATATTTTCTTCAAATTTCTTTGAGTTGGAAATCAGGTAGTAAAAGATATGTACCAGGGGTTCTACTCACCTCTAGAAGAGACTCATATGCCACAGGGAGTTGCTTTTTTGTGCTTTTGTGAACAGTCATCTACATCCCATACCTGAACCTTCATTTGGAAACACTCCCGCTTCCCCCACTTCCTATCTAGAAAATGTTCTGCTATAACAATCTAAAAATTAACACATAGTTTTCCTGCACTGGTTATTTAAATTGGCTGTTTTCCAGTTTTCCTGGAGTGTTATTTGCAGTTTTTCTTTTGGGTGAGATAGTGCTGGGGAGCTTATGTTTCGATCCATTCATTTGAAGAACTCCAACCTTTTGTTATCTGGTGACCCACCTCTCCCAGCCTCCTCTGTGCTGAAAATCTGTGATTTTTTGGGGGGACAATCTTCTGAGCTGGGGCCTAGGGGAGATGAATATCTCTCATCTAACATGTCTCCAGGAAAGCAGAATTCCCTTGTGGGAATCTGCTTATCTTTGTGTATTCTTGTTTGATTCAAGGGATTCTAGAGCAGAGGTCAAAAACTGATTAAATTACCAGAGATTGGCAGTCACTAACAAAAGTGAATCTCAGTCTAACAGACTCATGAATGAAATTATGATTGTGAAGCCCCACCTATGTCTGAAAGTAGAAGGAACAATAGAGGAAGAGAGTAGAACCTCAGAGTACAGAAACTCAGAGTATTACCAAATGTGGGCAGGGCCTTTCCATAGGACTTTTAGGTGTTGGTCTGAGTCCTGCAACAGCCAGGACAATTGATCAATCCAATCCAATTAAAAAAGCAAACATATTCATTTAGCCCCTACTATGTGCCAGGCCCTGAGCTAGGCACTGGGGATATAATTAATAAAAGGAAAGATAGTCTTTTCCCTCAAGTGGCTTTTATGCTAAAGTTCAACATATAAAATGAGTCAGGAAATGGGAAGGGACACCAAGAAATGCCCCATGTTGGGGCATCTTTTCCCCTGGAGTTAATAAAACAACAAAAACCAGGCAGAACAATAGATGCAAAGTGGAAGGAGCAAAGAGTCCAATTTCTGCCCTCTATAGAAGAGGTCACTGGGATGAGTTTGGTATTCTGCCCTTTGGCCCTTCAATCAGAGGGGAGAGGATGCATGCTGGTGAGTATGGAAATGAGCTCATCCTGGGATAGGCATCTTGTTGGGTGAAGGGAAGAGCATCAGATGCAAAGTGGAATGAATCCAACAGGAGTTTCTAATCCATTTTACTATAATGGCACGCAGTGAAGTCTTTCAGAAAGTTGTGGTGGGAAACCCAGAACTATCTTTTGTTTTCTACTCTATTTGGGGGAGGGGGGAAGCAAAAAAAAAAAAAGGGAATGAAAGTAGTGCAAACTGGTGTTCAATGCATAGTCATTAACTTTTTCCTTGAATCTCGGATAGAGTTTATTTTATTATTTTATTTTATTGGTGACAGTCTGTATTAAGCCAGCCATTTTGAAACAGAAATAATTTATGCATATTCCTGCAGGAGTTCTGGGCTGGGTTTATGAAAAGTCTTGAGTACTCTCACAAATCTAGTACTGTTGTGAGCACTGTGACAAGAACTGGGCAGCAGGGGTGCCCTCTGCTCCAGTATACAGGTATACCCAGAATTATGTCTTGATTGGGCAGTATTGGTTGACAACTCCATATCTTCCCATTAGATCCAGAAATGGGTAGAAGATTTACAAAGTACTAATTCAGGTCCCTTGTCATGAGTTGTACTTAAACTCCACCAGTGTTTCTAGGGCTTGTCTCTATTTATGGATCCTAAAGGAGCTGGAAGCTAGTCCAAACTGGAAACAAATGCAAAGGGATGAAGATATGTATGATTCCTGACCACAGCCTCTTTTATTGATTATTTGTCCCTGGGTATGTCTACCTCTTTTGAGATAATCACATAACAAACAGAGGACAATTTGGAGAGGAGAATAGGAGGGAACCTTTTTTTTTGTCGATCCCTTATGCCATCGTTTTTATTTATTTCATTTAAAAATTTGCTGAAATATTTTAACTTTCTTCAGTATATATCTATAAGCATCAACCACATTAACAAAAATGAAAAATACAAAAAGGGGACATCTAGTCCAACCTCCTCATTTTCCCAATCAGGAAATGTATACTGAGACATTAAATGACTTTCCCAGGGTCTTAAAGCTGGTATCAAAGGCTAGATTTAAACTCAAGTCTCCAAATCCAGCATGAAATGAACTCCTACCCTTCTGTATCCTAGAATCCAGTTTCTTTCAAAGTTCCATTTAAACTCAATCTTCTATAATAAGGCCTTTCCTGATCCCTCTAGCAACTAGTACCTTCCTTTCAAATTACCTTGTTTTTATTTTTATTTTTTTGTATATAAGTATACATGTTTGCATTACTGGCTGGATTCAAAAGAGCACTTGGCTCCCTTTTAAAAAGCAGAGAACATTAATAATTTATGGGGTTAGGAAAAGTCTCATGTAGGAAGTGACATTTATACTTCTCAGAAGAAAGCGAGATGATACATGTAGGATGTTTTTAGCAACCTGGAGAAGAAAAAATAAGTGCTAAGAAAGACAGGGTAGTCAACAAATATCAAAGACTGCAGAGAGGTCAATAGGGATGAGGACTGAGAAAAGGTAAGCAGATTTGGTAACTAAGAAATTATAACTTTAAAGGAACAGGTTCAAGTGAGTGAGGACTCAAATAATATTTAGGAGTTTAAGAATCTAAGAATGGTAGTGTTTTCAAGAGAAATAGGAAAAATTGGAAGAAGAGTGGGTTCTTTTTTTTTAGAAAAGATAATATATTCAGATTTGCAATGTAGTTCACAGTCCATCCATGTGCACTCATCCTGTTATCCAACAAATGATGAAAAGTTGTATTGGGAATGTTGTACCTATTGCTGTTGAGCTGCATCTGAGAAAGTGCCTGTGGTAGTCATGATATGAGCTATGGAGGCAATGTGTGTATGTGTGCGTTCTTGGTGTATAGATGAGGGAATGTTTAGAATTTGGCTTAAACAAGCCTCTGGATTAGGTTAGGTTGCCTGAGTGTGAAGGTACACATTAGCTTGATTTGGAAGGATCTTGTCAGCATGTTCCTAAAATTTTACAGGTTTTTTCTTCAATTTCTGTAACCGTTATCAGTATACATGCCTCAGTTATCTTTAGGGAGCTCTGTTGGCTCACGCTTGTCACAAGTACTCCAAATGTCCCATGGAATGACTTCCCTTCTTGTTTCTGCAAACCTTAGTACATAAAGAAGCTGGATATATCAACCCCCTTAGCTCTTCTAGAAGCTGAGAACTCTCCTTGCATTTAACTGTAACTCATTTATTTCTTCTCCAGGTTCCTGGCCTGGCTTTCTGGACTTTCTCTACGGTGTTTTGAAACTTCTTCATCCTGGAATCTCACTTTATCACTGTACTTCACAAACTAAAATAACCCTCCCCAAGCAGTCTCATCCTCTGACTGGCAGGTTCCTCCCAGACCCTCTAATTTTAGGAAGGAGGCCCAGGCCAGCCATTCCTCTCCAGTGGCACTCTTGACTCTCCAGAATCTCTTTAGCAGGTTCCCATAACAGGTACCTTCCTCTCTTTGACCCTGCCCATTCTTTTTTCAACTTCTTTTTATGGTGTTTTCCATCTTTAGAATACAAGTTCCTTGAAGGCAGGGACTGCCTCTTGTTCTACTTGTTTTTGTATTCCCAGGACTTTGCCTTAGTTGGCAAATAGTAAGCCTTTTTTTTGTTTGTTCCACTTTGCTTTTTTAAAACTTGACCGTCAGTCTTAGAATGATATAAGTATTGGTTTCAAGGCAGAAGAGCAGTAAGGGCTAGGAAATTGAGGTCAAGTGACTTGCCTAGGGTTACCCAGCTAGGAAGTGTTTTCAACCAAATTTAAATCCATGTCCACTCTAGTGCAGATCTGGCACTCTTATCTACTGAGCTACCTACTTGTTCCTCTAGTAATTTCTTAAGAAATGCTTACTGACTTGTCTTGACTCATTCATCCATTCAAGAAACTACTAGGTGAGAGGCAGCAAGATATAGTGGACAGAAATTTGACTTGAAACTAAGGAAACCCTAGACTCAAGTCCTGCTTTTGAAACATTCAGGATTCATGAACCTGAATAAAACATTTCAAATCTTAGGTTCCAGGCACTTCTCTTAAACTATATATTACAGACTAGGTTTGAATCTGCATTGGCACAGTGAGTTTCCTCATTATGAGTTTCCTATAATGATGAACTTTTAAGTCCAGTAAAAAGAAAGAACAAATAAAAACTGTGCAATGCACTGCACTAGATGCTAGGGATACACAGACTAAAATGAAACAGTTCCTACCTTAAAGGAGTTTAACTTCTATTCATACTGTGAGGATGAATTCAGTTCTGTTTCCCAGTAAGTGTTACCGATTATTGAGCAAAGACATATTGAGTGTCATCCTTTAAATTAATGTTTATAGATGGGCAAAAAGCCAGCTGATTCTTAGCAGGTTCTATTTCCTTTTCTATCATTATGCTATCCTAACTGTAGAAGTAAAAGGGTTCTCCCAAGAGGGAAGCCTTTTATGTTTTATCTCTTTTATGAGTCCCAGATTACCAAAAAGCCATCAACTATGCACCATTCCTCCATGGTGACCTCTTAGTACTCATCTAGTCTGGTTCTTGGACAGAAGATAGAGTCTGTTACAGGGCCCATAGCAGAAGTTTTTTCAGCCTACGTTTCATGGTAATAACTTCCAAGAATTTAGGATTGCCACCAAATTAAAATAAGGGATTATTAAGGACTTGTGTGAAAAAGCTTTTTAGAGTGGTAGGGTGTTTTCAAATTATATTTTGACAGGTGTGTAGTGTAATATCTCAAAAAATATTAACAACTTCCTTTCAAAGCAATTTTTTAGTGAATTGATTCGGAGGTCAATTTATTCCATGAGTATTTCTACTTATATGTGAATATTCATTTCCATGGGAGAGTTAGATGGCACAATGGATAGAGTACCAGACTGGTAGTTAGGAAGATCTGAATTCAAATTTGTCCTCAAAAAATAGCTGAGTGACCTTGGGCAAGTCATTTAACCTTGTTTATCTCAGGTTACTCATTTGCAAAATGATCTGGAGAAGGAAATGGTAAACTACACCAGTATCTTTGCCAAGAAAGCCTCAAATGAGGTCACAAAGAATTGACCAAGAATAAAATGATACAACAATAATTCAGCTTTATGTATGTGCACCACATATGTACATATATATTTCATTTATTCATGTAGGGAATGATAAGAAGATATTGCAGAATGTCATAGGCAATAGGAAATTTGAAAAAAAATTGTCTACATAGCATCGTTTGCAACATTCCCACCTAATTTTTCATACCACTAGGTGTCAGTGCAACATAGAGAATATAACAGCAAAGTAAACACATTTTTTTTTTCCAGGTCCTTTATTGTGTTTCTTTGAGTAACTTACTTTGAAATGTAGAGCTAAAAGCAAAAATGTTTTGTGGATTATAATGATCATTATCTTTTCAAATTCTCCAAACTGAAGCCATCCAGGTTAATATCAGCTAAGTTTTAAAGTTGCTCAAATTAGTTCTTTTTTTGTGTGTGTGTAATCTGCAGCTGGGGAATAGAAACAGAAAATCATCACATACAGGAATAACCCTAATGAGTATGTTTCCTGCATCTGTATCTTTGCTTTTCAATTAGTAGCTCTCTCTTTTTTATTATTATCAAAACAGGTCATGGAGGACAATTGGCCAATGTAGAAGGTCAAAAGTATAACATTTTCCTCTTCCATTATTTAGTTTATAAATATGTTTTAAAGGATATGAGCAAGAATTGACTTGCCTTGGTGTCATGGTGACTGATAAGATTTCTTGTTAGGAAGATGTGTTGGGTAATTCATAATTTGGATATTTTTAACTTTATTTCTTTCCCACTAACTATGCAATACAGCTTCATTGGCTTCTGATTTGTGGTGTCTTGACCCTAATTCATAAGAAGATCCATCCCACATTAAATAGCAAAAACATGTCTTAAGATATATTTTTATTGGCCCAGCATAGCTACAGATTTGTGGAAGTGGTTTCTGGCTTTCTAAACCTTATATAAGTTTTTTTCATTTTTCTAAATTCAACTGTCACCATATCTCAAAGAAAATGCCATGTTGAAGAGTTTTAAAAATGACTATACATGAAAATGTGGCAAAATGTACTAATTTAGTCTGAATATGGACAAAATCTTGAATAATTGACAACCTTAAGAAAACAGTCTTCCTTTAGATCACTACTTGGCAAGATTTTCTGATTTTTTATTATGGTTCATAAACTTCTTGTCTAGGGAGGGTTTTATAATAATTTATCTCTTTAATAATTCAGTTGTAATAACACTATTATTCTTTCTTTACAAGTGCCAGTAACTTCATGTTTTTGTCCTTGACCCTGACTTTTCTTGTGACTAACGTGTAATAGATCATACTGCTCTATGCATTTCCTCTTATTAAAAAAAAGCTGTAACTTTATTTATTGCCTATGTTATAAAATTGTTCTAATTAGCCTAGTAATAAATATTTGGGGACTCTACTTGAAATGGATAGCCCTACCCAAAGAGGTTTTGTATTTGTAGAGATTTTTACTCATTTTATTTGTATCCCCAGGGCCTAGCACAATGACACACAGTAGCAGCTTAATTGATAGATTAAGATTGATGTCTACTTGGATAGATTATCCAGCAGAATACCCATCATCTGTCCTTGGCCCTGTGTTATTTGGTAGTAATTCCAATAAAGTCACACATGGTATGCTTATCAAAATTGTTGATGGCACAAAGCTAAGAGGGTTAACTGACACATTATATCACAGCCCAGATTCAAAAAGTTCTCAACACACTTGAACATTTTTTCTGAACTGATTAAAATGAAATTTAAAAAGAATAAATTTAAAGGCTTACATTTGAGTTAAAAGAACTCAGCTTTATAATTATAAGATAAGGAAACCCTTGCTAGGCAGCAAGCAGTTGACTTGAAAAATAATTTGTGAATTTAGTGGACAGGTATAGTAAATAGTGTAACAGAGTAGTCAAAAAAGCTAATGTGAATTTAGGTTGCCTTGAGAGGCATGGTATCAGTCATTCAGCAAGCATTTATCAAGTACAAAGCTACCATGTGCCAGGCACTGATAATACAAAGACAGAAATGAAGCAGTTCTTTTCCTCAAGGAATGTACATTCTAATAAGTACTAAGGAGCTAATAGTCCCAGGCCATATCTGGAATATTGTGTTTAGTTACAGGTATCACATTTGAAGGACATTGATGAATTGGAGACTATCTAAAGATGAACTTTTAAGGGTTATGAAAGCTCTGGAGATCATGTAATATGAAAACCTGCTGGAAGAACTGGGGATGTTTTCTCTGGTGAATACTTAGAAGGGACAAAGAAGCTTGTGTTCTAGTATTTTAATGTCTATTAAATAGAAGAGGAATTGGACTTATTTTGCTTGATTCTGGGAGGAGAAGATTGAACAATGTTAAAAAGTGTCAGACAAGTAGATTTAGTCTTGATATAAGGAAATTTTTTAAATGATTATAATTATCAAAAGGTGAAATAAATTGCATCAGCCAAGAGTTCATTGTTCCTCACTGGAGGTCATCAAGCTGAGATTTAGATAATTACTTATCATGTATGTTGTTGAGGGGATTCTTGTTAAGTTATGAGTTGTGACTAACTTGGCTCTGAGATTCCCTTGAAATTTTTAGGTGTTTGTGATACTGTGGAAATATCTAGGACTCTGGAGTGGAGGGGTATTGAATAGACTAGACATCAACTATCTCCAGGATTGGAATGTAAAGAAATGAGAAAAGACATTCAATAGATATCCCCTTTGAAACTTTATTTGAAATAAAACATATATGACCCTTGAGTCTAGGGACTGAAAAGGTGGAAACATTATTTTCTGATCCTTAAGACTTTGCAGACCTCTCCAAAACAGAAATTATGTGCCAAAGATAAAGCAACTTCAGCTATCTCTATGGTCTGGTATACTAGAAATCCAAGAGAAAGTTTAAAAAAAGTCTCATGAAATGCACCTATTTTGATCTCACTCATCAATCACTTCTCCCTTACTGCCCTCCATGCTACTGGCAAATAAGACTGCATTAACCAAATCAAGGACCTGACAAGTGAGCTTGCAAAAATTTCCAACTCCACAGGCTGGTCTCTTCCTGTCTCTTCCCAGTGCTGTGAAGATCTAGGCTCTAGGTTATCAAAATTTGCTTGGATTTGGGTGGCAGCTCCACCACAGTATTCTATCCTGCAGAAGATCTCTACAGAAGAGCAGAAGAACATAGGGACTTGGGCAGGACATGAATCTGGGCTTAAACAAGAGCTCAACCCCACAAACTTCTCCCCTACCCCCATGACCCTCAGAGATATAAACTGCAGAGACCAATCCTGGATGCAGAAGCACCAATATTGAAGAGCTCTGACCTTCTGAGTGAGGGAACTGAGGATCAGAGAGGACAGGACAAGGCACTTAATGTGTATGTGTGTGTGTGTGTGTGTGTGTGTGTGTGTGTGTGTGTTTTGGGGTACTAAACCTAAGTAAAAGAACACAGCATTTAGCTAGGGCCATTTCTGCCTTTCCAAAAGGCAAATGGGGTAAGAACCTAAAATAGTGAACTGTTAATTGCCCAGTATGGAAGGAGACTGAGATGTTTTGAGATCCAACCCCTACTTAAATCACCATCAAAGGTGGGAAGGAAGTCTGAAAGTGAAAGGGAAAAAGAAATTAAATTACTAGAGATCTCAGGAGGAAGAAAACTCAGGGACCTTTAGAATAAGAAGATAAATCAATAGGGAAAAACATTGACAGTTAAAGGAAATATGGCCTTCAGATCTAGTAAATGAGTTTAGACCTCTGTGAATAAATACTGAAGAACAAAGGAAAATGACTAAGTATTTGATGAGACAAAAGACCCTATGGAATTTGAGAATATGGAACCACAGCCCACTATTTCTGAGAAATGAGAGTTATGAAAGTTGAATTTATGACTTGTACAGCAGAAATAATTAGTAAAACAGAAAAACTTGAATCCGTGGCCCAAGTCTCATCAATAAAGAAAAGAGAGGACAACTGATTGGGATTGGAAATACATAGAAGTAATTGGATTATCTAGAAGAAAAAAGGAAAAAGCAGTCACATTAAAAGAAAACATGCTCTCAATTCAAGCAAAACATATTGAAGATTGTATAGTTAGAAATTCTTGAACCCTTGGACTTCATCCCCCAGAAGTCCTTTAGTATTTCCCAGAATTCCTTTTGATCTCTTCACCACATTGCATGGTCACGTTTAGTATGTAGTTTGTTGTAAGTACTTCCTCTATTTTTATCCATGTGCAGGGCTGAGGAAGGTGGCTTTTTGCTGCAGCTTTTTATGTTAGTTATTAATAAATCCTATTATTAAATATAATACTTAGAATATTAGATATTAATCTTGAAACTCACAAGATATAGAGGGACTATGAGATGAAGGTGAAGATAAGAGTCTGTTCTAGGGACAGAGAACAGCCAGTACAAAGGCAAGACAGTGATAGAGTGTCCCCTATGATGAACAGAGAAAAGTCTGACTTAATCAATGCAGGGTGGAGGAATAACATAAAATAAGATTCAAAAAATAAGTTGTGACAAAGCTTTAAAAGCTAACTATAGAAGCTTATATTTGACTCAGGAGGTAATAGGAAACCATTGAAGTTTACTGAGTTGGGGAGTAACATTGTTAGATGTGCTAAAGAAAATTCACTTTGACAGCTGTGTGGAGGTCTGAGAGTCTGTTGATGGCCTCCAGTTCATTTTACATTTATCTTATTTGTGCGTAGTTGTGTGCATGTTGCTTCCCCTGTTAGACTACGAACAACTCTTCACAAGCAAGAATTTTGTTTTTCTTTTCTTTGTTTGGTGATTAGCACAATGCATGGCATATATAGCAGGTACTTAATAAGTCCTTGTTGACTTGAAAGTGGGCTGAAGTGAGGGGAAAAACTTGAGATCAATTAGGATTATATGGGAATGATCTAGGTAAGAGGTGATAAAAGTCTAAAATAATATTGTAGGTAGACAGAAAAGGGTTGTGTGTGAGAGACTTGAAGGTCAAAACAGCAAGATTTGGCAACTATGAGAAACAAATCTAGTAGAATGGAAGAACTATACAGAAGTTTAGAAGAGGAATATGTTTGGGCAAAAGTTAATGAATTCTGTTTTGAACATGTTGAGTTTGGAATATTTCTGGGAATACCATTTGGAAATTTCCAACAGGTAATTTATGTGGTATTGAAGCTTGGTACATTTTGGGCCTCAATATCTGCATCAAGGAATCAACAACTCATGAGAGCTGAGGTCTCTGAGAGAGAGAGGATAGTGAAAACACTAGGGAGACTAGGAAAGAGCCTTAGGAAACGCCCTCAGTTAAGGGCAATTTCTGGATCTAAATAATGAATTTGCAAAGAAAACTGAGGACTGATCAGAGAGGTAGAAGGAAAACCATGAGACAGAATAGTATAACAAATTACAGAGAGGAGAGGGTGGTCATCAGTTTCAAATTCAGCAGATAAGTTGAAGGAAGATGAGGACTAGAAAAAGACCATTCAGTTTTGCAATTAAAGATCATTGGCAACTTTGGAGCAATTAGTCCCAATTGAATGCTGAAACTGACAGCCAGATTGTGGAGACATTTTTCTAGGAGTTTTGCAGAAAAGGGGAAGAAAGATATAAGATGATAGCTTTGAGGGGATGGTAGGATTTAGTGAAGATTTTTTAAGATTTTGGGCATGCTTGAACAGGTTTAAAAGCAGTATAGAAAGGAAACAGATAGGGAGAGACTGAAGAATTGGGTAAAAGATGGAATAATTGAAGTTGTATTTTGCTGAGAAGACAGAAAGGAATAAGATCAGGGGTCATATATAGAGGAACTGGTCTTGACAAGGAGAATGGTCAGAGACTGAGGGAAAGGAGGAAAATATGAGGAATGATATAAAAAAATTCTGAGATGAAGAGAAGGGGTAAAGAGGTGGCTTATGGAGAATGGCCTTCTTTTTCTCAGTACAGTAAGAGACAGGACTCTCAGCTGAGAAAAAGGAAGCATGTATGGAGTTATGGGAAGTTTGAAGAGAGAAAATAAGATTTTGAAAAGTTATTATGAGGAATGAAATAGGAAAACTTTTTAGGGAATAATTAAAAAAAAAAGTTTCTTACCACAATGAGGGCCTAGTTTATAATGTACCCAGTCCTTATGGTTGTGTGAATTCCTCTAGGTCTGGCAGCACAGAGTAAGAAGATGGTGGCAGTAACCTTGGGTAGAGTTTTGGCAAGGGCTGAGTGGTGATAAGACAAAGGGGTCAAGAGATTCAAGAGTAGGAGATGATGTAGAGCTGAATTGGCTAAATATAAAGGTAATAGTGGAGAGAGAAGGATGTGAAATCAAAGCCTAAGAAAGTACTGAGGCATTGAGGAATTAGAAGTCTGAATGAATGAAGTAGTAGTTACGGAAAAAGTAAAAAAATGAATATTAAAAATTATATTGATGTAAAAATGATGTTTGGAGCAGAACTTGGAAATTTCATTCATTTCAGTCATATTCGATGTAAGAATATAAGTGAAACAATTAGGTCACTAAAATGGATAGTTGTTGCCTGAATCAAAGAATAATTTAAATCTTTTCTGAAACACTTGATTTTGCCAGAATAACGCAAAATATTATTTGTTTTTTTTTGTCTCTATATCTGTTCTTAATTATAAAAATCCAATGAAAAATAAAAGAAAATCAGAATACTTCATAAAAAATAATGGTTATGGACAAGAGAAAGAAGATATAGTAAATTTACATTTTGCTTCTGTACATCAATAAAGAGAACTAACCAGATTAGATAATTTAGGGCAAAGGTTCAAATAAATACAAAATTTGGAAGAATTTCTTCTCAGAATACCTTAAAAACTTGAAGATGTTATTGTTCATGTACTGTTTATAGTCTTCATAAAACTGTAGAGACTAGAAGAAGTACCTCCAAGAATTTGGCACAAGTCATTCTAATTCCATCTCATTCTAAATAATTTAGATTTTCGTGCATAATGTCTATTATTGGCAAAATTATAAAATAGATTATTAAAGGGTGAAAACTTTGTTGGTTTTTTTTTTGGCAAAATTATAAAATGGATTATTAAAGGGTGAAAAACTTTGTAAAGAGAAATTGGGATGACTACAAGACAGCATGGGTTTGTCTTGAACCGCTCATGCTAGATAAATTTTTGTACCTTGAGCATCCTCCACTAGGATATGGGAACACAAACTCCTTTGCGGGGGGTGGGGTGGGGGTGGGGTGTTAAATGATGACTCATTATCAGATATTTTTTATCTTTACTTCTATAGAAATACAATGTTTCTGGCTCAGGGAAAACAACGTTCAAATGAAAATCAACAAAAATGAGACTAACAAGATAATTCACACCAAGGAAAATAAAGGCAACATAGCAATTATGTAATATATGTGTAAATTTCAGTCAGCATTATAAAGGCGTAATATGCCACTGTCACTGTTACTCAGTATAGGCTCATGACACAGATAAGTTGTTGCTTCAGATGCTTTAGACTGCTTGTTGCAATTGCAATGTGAAATGTGTAAACCAGAAGTTAAACATTGTGTGTGGCAGGTAAATATAATAAAACATCTGTTATATTTCTTAGTTATTTTTGTAAATACAATTTAACAAATTGTTTTCCAGAAAAATATAGAATTGAAAAAAACTGAAATAACTTGAGAATGGTTATTAGAAAATTATTTGAAATTTTCAATAATCATATTAAAACATCTTAAATTTTTTGTCTCTAATAATAAATAAGTTCTTAACTAATTTAGAGAAAAATCCACCAAAACAGCTGAAACTAATATAAGTAAATATCATAGAGACAGTTCAAGTAGTAGAAATATAGAAATACAAAATAAAAATATAGAAAATATCCAATATGAGAGGCAGTATAGAATAATAATTCAAGAACAGGCTTTGGAGGCAGGAAGACTGAATTCAAATCCCATCTTTTATACATACTGGTAGTATGATCCTGCCTGAGCAAAGTACTTAACCTTTGAATGCCCCAGGAAACTTTCAAAGATTATATGTTGCAGAACAGATGCTGTTCTCCAAAGAGAATTTCTTCATCAGAAATCCCTTGTACTAATGAAGCCACTGGTCCATTGAAATATTTATCATTGGAATTCACAAGTACAGTTATTTTTTTTAAACCCTTCCCTTCCATCTTAGAATCAATAATATAGTGTATTGGTTCTAAGGCAAAAGAGTGGTAATGGCCAGACAATGGGAGTTAAGCAACTTGCCCAAGGTCACAAGCTAGGAGGTCAGACTTGAACCCAGGACTTTCTATCTCAGGCCCTGGTTCTTAATCCACTGAGTCATGTAGCCATTTCCCACAAGTACTGTTATTGATGGAGAGGAAAGACTATTGTGTTTGAACAAATGATTTAGTTGCTAATATCATGAAACCGAATTAAGTGAAACAGCATCTTGAAAACACACTTTTATAATACATGGGTAAGAGAAAACTATATTTTCCAATTAAAATGGCATGCTTTTAACCAGCAAAAACAAACCTTTAAGTGTTCTAAAATCTTCCTAATTAGAGAAATGCAAATCAAAATAACTCTGAGGTACCACTCCATACCTAGAAGATTGGCCAATATGACAATAATGGAAAATAATAAATGTTGGAGGGGATGTGGAAAAATTGGGACACTCATGCATTACTGCTAGAGTTGTGTATTAATCCAACCATTCTGTAAGGCAATTTGGAACTATGCCCTAAGGGTTTCAAAAGATTGCATGCCCTTTGATCCAGCAATACCACTACTTGGCTTATATCCCAAAGAGATAACAATGAAAAATATATGTACCAAAATATTCATAGCCATGCTCTTTGTAGTGGCAAAAAATTGGAAAATGGGGAGTATTTCTTGATTGGAGAATGACTGAACAAATTGTGATATAAGATGGTGATGGAATAATGCTGTAAGGAATGATGAATTGGAGAATTTCTATATGAAGTGGTAGAACCTCAATGAACTGATGCAGAGTGAAATGAGCAGAACCAAAGAACATTGGATGGAGAAAGTGAAACATTGTGAAACTATTCAATGTAATGGAGTTTACTACTAATAGCAATGCAATAATCCAAGACATTCCTGAAGCTTATGAGAAAGAATGCTATCCACATTGAGAGAAAGAACTATGAGAGTAGAGATGCAAAAGAAAAGCATATAATTTATCACTTATCACTTGTATATATGGGTATATGATTTGGGGTTTTGGCTTTAAAAGATCACTCTATAGCAAAGATGAATAATATGGAAATAGGTATCAACTGTTACTATTTGTACAATTCAGTGGAATTGCTTGTTGACTGTCGGGGGTGGGAGAAGAGGGACAGGAAAGAAAATGAATCATGTAAATATGGAAAACATTTTTAAAATACATAATTAAAAATTAAAAAAACCCTTTTAAATCTGTCAAATCAGAAAGATTCCTCATATCATGTAAAGTTGAATATAAAATTGCCAAGTATAAAAAAACTGCACTAAAATGGAGAAAAATTGGTAATACTTGCTGCTATCAATGTGTTTGGAATGAGGCTTGTCAAATCATGCTGAAAAGCTTTGAATGGTTTCATTTGAAAATAATATGGTGTTGGGGGAGGGTAGATAGATGGCTCAATAGATTGAGAACTGAACCAAGAGATAGGAAGTCCTGGGTTCAGAACTGATCTCCGACACTTCCTGTGTCACCCTGGAAAGTCACTTAACCCTCACTGATTAGCCCTTACCACTCTTCCGTCTTGGAACCAATACACAGTATTAATTTTAAGACAGAACTTAAGGGTTTAAAAAGAGAGAGAAGAAAAGAATGCTGTGGAAAGGAGAACTGCCCATCTGTCTGAAGACATTTGTGATATATTATTAGAGAAAATAAAATCTTCCCATTTTTCATTGCTAATGGATTAAGTAACAGATATAGTTAAAGATGCTCATTTGATTACATATGTATTGTTGAAAGTGATGTTAGGGGTTTGTTTCTTTTAGCAATTAATAATAGAAATATTATAGAGAAAATTTCAATATAAGAGAGAGCTTTTAAAAATTAAAAGGATACAACATGGAAAAATTAGAATGAGCCCTGAAATGATAAAATTAGTTGATGTCAGGATTAAATGTAGCACTAGTGAAAAATGTGGTAAGTTGTTCAATTTTGTGATATGCAAATAAAGTTGGATTACATATAATATAGTGAAAGCCTGACTTTCTTATGGCTATGTACTTCAAAAGATGTTTGAACTGAGGGCAATTAACCTTTTTCTGAAATGATAAGAAAAATGACAAAAATTTATTTCAAAATAAAAGTTTCCTTTTGAAAATTGATTTTGTAAATTGAATATTCTAAAAAATCAGTTGAAGGCCAAAAAATATATACTGATCCAAGAAAGATAAAAGATTAAAACAGAGCTAGAGATAATAAATTTACAAAATAATATTTATATGTTTTGCAATTAAAAAAACATAGCCTTCAGATAGAAGCAAAGACCTGGTTATTAATCAGGAGGCCAACCTATAGAATGAATTCCTATTTTATTTTAAAGATCAAGGTATTTCTAAATATGAATGAAAAGCTCATATATGATACATTTATTTTTACATATCTAAGCAGGGCTGTTCATTCACCTTGTGAAAGGGAATCTTTGTTCCCTTTGTCTATTCTGAGTTTACACTTGTGAAAAGGGAGTCCTTTATTCTCTTTGCCTACCTTGTTTCCCTGAAAATAAGATGGTGCCTTATATTAATTTCCGCTCCAAAATATGCCCTAAGTCTTATTTTCAGGGGATGTCTTATTTTTTTGCAATAAAGAAGAATTCACATTTATTGCTGAACCAAAAGGGTTTTGGTCCTTGTTCGTAAGGCATGCTGATTTAGGATGTCCTATTATGTGAAACTTCCCAGATCCCAGATCGTCATTGACGCATTCACGGGTTCTCCTCAGGTAAGGGCTGGATGCACCCGAGCAAGCTGCCAGCTACATGCCTTCTAGCATCTAGCTGGCACAGGCACATTATTAGCGGTCATGTATATTTTATTAGGAATTTAGGGGTTTCAGGTAGTTTGGGATGCCCCAGGCGAGGGAAATAAGGTGGCCCTGGTCACCAGTCAAGCTAAACTGCAGGCAGAAATAAATTAATGACCCCTTCAGCAGCTCCCTTCCCCAAAAAGTTTAAATAAATTATAAATAACTTACCACTCCAAAGAAGGCGAATACAGCGCAGCACCTGAAACACCATCTGGGCAGCATGTGCATCAGTGTAACACCGCCAAGGGGGAAACCGCAGCAAGTTTTAAAAGTTCCACCTCTGCAATGAAGACTGTCAGGTGCAGTCAGATGCGACCGGAACATACATTCTTCCTGTATTGCAGCCCGGATGTCATGGGCTGCTGCACAGAGCATCGGGAGCTGCCAAACAGCCTTCACCTACCTTACAATCACCCGGCCCACTGCGGATCAACAAAGCTGACTAGGAGCAGCCCTGCAAGGTAAAGGGTGACCCAGCATTGTGGGACTATGGTATGTCTTATTTTCGGGGGGGTGCCTTATATTAGGCAACCTCCCTGAAATCTCTGTCCTGTCTTATTTTCAAAGTACGTCTTATTTTCGGGGAAACACTGGTAGTTGGAGTTGACACTTTGGTTAACATTAACTGAAGTACCCCTACTTAGTACCTCACTAGACTGGAGACAGGATTAAGTCTCCTTTGTCTACCTTTTAAATTGAATCAACAAAAGATTGAACACTCTACTTAGTGCTAAGCAGAAGCCAGCAAGATACTTGGAGAGCTCCACCCCCTTTTTTTTTTTTTTCAGTCAGAAACTTGTGAATTCTTTTAAGAGTTGGCACAAGAGTTCACACCCTTAGAAACTGTTCAGTCAGGAAACTGTGAACTCTTTTTGATGAGAAATTGACCTTCAGAAGGTGAGAAGTCAATCCCACAGACACTGCCCCCTGAGTAGTTTTAGACAATTTGGAAACTGATTGGCTCCTGTGAAGAAGGGAGGAGACAAGAAGTCACCATAAATGCAAGCCCAAACTCCCTCAGAGGAGATGGTCTTTGAGAAGATAGTCTGAAGAGATTGGCTTTTGGAGATAGTCTTCTAACTGGGGAAGAGTCTTCGAGGGAGCTTTGCTGGAGACTTTGGCTTCGATCGTGGGTTTGGAGCTTGGCTTCAACTTAGACTCTGACTCCTGGACTACTTCACTGGGTGAGTGAAAAGCTGACTACTTTTAATAGTTTCCTAAGAGACTAGTTTCCACCGTGGCAGAGACCTCATAGTTACTCACAACCAGCCTTTGTGGTTGAGAGCCAATTAATCTCTGCCTGGATTAAGGTAGGATAGATAACTTTTCTAGCCCCCTCACATTTTTCTATTTTATTTTTTCCTCTCTATTTTGTAAATAAATTTCTGACTTGAGATATAATACATATTGGAGACCACATAATTTCATAAAATTATTGTCCAACCATTAATTTTACCTTTACAACCTTTGGTATCCACCTTTTACCTAATTCTTATCTATCATTCCATGTGCAGTGGTCATATCCTAGTAATACCATCTCATCAAATGAACTAAACTAGGTCGAGGGTAGTTGATAGGCTTCTAAATGTAGGATTTAAATTAATGTCCAATACTTCAAGTATTATTTTTATAAAGCTTATTATCTGACAAAATAAACCATGTAACCAAGTTCTTTACCTACTCAAAAATTCCCTCTCCACCAAACCAGGGACAGGATGGGAAGAGAGCTAGACATGGAACTCCACCCAATTTATATCTTGTCTACATCAGCACGTAATGACAGGAAGTGAATAGCATGCTGGGAATCATAGTTTTGCTGGAAATCATAGTTTTTAGGGTAATAGATTCAAATTATACAGTTCCCCCTGAGATCCTATTACTTTAAATAATTTCAAATTATTTAAGTAGTAAATAAAATAAAAAATACTTTATTTTTTCCAAATATATAAAAATTATTTTTAACATTTATTTTTTAATTCTAAATTCTTAAAACTGCCTGTTTATATCCTTTGATGATTCCTCAATTGGGGAATGATTTGTATTCTTATAAATTTGATTTAGGTCTCTGTATATTTAATTACATCTTTATCAGAGAAACTTGCTATAAAAAATCCCCCCTCCCCAGTTTTTTGCTTTCCTTCTAATGCTGGCTGCATTGCTTTTGTTTGTAAAAACCCTCTTAAATTTAATCTAATCAAAATTATTTTATATCTTGTAATGTTCTCTATCTTTTGTTTGGTCAAAAGTTCTTCCCTTATCCATTGATCTGACAGGTAAAATTTTTCATGTTCCCCTAATTTGCTTTATTTTTTGTTTAATTTTTCTTTTTTTTAATCCTTAACATCTGATTCATAAATGCATATTAACCATATCTTGCTATACAGTGTGATATTTTAGTTTATAGCTAGTTTTTGCTAAAATGCTGGCCAGTTTTTCTAGTAGTTTTTGGCAAATGGTAAGTTCTTGTCCTCAAAGTTGGGATCTTTGTATTTATCAAATGCTAGATTATTATGATCATTTATACTGTGTATTGTGTACCTAATACATTCCACTGACCCATCACTCTGTTTCTTGGCTAATACCATGTTTATTTAGGTAACATAAGAATCTAAAAAAAGAAGGTTTTGTTTTAATGCAACATGAAAACTCTACAGTATATAATAGTTTCTAACTACTTTGTGTAGTGGACCATTCATTTTATGTTTTAAATCTTGTACATTCTAGGTACATTTTAGGAGGAAATTGAACATTCAAGGCATGAATGCTGGTATTGTCAAGTAATATTGTAAATATTTTGTGTGATAGCCTACAGTGGGTCAGTATTTCTAAATTTTGAGAAGGTGGGATTTGCAGTATTTACATTTGTTAGGACAAACTTATTTCAGTATCTGCAGTTAAAAACAAGATTATAAATTCAAGTCAAACACTGTAGCTACAAAGAAATCTTGTTGTAACAACAACCCCCCAAATTACTTAGTTGGAGAAAGAACAATTTACCATGTAGCTTGCCAGAAAAAAAATTAAAAGATGCCTGGCTTGGATTTTATCCAGGAAGACATCTGTTTGCCTGGAACTAATAATAGCATAACCTTAATGATATGCCAAACAAGTTTATTTTAAAAGAAATGCTTTGTTTTTGTCAGGAGCAGTTTGGTTACTCAGCAATACTACTGTGTTTGATGGGGTAATAGGCTTGAATCTTTAAGTAGGCCTTCAATTTCCCACTACAATGAAGCTTGGGCATATGGTTGAGGTGTTAGTGAATTTTTAAGAAAGCCTTTTGATTTGTCCTTTAAGTCCTTTACTTGACTTTGAAAAT
Organism: Gracilinanus agilis; assembly: GCF_016433145.1. NCBI lineage: Eukaryota > Metazoa > Chordata > Mammalia > Didelphimorphia > Didelphidae > Gracilinanus > Gracilinanus agilis. Next base: position 230,975,623 of record NC_058132.1, on the reverse strand, counting down.
GAAATATGCCCAGGATAAACCACAGGTATCAAAATAGGTGCACAAAAGTGGAAACCTTAACTGTCTGGAATTTAGTACAATTACTGGTGTCTTCAACTTGAAAATTCAAGTAATTAAAAAATGTAGGATACACAATTTAGATATTAAGGATGAAATTACAAACTAATTAGAGGAGCCTGGAATAGTTTACCTGTAATATCTATGGAAAAAGGAAAACTTTACATCCAAAAAAGACAGAACATTATAAGATATAAAATAATTTTTGACTTTATTGAATTAAAATTTTTTTCGCATAAGCAAAACCAGTACAACCAAGATTAGAAGGGAAACAATAAAATGGAAAAAAGCATTTTTGTAGCAAATGCCTCTGAGGACTTCTCAAATATATAAAGATTTCCATTATTATCACTACTATTTAATATTATACCAGAAGTACTAGCTATAGTGGAAGGAACTAGAATAGGCAATGAAAAAACAAAACTATCACTCTGCAAATGATATGATACACATAGAGAATGCAAGAGAATCAACTAAAAACCAATAGAAACAATTAATCTAGCTAAGTTGCTAGATGCAAAATATACCCTTATGTGGGTATCATCAATATTTCTATTTATCACCAATAATGTTCAACAACAAAAGATAGAAAAGGAAATTCCATTTAAAATAATTGTAGACAATATGAATTACCTATAGAGGTATACATACAAAAGAAACTCAGCAACTATATGTACACAATTATGAATCACTTTTCACACAAAATAAGACCTAAAACATTGGAAAAATATCAGTTCCTCAATGGATAGGCTGAGCCAACATAATGAAAATAATAAAGCTATCTAAATTAATTTATCTCTTCAGTGCCATATCAATCAAACTACCCAAAAATATTTCTTAGAATTAGAAAAAAATAACAAAATCCATCTGGAAAAGCACAAAATCAAGAATATCAAGGGAAATAACGAAAAAAAAATGAAGGAAGGTGACTTACCCTTCCTGGATCTCAAACTCTTAGAAAGTAGTGTGCTACATTCGGTAGCAACCATAAAAACAATCTGGTACTGGCTAAGAAATAAAGAATCAGTGGAATAGATCAAACATAGAATACACTATTATTAAATGACCACAGCAACCTCATTTTTGACAAACCCAAAGATCCAAATTATTCGAGGAAGATCTCACTATTTGACAAAAACTGTAGGGAAAACTGGAAAACAGCATGACTGAAATTAGGCATAGATTGACATCTCATATTAAACACCAACATAAAGTCAAAATGGATACTTGATTTAGAAATAAAGGGATTGCTTCTCAGCCTTTTGACTAAGATCAAGTGTACAAATAAAGGGGTATATCATAAACAAATTAGGAGAACATGGAAAAGTTTACCTGTCAGATCCATGAATAAGGGAAGAATTTAGGACCAAATAAGACAAAGAGAACATTTTAAAAAATGAAATGGATGATTTTTATTACATTTAATTAGAAAGTTTCTATACAAATAAAATCAATTCAACCAAGATTAGAAGGGAAACAAATGAGGAAAAATATTTTATAGCAAGTATCTCTGACAAAGACCTCATTTCCAAATATGAGACAAATTTTTAAGAATACAAAGCATTCCCCAGTTGATAACTGGTCAAAGGCTATGAATAGGCAGTTATCAGACAAAGTAAATTAAACTATTGTAACATGAGGAAATGTTCAAAATCACTATTGATTAGACAAACGCAAATTAAAAAAAACTTTCAGATATCACCTCACATAAATCAGAGTGGCTAATATGATCAAAAAGGAAAATCATAAATGTTGGAGGGGAAGTAGGAAAATTAGGTCACTAGTGCACTGTTTGCACTGTTGGTGGAACTATGAATTGAAACAACCATTCTGGAAAGCAATCTAGAACCATGTCCAAAAGGCCATAAAACTATGTATACCCTTTGACTCAGCAATACTACTACTGGGTCTATATCCCAAAGAGATCAGAGATGGGGAAAGTATCCACTTGCACAAAATTATTTTTAGTAGCTCTTTTCATAGTGATGAAAAACTGCAAACTTGGCAGGGGGTATGGTTGTCCATTAATTGGGGAAGGCTGAAGAAGCTATGGCATATGGTTGTAATGGAAAATTATTGTGCCATAGGAAATAATGAATAGGATGAAATCAGAAAAACCTGGAAAGACTTATTATAAGAAGTGATGCAAATTGAAGTGATTAGAACCAGGAGAATGGTGTATACTGTAACAGAAATATTGTATGATAATCAATTATGAAGGGCTAAACTATTATCAGTAAAACAAATTTTCAAGGTCATCCCAAGGGACTCATGAAAAAAACAGAAACAAACCAACCCCTCCTCTCATCCACTATCCACAACCAAAGAAGGAATTGTTAGAATCTTACTGCAAATCAAAGTACACCATCCTTGATTTTATTTCCTTCATTTTTTTATTGTATATGTGATCTATGCCTTCAGTTATGACATGAAGAATATGGAAATACATATTGCATGAAAGTATTGGTATTACCCATATCAGACTATTTAACACCTAGGGAAGGGAGAGGGAGAGAGAAAATCTGAACTGCAAAATGTCAGAAGATAATTGTCAAAAATTGTTTCTACAGGTAAATGAAGAAATAAAAACAAATCAAACATAAATATCTGAGTGAAAGTAGTAAGAATGCAAAGCACCCCCCATTGACAAATGGTCACCAGATATGAATAGGTAATACTCAGATTAATGAATTATCTTTAGTTATATGGAAAAATGTTACAAATCATTATTAATGAGAGAAAAGCAAATTAAAAGAACTCTGAGGTTCTATTGTATACCTATCAGACTGACTAACATGACAAAAATGGAAAATGATAAATATTGGTGAATGTGAAAAATTGTGACACTCATACACTGTTCGTGAAGCTGTGAATTAATACAATTGTTCTGGAGAGCAATTTGGAACCATTCCCTTTAAAAGGTCATCAAACTGTGAGTACCTTTTGACTCAGAAATACCACTACTATCTGTATCTCAAAAAAGATCGAAGGTAGGGGAAAAGAACTGATTTGTACAAAATCATTTCTAACAGTTCTTTTTGTGGTTATAAGGAACCCAAAATTGAAGAGATGTCCATCATTTGGGGTATGACTAAACAAGTTGTTGGATATGATTGTAGTGGACACTATTGCTCCATAAGAAATGATGAACAAGACGATCACCAAAATACCTGGAAAGACTTATATGAAATGATGCAAAATGAAATGAGCACAATCAGGAGAATGCTATACACAATAACAGCAATAAAGTACAATAGTCATCTACAAATGACTTATTATCAGCAATAAAATGATCCAGGACAATTCCAAGAGAATCATGGTGAAAAAAGCAATCTACCACCATAGAAGAAATTGATGGAATATGAATGCATGCCATTCTTCACTTTGTTTCCTCCATAAATTTCTCTGTAATGTAAGTGACATGTGTCTTCTATTATAAAATGATCAACATGAAAATATATATTATATGATAAAACAAATACAACCTATATCATAATACCTGCCATCTTTGTTGGAGCGGGGAATAGAAGGGAGGGAAAGAATATGGACTGCAAGATGTCAGAAAATGATTATTGAAAATTGTATTGACACATAATCTGGAAAAAATGTTTAAAAATCACACAAATTTGTCATCTACAAAAAATAACAACATAAACTATGTTCCAAGGGGGGAAAAGTCTGTTTTGACTTGAATTTTTTCTTGGGTATTACTTTCCTTTTTAAAATTTATCTTATTTTTTCTGTAGGATAAGAGAACACAGCTATCTCCTTGTAGCAAAGTATATTTCAGCAGGTGGCTGACATCTGAATGTAGTGGGAAAAACTAGTCATAGAATGTTTAGAACAGGAAGAGATCTTAGAAACCATTTTATTCAGCCCTATCTAATTACAAATAAGGAACCGAGGATGATGGGGGTAAAGGGACTTGTCTAATGCATTACAACTTAATAGTAACAAAGTTTGGTCTGTAGAAAGCAAATTGCTTAGAGCCAGAATGTCATAGGAGAAAAGATTACTGGATCTGGAGTTTAAAAACCTACCACCATGCCCTAAGTTCCATATAACTACATTCAAAAGAAAAAGAACAGAAAGGGGTAGTATGTTGTATCTCAAAAGTCTGCTGCCTGGTTGTCCTGTTACTCACATTTCCTTATAGTAATACTAATTTCTTTTTGGCCATAGGACTTATAGAATAATCAATTCATTTTCCTATTTGACCAAACACTATTTTAAAATTCCATTCAATGGAAGATTGAATTATTGTTATTATTATAATGAAAGAATGTAAACATAAAATAAATTTTATCTTTTTCTGAAGATGTCAAATGCTGGTGCCTAACTTTTGCAAGAAAATGTATAGTCTTGACTTTAATTACTTGAAAATTAATAATATAAATTTAGGAAGTATAAAAAGGAAAACAGGCAAATAAAATTTGACAAATGATATAACTTATTCAGAAAAAGTAGTATTTATACAGATATATAGAAAAGTAAATAGAATTTACTCAGAAAAATTTTAAACTTTATGTAAATTTATTTTTATAAGTGGTGGTGGTGGTGGTGATGGTAGCTGAGATCAGACTAATAAATAATATTTATTAAATGTCTTCTACATGCCAGGTACTATATGAGGTACTGGGGATACAAGTATAAAAAATAAAATGAGGGAGATAACAATTAAAAATAAAAATATGAACTTCATAAAATACAAATATATAGAAAATATTTAAATATATGCTAGTTTTGGAGAGCAGTAGCAGGAAAATCTTCATTCATGTGGAAGATGTTGGCTGATATCTTAAAGGAAAAGGGGAACTTTTTGAGATATAGTTAAAAAGAGAGTGCATTTCAGGCATGAAGGTCACAGAAATGGGAAATGGGAGATGAAGTGTCTAAAGTGAGAAATAGAAAGAAAATCAATTTGGTTGGAACCCAGAGTGAAAGAATGAATAAAGCATAAAATGATAACATATTTAGTAAAAACTTATTATGTACAAAGCATTATACTAGATGCTGTTGTTACAAATAGCAGAGTAAGACAATGCTTATCCTCAAGGAGCTCATATCTTAATGGGAGAGACAGTACATAGGAAGATTTTTGCTGTAAATCATAAGGAAAGATCCCATGATCCTTAAATTGGAGGGGATAAGCAGGAGGGAGAAAAATTAGAGGCAGAGGTTGGTTAGCAGTAGATTTTGTGTGGGTTTCATAGTAACTGAAGATAAATTAGGATTGTTTTCCACAAAAGACAGCACTAGTAGAGTTGGACAGATGTGGAGATTTTGGTTTGATATAAGGAAAACCTTCTTACAATAGAGCTATCCAAAAGCAGATGATCTACTTTAGGAAATAGTGATTTGACCATCTCTTAAGGTCCTCAAGGATATATCAGTTGACCATTTAAATAGTGGTTTAATATAGTGAAAAAAGAGAGCCAGAATCATAACCAGAAAATCTGAGTCCTACCACTGACACAGTGACTGTGTGATTTTTGGAAAATCACTTAAATTCTCTGTGTTTCAGGCAATTCCTCAAGATCATAAATTGCCAAGAAGTTACTGAGCTGAATTAGTAGAGGAAGTTTTTTTACTGGAAACTACACCAGTGATTTCCAATCATTTTTGTTCTTTGAATAATTTTCAGCAACAGCATCGACAACAAAATATGTTGTGAATCCCTAGAGTAATTTAATATATTATTCACAATATTCTTTTAGATTTATTCATTAAGTACTTACAATAAATATATCATTTTTGCTCTCTGAACTTTAAATAAAAACTTGCATTACATAATTATAAGTATAAAATATAAAATATTCTGCCTCTAATTATATAAACTCAAAATCTAAAATTATAAAAATTTAATTATGAAATAATCATGAATATTTTTGTGGACATTCTGTAAGAATTAAAAGAAATAATCCATCAAGACCCTGTATGCTTCATCTTTTCTGCAAAACTTCATATTGCATTTCTTTCTTTTGTAAATTATCTGGAATATAAATAAGACTTTTAATACATTGCTACTTGGTTGATGTTTAACATAATAATCAAACATAAACTTAACTTCAGTGGGGGAGTTTTTTATTTGAACAAGGTTTGTAATATTTGATTCAATACCAGACAAAAAGAGTGTCAAATGGAATTCCGAATTAAGTTTATTTATATATTTTGATTTAAGACAAGCATAAAGTGAAAATGCTTGTTCACATAAATAGATAGTAGAAAATAATAGAAGAGTTTTCTATATTTTTTTGTTAAAAGATGAATATTCTTTAAAGAAAATTTTTTAGGCCACCTAACCAATTGATGAAAGTGAAGAACTAGTTTTGACATAAAACATTTATTTTTGTATTAAATGATAAATGTACTTAAAGATCAGTTGCATTTACTGCCTCATTTTTAGCAATGCTTATATATGTATATACATGCATGTGTATATTATTATTCATATAAATATATGCATATATATATGTAGACCAACATTTTTAAGGAAAGAATAAATCTCTTCAGACATGATTTTCTTTTCTTCCAGCACTGGTACACTACATATGTTCTCACAGAAACTCTCCTGAATGTTGACTAGTGTTGAAACCAGTTCATTTGTAGATTTCCCAGGCAGGAAATAGTAACATAAGTAGAGGATATGTTGAAATCAGAAAACAGTCTTAAAATTGCAATGAGAGGCAGTATAGGGTAGAATGTTTGTAATGGTTAGCAATGGTTTCAAGATGACTTCTAATCTTCATGCCTATCTACCTTGATTTTCAAATAGTTTGTCAGTTGTGCTACAAGAAAACAAATGTTCATAATATTTTGATTAGTTGATTACATAGTTAATTAGGTATGTGTACAGAATGAAGAATGCAAATGAGGATATTCAAATACTTCTGAGCATTCATTTGGAATCTCTTTGTTCTAGAATGGTCAACTCTTGAAAAGTTTTGGAAACAATTTTAGGGGAACTGCAAATTTCATTGAAGACTGTATTGTTTTTTTGGGAAAGTATAAAACTTTTTAAAAAACTTACCTCCACCCCCCACTTCGTGCAAAAACAAAAAATCACTTACCCCCCTTGACTAATACTAACATTTGACAATATTCTTATATAGCAGTGAAACCGCCTTATTTCCTTCAAGTCTTTGAATTTCTTGTAGAAACTTTAAGAACATATTACACATAGTCAGAAGGTGTAAGAATATAATACAATAACTACACAAACAACAAAATAGTTGGATGATCATGAAAATTTTGAGTCTCTGAAGAAATCAAGAATCCTTCAAACATGGACATGCTTATAAAAATAAAATTATAATGTAAAATTATAATGTAAGTGGGCAATTATTTGCTTATGACACAATTAAATTATTTTTAACATGAATCCTTTGGACCATCCTCAAGATACTCAAGGGGTTCATAAGCCCCTAAATTGCTTGCCAACAAAAATGAAATCATACATCCACTCTCTACCCCAAAGGTTGAATTAGAGAGCTTTTCAAAGGCTTTCTGACTGAGATTCTCTGATTTTTAGGATCATTATTGTGTTGCATCCATAGCCCTAGCATTTTATTACTTTGAACAGATGCATTACTTTGGAAGGGACTTCCATAAACACTGGATATTGTAGAGAGAAGTATTACTCTTCTGGGGGTTGCTCATTTATCATTTGGAAATCTATCCATCTATCTATCTATCTATCTATCTATCTATCTATCTATCTATCTATCTATCTATCTGTCTGTCTGTCTGTTTATAATGAAAGTATTTTATCTCAGGTTACATTTATTGCTCTAATACTTTTTAACACAACTGTCAGATTGATACTGGATATGGAATTCATATGAGTTACTACGCATATCAAAATGCTTTAGGATTCTTTTCAGGAGCTACTTAAACTTGACTTTTCCTCTGTTCCATTTTGATTCATTCTCCAGATCAGATGACAACATTGAGCAGAAAAATTTCCATGGAGGTTGGATTGGATTGCTCATGCCAATCATTGCAATATGTGCAAAGATTCTGGTTTTCTTAAAATACTTGAAGTTTGAATATGATTTATTATTTACTATTCTTTTATGTACTTGTGGTAATGTATAGTTGCTTAATTGGTCTGGCCAGTTAATTTTAAGGCATATAGAGTTTTAAGGTAAAGCAACACTATGACACTTCCTTCAGGGTCTTAGGTGGAAACACAGAGAAGTCTTTAAAAAAAAAACTCAATAGGAAAGGAAACAAGTGGATAAATGCTAGATAGACCCAGAATTTGATCTATGGTTTGCCAAATAAATATTATTACTACTAGTTGGTAATTCCTTGGCTCTGAAGTTATAACAAACCATGTTTCTTGTAATTTTGCTGCATCTGAACAGGAAATCCTGTGCTTAAAGAATTGTTCTCTCTGCCATAAAAGTAGAAATGTGCCTGGGGGAGTACTCTGAAGAGTTGATTGCCCCTACTAAAAAAACTCTTCATCCCTAGTCACTTTAGTGATAACATTTAAAATTGATGATACTTAGGAATTATGTTGTCCCCCAGAAATTCTTTCACTTCTGTTTCTTTTTCCCTAGCTTCTGTCAAGATCCAACTCAAATCTCACCTTTTCTTGGTTTTAGGTCTTTCCTAGTCTCCTTGCTAGTGCCTTTCCCTCTGAGACTACCTTCATTCTGCTCTCTCTATATCTTGTATGTACCTAGTCATTTTCTTATTTCTCTTTCCCATTAGAATCATATCCCCCCAGCACTTAATCACAGTGCCTGACACACACAATAAGTGCTTAAGAATAGTTGTTGAGTGACTGATTGACTATCAAAATATGTATATGTTGTAAATTCAGAGAGAAAATTACCGAATAATTTAAAATCTATTTTGTACCTTGCTCTGACATAGGAGTGGCCATAATTATTGTCTGTAAGTACAATCTGGGATTGACCCAACTTCTAGGAGTCATTGTATCTAAGGGGAAGCTAGATGTCAGAAATACGTTGGAACAATTCTTGCTCTGCAGTGTACTGCACATTTTTCCCCTTTAAATTGGAGCCTATGGATTATACATCTGTAAGCAATGAAAGTGTTCTTGGTTGCTATGGGAATCCAGCCCTTGGGGAAACAACTTTACGATGTTCCAACATGCAATAGCAAGTTATATAATGCTTTCCCAATTAACCAGAAGTAAGAAACAATATCCTGATACTCTCTTCCCTAGATCTGATTTATTATACTATCTATTTTGTTCATTCTGATGTGCAAAGAAAACATTTTTGTAATGTTTGTGTGTAACAACAATACAATTCTTTATTTGTTTCTTCAATTTCTAGGTGCCAATTTGACATCATCTATATCAGGGGTTGGCAATGTATGGCTCTCGAGCCATATCTGGCTCCACCTCGCGACCAGTCAGTCTGGGCAGAGCCCCAGGATGTGCCCCCCGGGGGCCCTTCAGACCCCGCCACATATTCCAGCACCTTCCACCTCCATCCTCCTCCTTCCGCAGGCATTTATGGCTCTCACGGCCAAAAAGGTTGCCGGCCATTGATCTATATTATTCCATATTTGTATTGTCTTTGTATCATATAGTTTAAATAGGAACTACACAAGTGCAACTTGCATTGTGAAGTGTAATGCTTTTGCTTTTGACATTTGATGTGCCATTTGATGATGAATATTATGAAAATGATGATGATGTAAATCGACTTGCTTACTTTTAGGGATTTACTTTACTTCAAAGATAGAGGCATCACTGGCTAATAGATATTGATAAATGATTGTCCAATGTAGAAAAGTACCCTACAATGTGAAATCCTTGGATTTTTAAAATGCAAATAGAACTTAAATATAGCATTAAACATTATAGAATATTAGATGTGTTACTTGACTCTTGCATCAATTGTTTTGTTAGTTGCAAGGGAATAAAAAGAAAAGAGAAAGTTACCTTAAAAGTTAGCAAGGTTGTTTTTTCCCAAATGAAACAAAAAAAAGAACCTGTTAAGAAATATTTTCTATAGTCCTGAGTTATTAGAATAATGAAAGTATAAAATTTCTTTTAGTAAAGGAATCAGATAATTCACAATTATTCTTGGTTATGATACATTCTTTTTGGAAAAGACTTTGTAGAGTCATAGGAAGAGACCTTAAAAATTACTTAATCCATCCCTTGACTTTTCAGATGAGGGAAATGACTAAGCCATTTGCTCAAAATCATATAATAAGCTAGCCAGGATTTTGTGTGGTATAGACAATTTTGGAGTAGAAGTCAGGGAAAACTGAGTCCTGGTTCTGTGTCTGCTAGTAACTGGCTAAAAAAAGTATGAGGATGTTCTAGAAAAATGATTTGCCTACTGCAAGTTAGAGATCACTGGATTGTTATCTAGAATTCTATACCACTTGTGTCAAACTTAAATAGAAAGAGAGGCAACTCTATCATATATAGGATCTTTGTAGGCTACATATTGACTTAGAAAATTAATATCCACTGTTTTATTTTATTTTTATTTATTTTGCTAAATATTTTCCAGTTATACTTTTAATTTGTTTCCAGCAGCACTTGAGATTGTCATGGGTCTCCTGTTTCCCTCTAGGGGTGTGTTTGACACCTCTGGTCTACACATGGGCTTCATGAGGCCTGAAAAGTTAAATGAGGAGACCGATATCACACAGCTGAGGCAGGATATGCATCTAGGTCTTCCTGATTCCAAATATAGCACCTAATCTATTATGCTGCTCCTTTTCCATCAGCTTTTTTTCACGTCATTTTTATTTTTTAATTTATTTTTAATTTTGAATATTTCCCCATAGTTACATATTTCATGTTCTTTCGCTCTCCCCCTAACCTCCCAACCACCCCCCTTAGCTGATGCACAATTCCACTGGGTTTTACATGTATCATCGATCAAGACCTAATTCTGTATTATTGATAGTTGGACTAGAGTTATCTTTTAGGGTCTAAATCCCCAATAATATCCTCATCAGCCCATGTGTTCAAGCAGTTGTTTTTCTTCTGTGTTTTTATTCCCACAGTTCTTCCTCTGAATGTGGCTAGTTTTCTTTCTCATAAGTCCCTCAGTCTTGCTCTGGATCCTTACATTGCTGCTAGTAGAGAAATCTGTTATGTTAAATTGTACCACAGTGTATCAGTCTCTGTGTACAACGTTCTCCTGGATCTGCTTCTTTCACTCTGCATCAATTCCTGGAGGTCATTCCAGTTCACATGGAATTCCTCCAGTTCTTTATTCCTTTGAGCACAATAGTATTCCATCACCAACAGATACCACAATTTGTTCAGCCATTCCCCAATTGAAGGATATTCTCTCATTTTCCAATTTTTTGTCACCACAAAAAGCGCAGCTATAAATATTTTTGTACAAGTTTTTTTTTCCCTTATTATCTCTTTGGGGTATAATCCAAGCAGTGCTATGGCTAGATCAAAAGGCAGATAGTCTTTTAAAGCCCTTTGAGCATAGTTCCAAATTGCCATCCATAATGGTTGGATCAGTTTACAACTCCACCAGCAATGCATTAATGTCCCAATTTTGCCACATCCCCTTCAATAATCATTACTCTCCCCTGCCGTCATTTTAGGCAATCTGCTAGGTGTGAGGTGATAACTCAGAGTTGTTTTGATTTGCATTTCTCTAATTATTAGAGATTTAGAACACTTTCTCATGTGCTAATTGATAGTTTTGATTTCCTTATCTGAAAATTGCCTATTCATGTCCCTTGCCCATTTATTGATTGGGGGATTGGCTTGATTTTTTGTGCAATTGATTTGTATATTTGAGTAATTAGACCTTTGTCTGAATTTTTTATTATAAAGGTTTTTTTCCCCAATTTGTTGCTTCCCTTCTAATTTTGGTAGACATGTCACTTTTAAAGGTACATTTTAGGCTCTCTCTTTAACTCTTCTCTTTCACCTTAAGGTATATTTTTACTGATCCAATTTGTTAGCTCCCTGGCAATCTGTGATGAGATTGTTCTCCTTTCTAGATGAAGGGAATCTCAGTTTGCTATGATCTTTTATATGAAGTTCTGAGAGCCCCCAATTGTAGTTTGACCTCATGGAATAAATTGTAAATGAAGGTATGAAGTATTGGCAGCTAGGTGCTACAGAGAATAGAGCTCTAGGCCTGCATTCAGGAAAACCTGAGTACAAATCTGGCTTCAGATACATAATAGCTGTGTGACTTGGGAAAGTTATTTAAACTTTATTTGCCTCAGTTTCCTCATGTCTTATATGAGTTGGAGAAGGAAATTGCAAACCTCTCTAGTACTTTAGTATTTTTACTAGGAAAATCCCAAATAGAATCATAAAGAGTTGGACAAGAATGAAACGACTGAACAACAACAAAATGTGAAGCTTTTAAGGGTATTCTAAATTTCTAGAACTTTATTTGTAAAGGATGCTCAGTTTTAGTTTTCTAAATGAATGACTTGCTTGATCTGAACAACAGGTTAATATGAATGCCATACAGAATTATCTTATGTCTAATAACTTTCTTATCAATCTTTTAATTGACAAAGTTTTGAGATTCTAATAGAGAATTCCAGATGGTACCTTGTGAGCAGGATTGAGGATTCAATAGGGGGTAGGCATCATGTCTTCTTCATTGTATCCCCTGTAGTACTTCATAAACTGAAGGTGTTTAATAAAAATTTAATAATTAAATTGAATTAAAAGGAACATTTTGAAGTAAAAGCACAATCCATTTGCATTTATGCAGAAATGTTTTCAAAAGTTTGCACCTTCTGTGACTTTTTAAACTTCATATAGCTCTGAGCCAAACCATAATAATTCAATAATAAAGAATAATTTATTCTGGCACTTTAGAGTGACAAGTACTTGTGGCACCTGATTTCAAAAAAATTTCAGATGCCATAATTTACTGCATATTATGCTTTTCATTGCTACTTTCTTCAATTCCTTGTTCTGATTTCATTGTCTAGAAGGACTAAAATTTGCAGAAGTGATTCTCTAGTGCCATAACAAAAAGATTAGCAGTGACAGTTTTTTTTAATATATATTTCCTACTAGGGGCCAGCCCTCTCAGCCCATTTCCTTTAATGATATCTGGAAAGGATCTGATAAGCTTTATTCTACTTTACTCAGGTCAAAGGGCATTGTCTCCCCCTCCACTACAGCTGCCAACAACAAAGCCAGGCATATGTTATCACCATCACACAGGAAACTGTGAGCCTGCTTGTGTTAAACAGAGCACAAATACAGGAAAAGTGTCAGGCAGGTTACAAGCTGGTGGAGCTGTGCTGCAAGAATATTATGCTAATAATATTATAGGCATATCTGGAGATATGTGATTAGATTTTATAGGAAGGTACTTAACCTTTTTTTACACTATAACATTTTTTAAACATTATGGGAAGTAGCATTTTAAATGCAAATACGGTGTTATGAAATTTCTCCTAAAATAGTTATTTGGGATTACACTTTTTCTTACATTTCAGAAAGAAAAAATAACATAAATATCTTTGTTAAGAACTAACTTAATTTCCCTAAATCATATTAATTTTTTTATCATTTCTAATGTGCTCATTTTATTCTTTTAGTTGAATAAGATTTCCATTTCCTAATGATTCATTCAAGTTTTAGCATAAATAAAGAAATAGTCATTCAGTAACAGTAAGTCTGATTTTTAATCAGAGAGTAGGTTCCTTATATCCCATTTAGGGGATGTTTTTGTTTTTAGAAGAAATCTTTCCTGTTTGTGGGGGATATGTTTTATATAATTCCTACAGATAAAATTGATGAATACCAGTAATAAATATTTGAGCATAAGGAGTGTTGATAATTTTTTTTGACTGTTTCCCAAAATTTGGCTCAAAGTTGTACCATTTTCAAGGCTCTTCTGGGAGAGATCCTCTCTTAATTGTTGATTTGTTTTCTTATTATTTTTGACTGTGAAGATGTATCTTGACTTTGGTGATTTACAGATAGGAGTGAGGGAGGCAGTATCTCTATGGGACAGCTAAAATGATACAGTAGATAGAGTTTTGATCCTGAAGTAAGGGGCAAGTCACTTAACCTCCATTTCAGTTGCTTTAATTAATAAATGTTCACCTTCCCTGTAAAGTGAAGATATCAATAAAATCCACATAGTTGTAAAGCACTTTGCAAAATTCAAAGCAGAATATGAATGTTAACTATTTTAATTATTAGTTATAATAACCTAGTAGATATAATGACTTATGTGGTAGTTAGTAGCAGAAGGCAGTTGCACATATCCTGGGTTGGTAGGGAATGGATTATATAGGAGGATTTTCAGAATTTTGACTGTGTTTCTTTATTTCACATTCATGACCTTTTCTATTCTCAAAACAATCAATCAAAACCCCCCATTTATTACTGTATGCCAGGGACTGTGCTAATCACTGGGCTATGAACAGGCATTTCATAGACAAAAGTTAAACTGCTGCCTCCTGAGAGCCTACATTCTAACAAGAGAGTTGTGTTCTTCCACTTTTATGTAGATTATATATAAAAAATAAGTACAAAGCAAATTCTGACAGGATTAGCATGTATTGGTGAATCAAGAAAAATCTTCATGCAGGTGACTAAAAAATTTATTTTTAACATACATTTTAAAAAATACTCTGTTCCTAATTTTCTATTGCTCTACAACTCCTCTCCTACATATTGAGAAAACAAACAATATGGTATCAATTATACATGCAAAATCTTGCAAAACATTTCTATGTTAGGCATATTGCAAAAAAAAAAATAGAAGCAAGAGAAAAATACTTCATTTTGCCCTCAGTTAATCAGTCCTCTCTCTGGAGGTAGATAGTATTTTCCATCATGAATCCTTTGTAATTGTGTTATGTACAAGTAAGGCCAAATGTTGATAATGGGGAGAAATAACAGGGATAAAAGGGGATGGCTGAGTTAAGGGATGAATAGGCAATCTTGGTATAGGGAGAAGTAAAGGGGTTAGGTGAGTAATGAAGGGATGAATGGGTAGTATATAGGAAGGTAAGGGAATGGATGGGAGTATACAGGAGGACTGCTCAAACAGGCCAGTCACTGAGGCTAGAGACAGAGGGTACTGGGAGGAAATAAGGCTGGGTTCTTCAGGCAGGGAAAGGTATCTCTCTAATACAATAGAAATTGGGCCAGTCTGAAATGTTTAGATCTGGCTGGAGGGTTTTCTCTTGTTAATTTCTAAGCACCCTTGAGGGAGGAGTCAAAGGCTCCTCCCTGCCAGTGAAATTGATGTCTGCAGGAAGTCTCAGCTGGGTACTTCCTGCCCAAGATGGCAGGTTTCCCTCAAGAAATAAAAGAAAAGTAATCTCTTCCCTTTCTGCCTTTGCCTTAATATTCAATACAATGATTCACCAGAGGTTTTTGTATAGTTAACAAAGGGGATTTATTGATGGCAGGGATGAGTTGAGGGAGAGAAGGTTTCAGGGTTTTGTAACTGCTGCTAGGGAGAAAACTGGTGTTGGGGAAAGGGTCACAGAGAAGGGAGTCAGACTGAGAGAGGCCAGCTCTCCCAGTCAGGAAAGTTTCACTGCCCTGAAGTAAAGTATTTATCAGATCACTAAATGAGGGGGTGGCTTGATTTAAGGATGTCCTACTTGCCTACCAAAGCTAAAACCACAATGTCCAACCATGAATCCCACCCTTCCAGGGCCCAATGGGGAAATTCAGGGAAACGGGAGGGATGGAAATGGAGAGATCAGGGAGAGGTCCAGAGAAATCAGGCTAGGTTCAAATGTCCCCAAGACAAATAAGCACAGGCCAATGCCAAAGCCAAAAGGCAAATAGCCTCAGACTCCAACTGTCTTTTGTGAACATTCTAAACTTCTAATTGCCAGGGCTGTTACAGCTGAATTTGCAAAAGCAAAAAGTTTCTGCTGCAACCCTACATTACAATAGTTGTGGATCATTATTGATCAGAATAACAGTCTTTCAGCTTAATTATTCCTACAATATTTCTGTGATTATGTATAATGCTCTCCAGGTGCTGCTTACTTCACTTTGCATCAATTCATGTTTATGTTCCCAGATTTTTCTGAAACCATCCTACTCATTTCTTATAGCAAAATAGTATTTCATGACAATCATAAACAACAACTTGTTTAGCCATTCCCTAATTAATGAATATATTGTAAGTTCTAATTTTTTGCCTCCACAAAAGAGTTACTATAAATATTTTACTATATATTTATGTGTATGTATGTATGTATATATGCATATACGCATATGAAAACATATTCCTTTTTCTTTTTCCTTTGATTTTTTTGGGATATAGACCAAGTAGTGGTATTGTTAGGTCAACAGGTATGCACAGTTTTATAGCACTTGGTTATGATTCCAAATTGTTTCTCCAGGACAGTTGGACCTGTTTACAACTTCAGCAATGATGCATTAGTGTTCCTATTTTTCCACATGCTCTCCAACATTTGTCATTTTCATTTTCTGGCATGTTAACCAATCTGATAGTTGTAAAGTGATGTCTCAGAGTTGTCTTAATTTGAATTTCTTTAACCAATTGTGATTTAGATAATTTTTTTTACAAGATTATATGTAGCTTTGATTTTTTTCTGAAAACTCGGTATTCATATCCCTTGACCACATGCCAAATGAAGAATTGTTCTTATTTTCATAAATTTGGCTTAGTTTCTTCTCTATTTTAAAAATGAGATGTTTATCAGAGAAACTTGATATAATTCCTTGCCTCCATCGCTGAGTTTCCTGCTTTTCTTCTAATTTTGTTTACAATTATTTTGTTTGTGCAACCCTTTTTTAAATTTCATATAATAAAATTCTCCATTTTGCCTTCCATGAGCTTCTATTTTTGTTGTCATAATCTCTTCAATAATTCATAGATCCAAAACATGAAAATTTCTGTTCCCCCTCAATTTTCTTATATCATCCTTTATGTCTACATGAAATTCTCATTTTGATGTTATTTTGGTATACAGTATAAGATGTTATTCTCTCCCTTATTTCTGCCAAACTGCTCTTATTTCTCATAAATTTTGGTCAAATAGTGATTTTTTTGTTCCCAGAGTTTGGATTTTTGAGTTTATCCAACACTAGTTTACTATGGTCATTTATCACTGTGTATTTAATATAGTCTATTGATCCATTACTCTATTTCTTCATCAGTACCAGATTGTTTTGGTGATGACTGCTTTGTAATATAGTTTGAAATTCGGTTCTACTTGGCTGCCTTCCTTTATTTTTCTCACTGATTCCCTAGATATTCTTGACCTTTTATTCTTTTAGATGGATTTTGTTGCAATTTTTTTCTAAATTTCTGGTTGTTTAAATTTGTGTTTATTCAGGTGAAAAATATTTTTTAATGGTGCTCATATAGTTCCTGCTTCTTGGTAGGTAGACTCCCAGGTACTTTATATTGTTCTCAATTATTTAAATGGAATTTCTCTTTCTTTCTCTTTTGCTGGACTTTGTTGGTAATATATAGAAATGCTGATGATTTTTGTCGGCTTATTTTATATTTTGCAACTCTACTAAGTAATTGTTTCAATTTGTTTCTAGTTGATTCTCCAAGGTTCTCTAAGTATGCCATTTTATCATCTTCAAAGAATGATAGTTTTGTTTCCTTATTGTCTATTCTTTCTTCATTCTTTTTCTTGTCTTATTGCTATAGTTAGCAGTTCTAATATGATAGTTATAATGAGAAACCTTATTTAACCCCTAATATTATTGTGAAATCTTCTAATTTATTCCTATTCCAGATAATGTTTGCTCTTATTTTTAGATAGTGCAAAAATAAATGACAAATGACTTTAAAACTAATATAGGCAATGGATTGATTATTATTATAAACTGATTTAGATAACTCAGCTTGCTATGCTAACGAAGTATCTTCAGTTTATATTAGTAAAGTGAAGCTCATAAGTGAACTTCCCTTCAGGGCCAGGCATAAGGACGATAAAGAGACTCTTATTATAGAAAAATAAACTATTTATTGAAAATAGAAGGATAAAAAGGATTTCTAACTCTAAAGGATTCCAACTCCACCCAAATAAAACTCCCTGGTTCTGCAAGGAACTGCTTCTCCCGTGCTCCACAGGCTACACTGATCTTTTCTGATCTGATTAACCCAAATTTTTGCAATTCTAAATAAACCAAAACTATTATCCTTATAATTCTTAAATTTGCCTCCAAGTTATAAAAATAACAAAGGTTAGTTGACTGAGTCTCAGCAAGAACCAAGTTGGGACTCTGAGCCTTAACAGACTCAGAGTCCAAACCAAAGACCAGGGTTTTCTTTGGTCTTCTCGGAGTTAAAACAATCTATAAAACAGTAATAGACAGTCAATAGTGTTTCCCAAGTTGTAAAAAAGAAAACCCTAAGCTCCTTCAGGTCTTTCCCTCCTTTCCTTCTATCTCAGATAGTGAGAGAGAGAGAGAGAAAAGAAGTCACCTCCTACAAGCCCCCAGAGAGAGTCTCTGTGTGTGACTCTGCCAAATGCCAGAGACCAACTCCCAACTGCCATACAGAAAAACCTTTAGACTTGAAACTGACACACTGATTTAGCACTGTTTGAAACTCCAATTTTTTCTCAAGCCAGCTTCTCTGCTTATCTCTAAAGTAATATAACAAGACCCAATTTCTAATATCATTCTTATAATTTACACTACTTATCATTTTTTAAAATCCTTATCTGTCTTAGAAACAATATTGTGTATTGATTCCAAGGCAGAAGAGTGGTAGTGGCTAGGCAATGGGAGTCAAGTGACTTGCCCAAAGTCATACAGGTAGAAAGTATCTGAGGCCACATTTGAACCCAATACCTCTTATACTATGCCTTGCTCTCAATCTACTGAGTGACATAGATGCCTGCAATTACTTATCATTTTTAAGAAAGGCTCCATTTAGTCTCATGTTTTCTAGGATTTTTAATAAAAATGCATATTACATTTTAAGAACTTTTTTTTGCATCTATTGTGATAATTGTGATTTTTGCTGTTTTGTTGTTGATATGGTCAATTACACTTTTCCTAATACTGAACCATTCCTTGTTCCTGGTACAAATCCTATGTGATCATAGAATATGATTTTTTTTGATATGTAGCTATAATTTCTTTGCTAATATTTTATTAATAATGTGTTTCTGTTTTTGTTCTCCTTGGTATAGATATCAAAACCATTATTGTGTCAATGAAGGAATTTGATAAGCCTTTACCTCTTTTTTCAAGTTGTTTACATAGTATTGGAATTGATTGTTCTTTGAATTTTCAGTAGAATTTATTTTAAAATCCATATAGTCCTGTGGACTTTTTAATTGGGGAGTTAATGGATTATTAAATTTCTTTTTTGAGGACAGAGGTAATTTAAGTATTCCATTTCCTCCTCTGTTAATCTGGGCAATCTATATTTTTGTTAATAATCACACATTTCCCCTAGATGGCATACACTTGGGCAAAATAGCTCTTAATAATTGCTTTAATCACATTTTCATTGGTAGTATATTCACCCTTTTCACTTTTGAAATTGGCTTTGGAACAGGTCAAAGCACCTGGGGGCAAATCCTGGGCTTTTCCTTCCTTCTGTCTGAATTCACTCTCCCAATCTTTATATCCCACTGACTGTCTCCTGCTTCATTCTAGCATTCTCAATTGTAGCAGCTATTGTAAGACAAAATCAGAGTCTAATATTCTGGTGCATTTTTCCTCCATTACATAGTTGGATTGCCTAACATGATAAGGATCTGAGTGAGTTATTTTAATTAACATTTTGTTATTTTTATATATGTATCAAGGGATTTCCCTTCATTCTTGGTGACAGGCACCTGCACTGAGATTAATTGCCAAGAACACTGACTCTGCCCCTCCCTCCTAAACTTCTTGGGGATGCTTTGAGCAATAGTCTCTAGTAATTTACATTACCTGAAACTGTTGTTCCCTGGAAAGATGGAGATGAAAAGTCAAATTGAAAGAATGAGAGTGTCTATTGAAATCCAGCAAGACTCAGACACACTAAGGTTTATTGTCCAGATACTGGATGAAAGTAAATTACTATGGACTCACCAAGAGTTCACCTGGAATGGAATGCATATATCTAAACAGTCCAGGAAAGAAAGTTCCCCCAACCTTGTGAAAAGTTTCTATTTGTGAATAGTGTGGTGGTACTCAGGTCCCACAGCTGTTTTCAATAGGTCAGAGGCACTCAATACCTCAGCACCAGGAATGGATTGTAATACTTTCTTCTGAGGCTTCAGGGGATTCAGTCATCCTAAAGTTTAGTTTCTAAAAAACTAACACAATTTACCAGAAAAAATCCAATTAGCAAAGATCAGGGAAGCCTAGCTGAGGACTACCATAGGGGTAATAGGAATTTATAGCACCTGCTGGAAGTGAGAGATCTGGGAAGCATTATGATCTCTACTGGGTTAGAGATCAGTACTAGAAGAGGGTGAGTGCTAGTGAAAGAGCAAGAAGGTAGAACAATTGATAGAGGAAAAAAAACCTCTGGGTAGTTCCCTTATTTGGCTCCTAGCCAAGTAGATTGTTAGGAGAAGAGAAGAAAAGGGAATTAGGGAGAGTAATACATCAGAGGATGAAGGCCATGAACCTACCAATTGAGATACAAGTCCTTTTTGTGTTCTTTACTGTGTAAACAAAACTATTCTGAATTTGGAGGACTTCATATGGCAGCTTTTATGTAAGAGGATTTGGTGGCATCCCTTGGCAAGTTTCAGATACTGAAATTTCCAAATTCTACCTTCGTGGAAGCAACAAGCCAGAAAAACAAGAAATTTCCAAAGTATATGTGGAAATCTCATTTCAGGAGAGAGTACTTAATATTAGGATTACAGATAGATTAAAAAAAGATCAATTTACTAAATGAATTGACATAGGCATTAGGAGTTTAAAACACGCTTTGCATCCTATTTCCTTTTTTTTTTTTCATCAGTCACTAACTCACCAAGTCTGAACTAAACTAGAAGATAATATGATCTTTATCCAGTGGCAAATAAAACATAGTGTATTTTATAAATTTTTTTTTCTTTTTTAGGGAAAGATAAAGGATATATCATCCACTAGAAATTATCTTGATGGAATGACATGCTTTTTCCTGGTCTAATTTTCAGTTTTCTTACCTGGAAATTCACAATGTTAATCTGAGAGAATGAGAAACAATTGATAGGTTTCAATGGGTCTGAGGGAAAACCCATATTGGGTTTTGACTTTTTATGCTGACACAATGAGTTGTAGAGAGATCACTGGATCCTGAGTAGCTGTAGAGAGATAGGCAGTGGGGCATAGTGAATAGAGAATTGAGTTTGGAATCAAGAAGACCTGGATTCACATTCTACCTTGGCCATTTGCTAACATTATATATCCCTGGACAGGTCAAGCCTCTGTTCCTTTATAAAATGGGGATAATTATCCTTATGCAAGTTATTTTAACAAATGAAGTTACATATATAATATGTAAAATGCTTTATAAAATTAAAGGATTAACTACTTGCTGTTATATAAAAAGTAGGAAAAAAGTGGATTTAATTTATGTTTTTGTTCACTCATTTTCCATTTTATCTGACTCTTTGTGATTCTTTTTAGGATTTTCTTAGCAAACATACTAGAGTGGTTTGCCATTCTTTTCTCCAGTTCATTGTACAGATAAGAAAACTGAGGCAAATAGGTTTAAGTAACTTGCCCAGGATCATATGCCTAGTAAGTGTTTTTCTAAAGACAGATTGGAACTCAGGAAGATGAGTCTTCCTGACTCCAGGTCTGGCACTCTACCAACTGTGCCACCTAATTGCCCTTACTTAACTTAAAAATTTATAGAAGTCCCAGCAGGCTTAATAACATATATAATCGAGCCACAGTTATGTGTTCTGAGGCCCTTGAATGAATGTGTAGCTGGCCCTGAGTGACCTCATATCTATATAGCAGTAATGTTTCTATGGAGGGGTACCCTTCCAATGTGCATTAAGACCAATATTCCTTTGTGTGGGGCAAACTGGGAAACATCTTTACAAAATCACTGTTGTAATTGCACATTCTCTAACTGGATTCTTTTCCAACTCTCCCACTCA
This sequence comes from Gracilinanus agilis, assembly GCF_016433145.1. Taxonomy (NCBI): domain Eukaryota; kingdom Metazoa; phylum Chordata; class Mammalia; order Didelphimorphia; family Didelphidae; genus Gracilinanus; species Gracilinanus agilis. The sequence goes on along the minus strand of NC_058132.1, from coordinate 230,953,537 downwards.
GGGTCACATATCCAAACTAGGTTATGCAGCTGTGTGAGGGTGTAACCATTATTCTTTTACATGAAGTGGGAGGAGGCCAGTGGTGTCTATTGTCTCTTCTCCCTGAATAAAGGGAGTGTTTGCAGAGATGCTACTTTTGTGACTTTCTTGTAGGCTGTGTTATTTACTATATTAGTTGAAATAAAGTACTTCCTACTAGAGCAAGTATATTCTGCATAAAATGGCTCCGATCAATGTAATCTGTAATAACATTTTTACATATTGTAATTAATATCCATGAAATAAAGTATTTTAGTGCTGCCATCCTTAGCAATTCCATGACTAACAACTGGTATCTTCCAGCTTTTCTGATTGGTGAAAAGGCATAGATAAATGGGCCACTTCTATTATATGATTCTATCATTTATAAGAATGTTTGCAAACAGATTTTAAATTGAGTGGGTAATTTCCTATAATGAATAGGGAAGGACATTCTTAATGTGAGACTGTGGTCATGTGGATTGGATTAAAGAGGTAGCTTTCTTTTTCTTAAAAGGGAGAGGTAGCTTTTTTTTTTTTTCCTAAAAGGGAAAGGGAAGCCCTATCCAATCTGTAAATGACTCCTTTCTTAAAAAAGAGGAAACCACTTGTATGGACTCTTTTTCCCCATTTCCCTTTTTGCTTCTCCTTCCTTCTCTCTCTTTTGTTTCTCTCTTCTTTTCTCCTCTCTTATAATATTTATCTCCTGGATTTTCCCCTTTTCATTGATCACAATTACTCAGGTTAGCAGAGCTTTCTCCTTTCTTCTGACGGACAGCAGAATAACCAGAACCTCTCCTTTTCCTCTTTTCTTGTAATTAAAAAGTTTCATGTCAGGGTATATCCACCTGGGTCAGGAGAAATGATCCATTGTCATTCCATTTTCAAGAATAATTTGCCATAAGAAAAAAATTAAGGCAGAAAATAGAATTTTAGGAAAGTTAGATTTGGTAGACCAGAAACTGAAGTGTAGAAAATATATGTAAGGTAATGGGGTCACCAGGGATATTATAAATAAACTAAGTGTTTTGTGGGAACACATTCTGGGATTTATGAGAGACTAGACCTGGACATTGAAGACTTGAACAGCCAAGCTACTCCTAACTGACAAATGACAGTTAGCCAACTGTCACTCTGACCAGAGGCCTTGAATTCAACAGAAAAGGTAACAGGATATAACTGGGTTTAATTATGAACAACTAAAAGGAGGGATAGGAATGTCTACTCTAAAACCTTAACACCAATAACAAAACCCTCAGGGAAAGGGAAGGACTTATTACTACACTAAATTAGTGATCTAAACTAACAGGGCCCAAGGAGCTGTAAATGGAGTCTCTGGGTGACTGCCTCAGACCTGGAACTTGCCGGGCTTGAGCAGCTCAGCTAGGGGCTTTGTGGCTTTGGGATTCTCACTGCAATCCACTGATGATCTCTGGATGCCAAGAGCCAAGGTTGTCTCAGGTACCAAGTTGAGAAGATGTGCTCAAGACTCTGTCCACCAGATAGATCCCAAACTCCTCCTCTTTCTTGGCACAGGACTGTAGATCTTGTCTCTTTGCTAGATGCCACCACCACACAAGATCCCAGGGGAAAATCAGGATACAGGATATCCTTTTACTCTGAGTGCTCCCAGGGCCAACAACAGTTTTGTGTTAACACCCAATGGAGTCCTTCCCAGAGCACAAGTCACTTTTTCCTGCTCCCTCATTCCATCCTGGAATTCCCAGCTCCAGCTCCTTCCTGCTATGTACTTAATACCTAATCAATAACTAATCTTATCTTCCTCACAACAATAGGAATAAAAAGGAATATAATTTTTTCTCATCAGTACACAGCACCTTCAAAAAAATTGATGATATGATAGGACAGAAAAGCTTCACAACAAAGCAGAAATATTAAATAAATACTTTTCAGATCATAATGTAATAAAACTACACTCAGTAAAGGAATGCAGAAAAAACCCTAAAAATTAATTGGAAAGTAAAAACTTTTTCCTAAAGAATGATGGAATCAAAGAACAAATCATAAAACAGTCAACTATTTCATTAAAGAGAAATCAGAAGACAACATACCAAAAATTTTGTAATGAAGCCAAAACCAAAATTAGGGAATATATTATATCTCTAAAGGTTTACATCAGTAAAACAGAGAAATTGTAGCTCAATGAATTGAGTATAAAACTAAAAAATTAGAAAAAGGACAAATTAGAAATCTCCAATAAACAATAGTTTGTCTTTTTTTGCATTATTGTCAAGGGGTTTATTTTCAATATATAGAACATAGTTTTGATAGGGCTGTGTATGTATATTGAAGTGAGAATTTCTGCTAATAGTGCAGAGCTTCTAAATTTAACAGTTTATATGGACAGTATTGGACTAATAATTTCTCATTATTTTTTTTATTCTTAAGAACAAATGTGTCTCTTTTTTTAAAAACATTTATTAATATTCATTTTTAACATGGTTACATGATTCATGCTCCTACTTTCCCCTTCACCCCCCGCACTCCCCCCACCCATGGCTGATGCACATTTCCACTGGTTTTGTCATGTGTCCTTGATCAAGACCTATTTCCAAATTGTTGGTAGTTGCATTGGTGTGGTAGTTTTGAGTCCACACCCTCAATCATGTCCACCTCGACCCGTGCGTTCAAGCTGCTGTTTTTCTTATATATTTCCTCTCCTGCAGTCCTTCCTCTGAATGTGGGCAGCGTTCTTTACCATAGATCCCTGAGAATTGTCCTGGGTCATTGTATTGCTGCTGGTACAGAGGTCCATTACATTCAATCTTACCATAGTATATCAGTCTCTGTGTACAATGTTCTTCTGGCTCTGCTCCTTTCGCTCTGCATCTGTTCCCGGAGGTCTCTCCAGTTCGCCTGGAACTCCTCCAGTTTATTATTCCTTTTAGCACAATAATATTCCATCACCTGCATATACCACAGTTTGTTCAGCCATTCCCCAATTGAAGGACATACCCTCCTTTTCCAATTTGTTGCCACCACAAAAAGCGCAGCTATAAATATTTTCATACAAGTCTGTTTATCTATGATCTCTTTGGGGTACAAATCCAGCAATGGTATGGCTGGATCAAAGGGAAGGCATTCTTTTATAGCCCTTTGAGCATGATTCCAAATTGCCAGCCAGAATGGCTGGATCAGTTCACAGCTCCACCAGCAATGCATTAATGTCCCAATTTTGCCACATCCCCTCCAACATTCATTACTCTCCCCTTCTTTCATTTTAGCCAATCTGCTAGGTGTGAGGTGATACCTCAGAGTTGTTTTGATCTGCATTTCTCTAATTATTAGAGATTTGGAACACTTTCTCATGTGCTTATTGATACTTTTGATTTCTTTACCTGAAAATTGCCTATTCATGTCTCTTGCCCATTCATCAATTGGGGAATGGTTTGATTTTTTATACAATTGCTTTAACTCCTTGTATATTTGAGTAATTAGACCCCTGTCAGACTTTTTTGTTTGTTAGGGACCAAGACTTTAAGATAAAATAGTCACTCTTCTAAGAATAGATATCATTCACTCTTCTAAGATAAGATATTGATCATAGGCCCAGCCATGCTTGGAGACAGTAAGAGGCCACAGGAGATTTTCTATGCTCCCTTTCCGCGTTCCTTTCCC
>NC_058132.1:230886173-230944891 GCF_016433145.1 Gracilinanus agilis | reverse complement strand
CAATTATTCTCAAATTGTCTCTTCTAGACCGGTTTTCTTGGTCTGTCACTCTCTCATTGAGATATTTCATGTTTCCTTCCATTTTTTCAGTCTTTTGACTTTGTTTTAGTTGTTCTTGTTGTCTTGAGAGATCATTAGCTTCTAACTGCTCAATTCTAGCCTTTAGGGATTGGTTTTCGGCTGTAATCTTTTGGTTTTTGGCTATGATCTTTTGGTTTTCAGCTGTAATCTTCTGGTTTTTGGCTATAATCTTCTGGTATTCCTTTTCAATCTGGTCATTTCTCATGTTCAATTTGCTTATCAGTTCATTTGGTTTCTGAGCCTCACTTTCCAATTGCAAGATTCTACCTTTTAAACTGTTATTTTCTTGCCAGATCTCTTCCATTTCCCTCAAAATCTCAGTTTTGAACTCTTCCATAGCTTGTGAGGAGTTTTCCTTATTTGAGGAGGGTCCAGATGCTTGTTTGTTCTCCTCCTCTGTTTGCTCGGTTGTCTGGATTTTCTCTGTGTAAAAGTTTTCGAGTGTTAAAGGCTTCTTTTTCTTGTTGTTATTCTTTCTCTTCTGAGCTTCCTGAGACTGGGTAGCCATCCTTAGCCCAGCAGCTTCTTAGGTTTATCCTCGCGCTCAGGGTCTGTCCGCGGTCTTTTGGCTCCTGAGGTCTGAGTTCTGGTTTTTTCCAAGGTCAAGCCCCCTGGTGGACCCCCTTGCTTGATCCTCTGCCGGAGGTTTCTTTACAAGTCTCAGGGTGCTGCTTCCATAGTCGTATACCTGTCTGCACTGGTTCCCCACTCAGGGTTTCAGAGCTTTAGCTCGTGGCTGTGTCTGCCTCCACCCATGCCTCCATCTGCGCCTGAGCTCTGAGCCCGCGCTTTGTGCCCTGCGTCCACTCTCTGCACCCTGCTCCCATGCTAAGAGTTTGTGTGCGTTCTTTAGCTTTTTGGGGTCCTAAATCTTGCTGCTCTCAGGAACAGGCCCCGGAGCTGCCAATGCCCCGATTCCACGTGCCTTCCACGCTGCACCCTGTTGTGGGGTCCCTCTGTTCGTCTGGACTTGTTTTTATGTCCCCTTCAGGAGTTTTGTGTGTTTTGGTCAGGAGAGGTTAAGAGCTGCTTCTTACTCTGCCGCCATCTTAACCCGGAACTCCAAATGTATCTCTTTTTAGAGGGTTCAGTTTCCTGGTACTTTCGTGGCTTAGAAAAATCATTGGAGTATTGAACCCCAACAGAATTGATATCTAATCATGCTTAATAAAAACTGGTAGAGGAAGTATGGAATGTTTCTCTCATAGCCTCTAAAGCCCTGCTGATATATATGCCATTTGCTTTTCTTCTCTTTATAAAATGTACCTCATTTAACATATTTAATATATTATTTTACTTAAGCCAATTAAGGATGTTATATGGGCTGTGCCTTTGTTTCCCTAGGCATTTGGTATGTATCTATAATATGACAGTAGGAAATAATGTTATACTTTCTATTGGAGCCTGATAAAATGTTAAAGATTTCTTTTGGATTTTACAACAGTGAATAGAAAGCTGGATTCAATGCCAGGAAAACCTGGGTGCAAGTCTTGCCACTGATACATGGTGGTTTTGTGAGTCTGAGCAAGTCACTTAACCTCTCATTGATCTAGGTGACTCCCTAAAACTCTAAGATGCAGAGAATGTGGCTCTGTATAATGACAGAATATGTGCCATCACTTGAGAGTTTCCCATACCACTGAAACCATAGACCTGGCCCCTAACTTTATTCTTAGGTTTAGTGACCAGATGAACAATGGTTAGGTCAACATTATTTTCATGAATATTGTTCTTTTATCAAACCAATAATGCAATCATATAAAAAAAAATTCCTTCTTGATGTTATGAAATATTTCCAGTTACTTTATGTTGAATTTCTTTTGAATTATGGATAGAAAGCTTCAACATACTTAAGGAAGGACTTTATCCTCAGGGTACAGTTAATCTTGTTAGCTTCTATGAAAGATTTATCAAAAGAGTACTTATCACAATTTGAAGAACATTAACTGTGTTCCTTTTAATTCTAAATTATTTCTCAGTTTGCTTGCTTCTATTTTTCTTTCTTTTTTTTTTTTTTGGTTAGTTTGTGAGTAGAAATGACAGCCAGATCTAAAGTTCAGAGATGCTTATGTTATTGCTGTGCCCCTCTTTTGCCAGACTTTGTGGACAGAATCCCTGAACTAAAAGTTCCCAGTGGAAAATATTTATGCTGATTATAGTTCATGATAGGAAGAATGGTACTATTTCTGAAGATTCTCTGGTTGCTATGGGTAGATGCTAATGGAATTTTGAAACTGCAACTATATCCCCAGCTGTGGATATCTCCTTTGCAGCTCAAATTCCTTTGATGTTTTCACTTCAATGATAGATGAAAAAAATAATCTTTACTATTTGTATTTGAGAGCAGCATTGATAGATTTCTTTCATGGTTATAAGCACCAGTTTCTCAGTTCATCTAATAATCTTTTGAAATCTGGACCAGTGCTGTGTTGTGGGTATAATCTTTTCTTGGTATGTTATGCCTCAGTGCACTTAAAATATGGGCCAGTTTATTGAACAGAATTAAAAGAAAGTTTTGGTTCTGTTTCTTAGTTTACTGGATTTCCATTTCCACTCCCTTCTAGAAAGTCATTATGAATAATACACTGTAGAACAAGTTATAATGAATTCTAACAACAAGTATTTATTAAAGACCTACTGTGTGAGACAGTGTGGTATGCATTGAGAAATAAAAAGACAAAAAAAATTCCTGCACTCAAGGATATTATATTCTTTTGCACATAAAAGTAAATATAAAGTAGGGAATCTGCCCAGGAGAATGATGAGAATGCTAGATTTGAAAGACTTCAGTTCAAGTCCTAGCTTTGTCACTTATCTGTGTGACACTGATCAAATTGTTCAACTTTTCCAGGCTTTGGTTTTCTTAACAGTAAAAAATGAAGTCATTGGAATGGATGAACTCAAAGAAACCTGTTACATATGTGATCCTAAAAATACAAATTAATTTTGGGGGGGTGAGGGTGAGTAGGAGGAGACATTGGCATCTAGTGAGGATTAGGAAAATCCTCTTGCAGAGGAAGACATTTGATCTGAACTTTGAAGAAACCAGGCATTGTTAGAGGTGGGGGTGAAGACATGCTTGCATTCCATTCTGAGGAGGTAGTCTGAACAAAATGTATGGAACTGGGAGATGAATTGTTATATATGGAAAATAGTTGGTAGTCCATTTTGGCTAGAGATCATGAATATGTGATGGGGATTAATGAGCTTGGAAAGGTAGGCTGGATCAAGATTTCAAGGGGCTTTAATTGCCAAAAATCAGAGTTTGTATTTTATAGCAATGTTCTATTTCAGAGGAAATAGGGAGTTTTGTGAACAAGGTAGTGAACTGAAGAGACTTATGCTTCACATCTGTCAATTTGGCTGCTGTGGAAATGGTGGAGTAAAATGCATTCATCTGTTCAAATTTTAAGTTACTGGCTAAGCTTTTTTAAAAAATTGGTCTACATGAAGGTTATTTAATATCGTTGCGAAGAATAAACTATAGAGGTCTATATGAAAAGATCTAGCATATAAACTAAATACTCCATATAAACTAAATACTCCTAATTAAATGTTTAATGAAACAATTCATCCGAATCTAGTAAATTATCATTTACTTTGGCATCTCCTTTGTTTTTGATTCTTCTATCTACAAGTGACTTCAAAGAATGCAAGTATCTCCCTGTAAGAAATATATGGAATTCCTTCGGTATCAAAGATATTGAAAGAAGAGAATCAAAAGAAAGGAGGCCCAGTATGGTAAACTAGAGCCACTTCCTTATTAAAGGAACCTTGATGCATAAGAACTAATGGTATAACCGTCACTTTTAAACCATAATGGGTGGAAGATGACTGAAAATTATGTTTTTGAAATGAACAAAACAAAAAAATTATTTAACCAAATCTGCCTATTTAGTGAATGACCTTTTATTTTTGCTCTTCTAATAAATAAACCAAGTGAAAAAAACCAGATCTACTTTAGTTTCATTTTTTATGTTTTTCTTTGATAACCATAAAATCAATTTGATTTTCATATTGTAGTACCATATTTCATAATTCTATGAAGTAAAATGTCACAAAAGACTTAATGTAGTCTTTAGCTATTAAAGCTGTACCTTTAGCTAAAGAATAGCTATAAATAATTTTAATAGCTCCAAATTGCACTGTCTTTTGGAACATCCTGTATAGGTTATGTGAACTTTGCTATGTCTCTGTTTTAAGAGATATCAATTGTAAATAAAATGATTTTTAGAGACTGAAAAATGTTATATTTCTATGAAAAAGAAATTATTTAATCAAGCAATACCCAATTTTGTTGCTCCAGGTTTAGTGAATGTGGTAAGGAAAGATCTTTTCCTTCAAATGAATGTTCCCAGTGACTATTAACTTTAGTGGAAGCCAGAATTGGACAACAGTACAATTGGTCCTCAGAACTGTGTAGGCAGCAGAAAGAAATTCTCATTAGTTACTTAATAAATATTCATTGATAATTCAGCAGAATTAGTAAGATTCTAGAAATGAACAAAACAAAACAATTACATCACAACACAATATTTGATATCCTTTTTAGTTCATATAAACTTTGCCAGGAAAAGACAGTATAGAATTGCAAAATTAGCAAACCAAATAATTTTGAATTCATTTAGGCAAATGTTCTTTAAATAATATAGTTGCTACTATTTGCCTCATTGTTTTATCATAATTTTTTTCTAATGCCTAATATTTGAAATATTCTAAAAACATCCAGTGATATTTTTCAATTCTCAAGAAGGGACAAAATGCTGGAAGGCATGGAGGAGACTTAGTGGAAGAAAATGTAGTCAAATTAATTTGTTCTTCAGTGATATGTGATTTGTTCTTCAGTTGGATGTTGATTGAGGAAGGAAAAAATGTAATAATATATTTAGCTTCTTGGAGTGACAGCAATTCTAGACCTTATAAAATAAGATTATTGAGTAGAAAATAAAAAAGAACCAGGTCAAGAATATTTCTCCATTGCAATAATGGGTATTCTAGAATGAACAAACTTACAGTTCAAGGAAGGCAAAGTGAATGAAGACACAAGAGCTTTGTTAAGAAGCTAATTTCAACTGTCAATAGTGCAATTGAAATAATTTTGCTAGCATAATAAAAGGGAATGAATTAGTAAATTCATCAAGCAGATGCTAGTAGAAGAACAGAAATTAAAACAGACAAACAGAAGGAATGGTCAGGTGAAAAGACTATAAAAGGCCTCACAAGGAAATCAGGAAAAGCCTTTGTAAGTAGGAAAAATTAAGAAAGCTTTCAGTCATAGCCCAGGCCAAAAAGTACTTGGAGAAGATAGAAACAGGCCTTTATTTACAGCACAAAATATATATCATACAAAAAGATAAAAATAGTGAGGTTATGATAAATTGTCAGCAACTGAACAGTGTCTGTGAAAAAATAATTCAAAGATATTTATCCATTTTACATCTATATAAATGCAAAACAAGATGACCTTTTTATCTGTTATTGTGGATGAGCCCACCATGACAGTCAAAAAGATCGAAAATATTGAAAACTTAGAAAACAATATTATATTTTGTTCTATATTAGTTTTCAATATCAGTGCATTTTATAATACCCATGTGACTTGCCCATGATCAGGGGCAGACTTGGTATTCAAAGCTAGGTCTTCTGACTCTAAATCAATTTACTTTTATTTTTTGATTTAATCTTCTTCAATGAACAGAAGTTTATTTTTTTTTCCTTTCACATTCTCCTCCCACTGAAGATGGAAAAAATAAAACCTTATAACACATTGCATGGTCAAACAAAACAAAATCTAGAGTTAATCATGTGCAAAAAATGTATATCTCAATATACACTGAATTCAATCATTTCCCTTTTGGCAGGTAGGTAACATATTTCACTGTGGGCCCTTTAGAATCACGGCTGACCATCACATTGATCCAAGTTTTTAAGTCTTTCAAAGTTATTTCTATTTACAATGTTGTTGTTATACAAATTATTTTACTGGTACTGCTATTCTGCATTAATTCATATAGGTTTTCTTGGGTTTCTCTGAAAATGTCCCTTTTATCATGTCTAACCATATACCATAAGTTATTCAGCTACTCTCCAGTTGATGGGGACTCCATCATTTCTAGTTCTTTGCAATTACAAAAGGCCTGCTATAAATATTTTTGTATGTGAGTCCTTTTCCTCTTTCTTTGATAATTTTGAACTAAGGGCAAACTGGACTTAGACCTCTACAAAGAATCCAGCAAAAAGACAACACCATGTCTATGGGAATTAATTCTGCAAATGGGAGAAAAAGCCTTCTTGCAAACAGAATCTTAATTACTTCTTTGCAATATATACTTCTAAAGTTTGAACTTACCATCACCCAGACTCTGCATGTGCTTGTGGAAAAATATATTACTGACTTTTGGAGAAGTTTTAAACCAACCACTCTTACTGTACCTTCTTAGTAAATATCCTTTTCTAAAAGCTACATAAAGCTGGCTAGCTAAATTGATTTCCAACTGACAGTCTTGGCAGGGGGAGCATAATAGCATGGGCTCAAGCTAATAGCATTAAAGAATCACTCCTGAATCTAGGACCCGAGCTTTGGGAGTAGGAAAGGAGTGTCAAGAGGGATCCTCAGAGTTCTTATAGACTAAATCACTATATATATTGGCTTTAACTATGTAAAAGAAAAAGACAAAATAATAACAGAACTAGTGTTTGAGAGGCTCAGTTATCTCCTAAGTAATCAATTTCTTTAGGTAGGGACAATATGAAGAAATGCCGCCTCTCTGGGAAAAAAAATCTTGGAAATATTGACTACTTTTCTTTTTAATTCTGCTTTTATAAATTCTGATCATCTTCATTTGATATTCTCATACTAAGAAAGACTTCAGAGATTTCTGCAAGTCTCAAGCAGTTTGGGTTTCTTGCCAATTTTTCAAATAGCACTTACAGGTATATTTTAGTAGCTTTAAGAAAAATGTAAAGAAAATTGAGTTCTTTATGTTATGCATTTATGGATCAGGAAGGTACATAAACAGTGGTGGTATTGAAGATGTTGCAAAGGGTAAGGGAATTCCAAGGTATGTGAAAAGAACATCGGATTCAGAATTAAAGAAATGGTAAAGAAATAGGTCAAATCAACATTTATATAAAAGTTGGATGGGAAAGTTATTTTCCCTCAAAACACTTATGATGTCTTGGATGTATTATTTTGGAATCTTGCCTGAAAAAATAGAATTATATAATTAATGGCAAACACCTGAAACATTTGCTTCCATAAATGATTGTGTCTGAAAAAACTGGCATTTACTAAGGCTATTTGAGTTGCTTGGCTTAGGATAAGAACAAGTGAATGCAAAATGAATACTGCCTAAACAACATAGTTATATAGAGAACATGAATCTTGGAGAAATTGTAGAATACATACATGGATGTGGTTAGCTAATTGGGCAAAAGATGCTTTCTGGATTTAGGCATCCTTCAAAACTTAATTTTCTTTTCGTTTTTTCATAGCAAATTGAGACTTTAATTTTTTAAAAATTAAGAGTATTTTCCCATGGTTACATGATTCATGTTCTTTTCTTCCCCTCTCCCCTCCCTAAACTGATAAGCAATTTCACTGGGTTATACATACATTATTGTTCAAAACCTAAACTATTAATATTTATAGTTGAGTGATCATTTGAAGTCAAAATCCCCTATCATATACCCATGTGATCTGATCATGTTTTTCTTCTGCATTTCTACTCCCACTTCTCTGGATGTGGATAGTGTTCTTTCTCATAAGTCCCTTAGAATTGTTTTTGATCATTACATTGCTGCTAGTAGAGAAGTCCATTACATTCGATTGTACCACAGTGTATCATTCTTTGTGTTGTGAAGGGTTAAATTTCCGGGGGTAAGAGTTTGAGTGAAAGTTAGGAGAGCAGTTTCTTAAACATAAAATGCTTTGTTTATTATTAGGAAAATACAGATAGGAAATGGAAAGGAGGAAAGTGAGAGTAATCTTATAATAGCTTATAACTATACCTAAGACCCCAATCCTAACTAAAATTTTCTAAAAAATCCTAAATCTAACTGCCTTTGAGGGCAGTGCCTTCTGCCAGAGCCAGGCTTAGGCCTAACTTTTCTACTCTGACTATCTAATAATTTACCCACTATCTATCTATCTACCTATCTACCCAAGATAATCAATAATCAATAAGGCTGCTAAGGCCTTAAATCTGTTTCTCTGACTCCTCACAGACCCACATAACTCCTTTCCCCAGGGGACCCTGAGACAAAAAGCCTCTTTCCAACTGCCAGCTGTAACTAACTCTCATCCACACCCTTCTAATGGTCACCAACTGACAGTTGGCACAGCCGGGGGACTCTTACTCAGAAAACTTTTTGCTCCCTTTCCTCAGAAAAAAGGGAGAAATTAAGAAAAACTCTTAACAGTGTACAGTGTTCTCCTGGTTCTTCTGCTTTTGCTCTGCATCAGTTCTTGGAGGTCTTTCCAGTTCACATGGTAACTGATGGTGATGGAATGCTGTTGTGCTGAAAGGAATGATGAACAGTAGGAATTCCACATGAAATCCAAAACTTAATTTTCACCTAGCACTAAGCAATAACCAATTTCCTCTTATTACTTGACTCACTGACACCAACTGACAAGTCATTCAACAGCATCATCAAGCTCTTACTATGTGACATGTATTGTACTAGGTGTTAAAAATACAAAAACAACAAAGTGTAACCAAAATATTTCACTCAAGGTTTATATGGTACAAATGAGATGGCCACACATGACATGATCTTTTTTGCCATTTCAATAAACTTCTTTGACTTGTTTCCAAGACAAATTCACTTTAAAGCAAATTTTTTCTTTAGCAAATGGTATCACAATGTATTCCTGTGTATCCAAATATTTATTTAAATGTTAAAATTTAAATGACAACTAAAATATTTAAAATTTATTAAAATGTTAATAGCAGTTGACTTTCATTAAATGCTTGAAGATTTGCAAAGTGTATTTGTATATACAAGCTCACTTGATCTTTTTGGAATTGTAAATTCCAAAGACAGTTATAAATATGTCTAGTGTCCTTGATTTTGCAGGCAATAAATAATACATTTCTTTTAAAATAGTTTATTTTTACTTCTTTTAGCCACTTAATCTCTTTATATAGTGTCAACTATTCTCGAGTCCCTTGTATTTGGTAATAGCCTAAAAATATTGCTGTTGAAGAGTCATTGAGTATTTCAAGAGTAAAGAAAAACAACAAAAAACTGCAGGTCAAGGAAATTAAGTGACTTACCCAAGGTTACATGGGATAGTCTTTGAATGATCTCTGAATTTAATGATCAGAGATAAGTTCCTTTACCATAAACAAATATCTTTGCCTTCTGTTGAAATGAATTCATCTACAATATTAGGCAAAAAAATGAAATTTTGCTATGCTACTTGTAGAGTCACATAAATTTTATGGAAAGGACATTTTCCTTAAAAGAGAAACTAATTCCTAGGTATTTTTGTTTCCTTATTTTTACTAATCCACTTAATATTTGAGTCTTTATTTAGAAATAACATCTAAGCTGAAATGGATGTTGAAATGCTCTGTGGAATTAGAATTGTTCTATTTTGTTTACTTTCAGAGTCACAGTAATGACGGTTTCTATTCACTCTCTGCACAATTCTGAGAACCAAATTGTCCTTTCACCTGAATATTGTTTCTAGTAAAGTAAATAGTTGCTGAAAACATTCATTACAGGGAAAATCTATTTCTGTTCTTTGTATTCTAAACCTACTATAGTCTCTTGAGCTATTTTCCTTCATCTTTCACATTAAAGTGCATGGTATTTGTTTATGGAATGAAGGTTACTCTCATCCCTCCTGCCTAGAGAGACTATTCAATAACCTTCATTTCCAGAAGGATCTACTTTGAAAAGTCTAAGCATTTCTAGAAAATTCATTTTAAGGGCTTAGGGTCCTTCAAACATCAGAGACAACTTGGTATGTATGTGTGTGGCAGGGAAAGTCTTTTGCAGTCCAGGAACCTAGGTTTCAATTTCTGTCCTGTCACTTAAGTCATAACCTCATTGGCCTTTAATTTTCTAATCTGTAAAATGGGTATAATAATTATTGTACTATCTACCTCATTGAGAGGTCAGCTATGGAAATATGAATCAATAAGCTTTGCAATAGTAAAATGTTATATCCATATAATGTATTTAAACAATGACTATGGTTAATAAGTTGTTGGCAAGCTCGCCTCACATGTCTTATCAGGACTTAATTACTGATTCCTCCTCTAACATTATACAGGCATGCCATCTTCTACAATGAGCCACCAGAGAGAATTCTGTAGATGCTATGACTATAAGAATATGTGTGTGTGTGTGTATGTGTGTATTATGTACGTAATACAGGGAAAATATCCTTCTTCCTTCTACATACATGAATATATATTTTATTTTCCAATATTTATCAATGGTAAAAATGGCAACTTATCTCCATCCTGTGTTTGTAATGGAGGTGGAGGTGGGAGGATTGAAGAATCTGGCCCAATTTCAGAGTCTAAGCTTAGAAGGAAACAGATTTCTTCCTCCTTAATTAAGCACCTGCTTTTGAAAGGGGCTTGTGTGGAAGCTACATTTATTATCAGCAAATCTATCTATTTTTAAGTGGTGTTGTTAAGGGGACCTTTAATAAGTTGTTACAAATTGGTTTTCATAGAGAAGCTTGTCTTTTTATCCTTTTGCATACTAAATTTCATAAATAAAGTTAATTCAAAGGGGATATTCCCTTTACTCCCTATGAAGAAAAAGCTACTGAATCCACTTGGCCTGGTCCCAAGCCCCCAAGGCCACAAGTTGGCTCTATCCTTTCAGGGCAGATACAGTTTTGACTACACAAGGGCAGGGGAAAGTAGAGAGAAAATCTTGATTTGTCAAGTTTGGGGTGCATGGAGACATACCAGAGCTGCAGTACTGAGGCAGAGAAGAAGAGCAGCAACAGAGGCTGTATCAAAAAACTGGAATCCTGGGTGTCTTTGCTGGGGTAGAGTGTCTGTTGGGCCAAAATACCATGCTGTGGTCATATCTCCATGTCTGGACTTGCACTACTTTTGGCATCTATCCAGGAAGGCCTTTCCCTTTCACCAATACTTCTCTCCTCCCATATACACCAGATTCCATTCACCTAGGTTTAGCTTTGTATGGTGTCTCCTTTTACCTAGTTTATATGATCCTGAATATTAAGTTCAAATTTCCAGCTGGAACAATATTTTAAGTTTCCTAAAATATGATAAATTCTTTTATAGGAGGAATGATAATTCCTTTGTCCTTATTCAAGATCTGTGGTTTATGTCTTGAGTTTATTTAAAGTAGTTGATATCTATAAATGACTGGAATTACAACACTAAGAAGTTATCCCTGTGCATTAACCCCTGTATCTCTAGGATATTTTTTTCTGGTGAAATGCAAAAACTCTATGGGTAAAATAACACATTAATCATTTATGAGATGTTCACATTTTAGTAATGGTTATAAGAGGACTTTCTGGATAAGGATAAGTCACTGAGTATAGGATCTGGAAGGAATGGGATGCATCACAAGGAAAGGGATATACTTTGGAAAATAATGATATAATTATTTGTCATAACTGACAGTAGCTGACATTTATATAACATCTAAATGTAGCAAAATAATTTATAAAAAAATTTTTTTTTGGCACTTCTGGAGTACCCATCTGATAAGGCTGAGGTGGGCAGAGCCAATATAATTAAATAACAATTCTACCTAAGCTAATCTACTATTCAATGCCATCCCAATTAAATTTCAAAAAAAAAAAAATCTTATTGAATAGAAAAAAGTAAAGCTCATTTGGAAGAACAAAAAGACAAGAATGTCACAGAAATGAATGAAAAAAACATAAAGGAATTAGGTTTAGCAGGACCCCATTTTAAATTGTATTATAAAGCAGTAATTATCTAAACTATCTCTTACTGGTTAAGAACAGACATACAACAAATTTATTAACCTTATGCTTGGCAAAAGTAAAGACCTAAGCTTTTGAGATAAGAATTTATTATTTGGTAGATATTGTTCAGAAAACTATAACACTGTCTGGCAGAAACTAGATATGATTCAGTATCTTACTAAGATAAGATAAAAATGGATACATGACCTAGACATAAAGGGAGATATCATAGGCAATTAGAAGAATAGGGAACATATTAACTATCAGATTTAAGGATAGGAGATTAGTTTATTAAATAAGAGACAGAAAGCATTATGACATATAAAACTGGTAATTTTGATTACATCAAATTTAAATGTTTTATACAAATAAAATCAATATGGCCAACATTGGAAGGAAATCATATGTAGCATGTGATTGTGACTGAATAACTACTGTGCCACAGGAAATATTGAGCAAGTTAATATAAAAAAATGGAAAGACCTTTATGAAATTATGAAGAGTGAAGGGAGCAAAACCAAGAGAACAGAACATCATATACAGCAACAGAACATGTCAAAGGCTCCCTCCTGACAAGAAGGACCTGGATTTACATTGGGGACCTCTCACTTCTCTGGTTCACTGACACATCCAAGAAGAAATGGAGAATATTAGTGCTTGATATTACCTCTACTTCCTTTTAGTCTTAGACACACAAATTAAGTCAAGAAGCATTCATTAAACACCAATTATACCAATCATTGTGCAAAATGCTTTGTATACAGAGATTTAAAACCTCCCTTGCCCTCAAGGAGTTTATACTTTTCTGGAGGAGAAAACATTTGGTGGTAGGTGTTTCCATAGTCAAGTAAAAATATTTGATATAGTGATTCTTTTGACAAGTTTTGCTATGTTGTATATGTAAAATATTCTGCCCCATAATTGCCTAGCTTTTTGTTGACAGGTATTAACTTAGAAAAAACACAGAACTATTAAATAGTCATAAAACCACTCTTTAATCAGGGGAAAGGGGGATTAGGGCTACCTGACCTCTAGTGCAGAGTCCAGGATTGACCACTGCTTCGCTCTGCTCCCTGACCCCCTGGGAGTGACACCGTGCTAGATGACCAATCCAAGGAACAAAGGAAATTGGGGAACTTGTATACCATTTGGGAAGATCCAGGGGCTGGGAAAGATGATTGACATTATACTGGTAAGGATGGGATTTACAATCAAGCTTGGGAAAGGAATCATAGCTAGAGGCTAGGGTGTAAGGGAAGGGGCTGCTTACACAATGGTTACTAAAGGATGGTCCCTGCCCAGGTGTGTCTTCCTGGGAAAGGGTCTCTGATACAATGGGCAAGACTACCTAAGACTAAAAGGTATTTAGCATTTACCCTGGGGTCCATTATTCAGTCTGCAACTGCTAGCCAGAGATTCCCTTCAGGGTGGATTTCTCTCGGGAACTGGGAAGTACAAGCTTTGGGGGTCTCCAGCCTACAAGCTATTTCTAAAACTTGAGGTTCATCAGATCTCACTAAGCCACAAGTTTGGGGTCTCTAGATTCCACGTCAACAGAGGAAACCAACCTTCTTTTTCTGAGATCAATATTGTTTATTACATTTACTCGAAGTCCAGTTTCCTTTGGGGGTTTTATCAAAGGATTTTATTTTATTTTAAAAAAATATTTTTATTTATTTTGTTAAATATTTTCATCCTGCTTCTCATTTTTAAAAGCACAATAGGATTCCATTACAATCATATACCACAACTTGTTCAGTCATTCCTTAGTTCATGGATATTATCTCAATTTCCAATTCTTTGCTAACACAAAAAGAACTTTTATAAATATTTTTTGTACAAATAAGTCCTGTGAAAGGATTTTAAAGAAAGACATTTAGAGATCCTAAAAGCATAAAGACATGAGGTAAAAAAAAGTATAAAAAAGAAACTAGAATTATTTCTAAGGTATAATCCATTTCTTTGTCAATCAAATAGAAAGAACAGTGGCTATGGAATCAGACTAAATTGGGTTCAAATCCCACTTCTGACATAAACTATGTGGCTTTTGCCAAGTAGTTTACTTAGTTTTCTAATTTGTAAAATGAAGGGATTGGACTAAATGGCCTGAGAAGTCTCTTCTCTCTTGATCTGTTTTTATAATAAAGATTTTAATGACTATTATAGTTATATTCAAATCATATTAGCAAGATTTTATTAAGAATATACTTTTTCAGGTACTGTTTTCCTGATTGATCAATTTTTAATAACATTATCAAAAGTTCTCTCATAATATAATGACTAAAAAGAAGTTAACAGATAGATCCCCTTTACTCCATGGGAAGTGATGGAACCTAAAAAGAAGAGGAAAAAACAATGTTATTTAGTACATTAAATTATATTTGTTTCTGGAGAAAATTTTAAAAAATGACTCAATTTCTCCTATTTTGCAGAGGTGACATCTTTGGTCATGAAGTGTTACCTTCATTACAGGTCATATTTGGTATGAAGTATTACCTTTATCATCAGATATCTTTACTGTTTCAGTTGGTTTTGATTAATTACTTTTCTCACTTATAAAATCTTTGTTACAAATGACTTGCTAGGTAGGGGAGAGACAAATTAAAAATCAAAGGTGATGTAAAAACAAAACAACAATAACAAGTTATTTGGCAAATAATATTTATAACATTCATTTTAAATTTATCTGCCACAAGAGGGAGTAAGAGAACTATCATAATGTTTTAGATCTTCAATCTTCTGATTACTAGCCATTTAAAAAAAAGTCATCCTCAAGTTCTGTTTCTTCTTTCTTTTACTCGGAGAATAAATATTGGATGCTATTTCTTCCAAACTAGTCAGGAATTCATTACATAGGCTTTAACCAACTCTAACTTTAGCCCAAACATCTTTACTGAAACCAAACAATAAAAGTATATAAGAAAAAGATGTGAAATTGATGTCCAATTGCTGGAAGATAAACTATAGTCTCATGTTTTATAGAGAGATCATCTTGCAAAACACAAATACATCCTCCATCCTTTACTGAACCTTTATTTTAGCACTTAACTGTTAAATTGAATAAAAGAAACATATTCATGTGATGATCAAGAGTTTCACTATAAAGCCAAGGTTTACAACTAATTAAGACAACAAATATGTTAATGGTGTAATAAATGTTAACCATGTAAATCAAAGAAATTTGAAATTCTCTTTTAATGGTGATTTGGGAATGTTCCATTCTTGTGGTAAAAAGTTAACTAGGTGTATTTTGTTTATTGCTTGATTCTTTGGCTTTTGAAAATAGTCTCCAATGAAATGGAATCCCTAATTTTATATTATTTGCAGCAGTTCCTTGATAAAATCTGAAGGGTAGAATGCTTACTATATAAACCTCAACATTTGCCATTACTTCAACCACATTAACCTTTAGAAAGGTTTTTTAAGATACTGATGATCTGCCTACCTCTCTCCTCAGTGATGAAAATCTTAGGTTAAAAGTCTAAATATGTCAACTTTTCCTTAGAAAGTTCTTCAGTTTCCCCTGAGAATTTTACTACCCTATTAGTTATATATAAAAGGGCTGCCAATAGAAAAGATGATTATTTGAGGGGCCAACTTGGTGGCTCAGTGTATTGAGAACCAGGTCTAGACACAGGAGATCCTTAGCCACTTCCTGGCAGTGTGACCCTGGGCAAGTCACTTAACCCCCATTACTGCTTTTCACCCTTAGCATCAATACCTAGTATTGATTCTAAGATGGAAGGTAAGGGTTTTTATTTAAAAATAAATATTCTTCTAGCTTGGGATGACAATCAAGGTAAGAATAAATACATGTGGTGCATGGTATTTTATGTTCAACAAATACGGGACATTTTCTGAAAAATCATTCCTCTATACAGTTTAGCTACGAAAGGGAAATAATGCATTATTAGCTGTAATATTTGTTTTTTACTTTACCTGAAATTTTTGTATCAACAAAAAAATTTAAAAATGAAGGAATTCTTTGAGAAACTGAACTGAATTTTACCTAAGTATGTTGCAAATAATTTTCAGTTTTAGTTAATGTTGACATTGAATAATTTAATAAGTCTTATCGTTACCACAATAGAGTTTAAAGTTTGTTTGGTCATTGTAGTGGCAGTTGAAAAGCCAAGGTATTAGTTGTTCATTATTATTTTAAATAAAGCCATAATTTTAAATTTTAGCTTATTCATGCTTGTTTTTGGGAATCTTTGAAAAGAAAAAACACACCAGTGTGCTTAGATTTTCCCACACTTCCCCATAACTCTTCATCCCACACACTGTTATTGTATGTAGTATTAGCTTACTAAAGCATGAACATGCTGTCACTTGTCATAAATTTTTAAATGGTTTTAATTGAATAATCCTACAAAGATTAGATGACAGAATAATTTTACATGGGAGACTAGTAATGATAGTTTTTTAATATTTTAAAATTTAGGCCATGTTAATAATGAAGTGCTATGAAATAACAGAATCCAGAGTTGGACCAGAACTTTTAGGTCCTTAGTCCAGACTGTACCTGAACAAGAATTCTCTTTAGAACATACTTAGCAAGTAATTATTCAGACTTTGAAAAATATCAGAGAGAGGATGGCCTATTGCCCAAAGAGGCAGCCCATTTTATTTTTGGATCATTAAGGAAATTTTTAAAACATCAACACTATCTTACTACATCAAAACAATAGATCAGTTTTAATTTTCTAAACATCAAATAATAGACAGTTAAATGATTAATATTTATTTATATATGTATGTGTGTGTATGTATCATTATGCATGCTCTGAGATTAAAACCAATATTTTAAATATCTAGGTCAGCTCTTCTGTAATAATTATTATTTTATAAGGCATTTCATATTTTTTAATTCCTATTTGTTGTGGCAGCTAGGTAGTTCAGTGGATAGAACATCAGGCCTGGAGTCAGAAGACCAGAATTTAAATCTGACCCTAGGTAAGCCACTTAAGCTTCTGTGTCTGCTTCCTCATCTGTAAAATGAGCTGTAGAAGAAAATGGTAAACACTACAATATCTTTGCCCAGAAAACCTCAAATAGGTTCATAAAGAATCAGACACAACAGAATAATAACAAAATTTATTGTGTTTGCTCTGATGCCAGCAAATAATTTAAAATAATATACAAAAACAGAATCTATTCACTGGAGCAAGGAGAGATTGGTAACTATAATAAGGACAATAAAATATTTTTCTTCTTGGTATATGTGGAAATGTTAAGGGTTTATTTTCCTTCCTTTTATTATATTTTTGTACCCTAACTGACAAAGGAAGCAACTGTAGGTAATTTAAGTATCTTTGCTCACCTGGCACCATAGAGACTGACAGGGGAGTGGAGGAAAAAGGATTATTGGGAGACCTGAAGATATTTCTACTCATAGGAGGTTCTGAAGTAGACAATAAGTGAATCTCTTTGGAGTTGAAGGAAAAAGAATGTCAACTAGGGAGTCACTCTGACTTAACTGGATATTGGAGTTGGAGATTCAGGAAGTTGAAAGAATTAGTATATTCTTGACCCCTTGTCCTTCTGTGAGGCATCCCAATGTCAGCAGATTTGTAGAGAGAAAAATCCAGAGCAGCATACATTTCCCTTCTCCACTTTGTGTTATAGTGTTCACAGATAGATAAGAAGTCAATGATGTCTACCAAAATAATGGAGGTCAGTAATAACTCTTACTAGAATAAACTGGCTGAATTGCCAGGAAAACTGGAAAGCTGTCTGACAGAAACTAGGCATAGAACAATATCTTGCACCAATATAATCTCAAAATATGTGTGTGTGTGTGTGTGTTTTAGACATAAAGGGAGATATAGAAAAATTAGGGAAACATAGGAAAAGTTACCTATTGTATCTACAAATAGTAGAAGAGTTAATAACCAAACAAGAGACAGTATTGTGGAAGGAAAACAATTTTGATTTTTTTTTTTTAACCCTTGTACTTCGGTGTATTGTCTCATAGGTGGAAGATTGGTAAGGGTGGGCAATGGGGGTCAAGTGACTTGCCCAGGGTCACACAGTTGGGAAGTGGCTGAGGTCGGGTTTGAACCTAGGACCTCCTGTCTCTAGGCCTGACTCTCACTCCACTGAGCTACCCAGCTGCCCCAACAATTTTGATTTTATTAAATTAATACAAAATTTACTTAAAGCCAATGCAGCCTAGATTAGAAGGAAAGCAGAAAACTAGGGAAACCTTTTGATAGCAAATCTCTCTAATAAAGGTCTCATTTCTCAATTATATAGAGAATTGAGACAAATTTATAAAAAGAAAAGCCATTCTCTAGTTGAAAAATACTTTAAATCATTAGAGAAATACAAATTAAAAGTAACTTTGAGATACAACTTCACATATATTAGTTTGGCTAACCTGACAGAAAAGAAAAATGATAAATGTAGTTAAATGGAAAACTGGAACACTAATGCACTATTGGTAGAGTTATGAATTAGCCCAAACATTCTGGAGAACAATTTAGAACTCTGCCCAAATGGCTAGTAAAGTGTGCCTAGTCTCTGATCCAACAATACTAACCAAAGCTAGGTCTCAATCTCAAAGAGATCAAAGGAAAAGGAAAAGGACCTATTAGTACTTAAATATTTATGGCAACTTTTTTTGTAGTGACAAAGAATTGGAAAATTAGAGGATGCCTATAAATTGGGAATTGACTGAATAAGTTATGGCATATGATTGTGATGTAATACAATTGCACTATTAAAATAATGAAGAGGATAGTTTTAAGGGGAAAAAACTGGGAAGACTTATATGAACTGATACAAAGTGAAGTGAGCAGAACTAGGAGAATAATATGTACAGTAAAAGCAAAGTTACAATGATTATTGACTATGAAAGGCTTAGTTACTGGGTACAAGATGAAAAGTTCCAAAGGACTCATGATAAAATAAAGTTTATCCACATCCAGAGAAAAAACTGATGATCTCTGAATGCATATTGAAGTATGTATTTTTCTCTTTATTTTTCTTCATTTTTCCATAATGCAAAAATATTTTTTGCATGACTTCAAATATATAATTGGTATTGTATTTCCTTTCTCTGTGAGTGGTGGTGGTGGTGGTGGTGGTGGGAGGTAGAAACTTCGTACTTGAAAATAAACTAAAAATATTTTTAAGTCCCACAAAAATAAAATACTACTGGCTGAGAGTAAAAGAAGAAGACTATTCCAGCTGTTTGAAAGTTTTGGGCAAAGAGATGGTAAAAGGACGACAATAAGAAGTGGTGGAAGGAAGCAACGATCCCACCATCTGTCAGGAGCGGCAGTGAAGTTCAAGTCCATAGGTGTCCCAGATGTCTTAGTGTAGTTTTAAACTTTAATAGCTTAATGCCGTTTTTAGCTATTACATTTTAAACTGCTCAGAGTGTGAGTATGCTCTAATAGCGAGCATGCATGGTCAGAGGTACCATGGTAGGAATACTAGTAAAGACTGACCATGAAATTGCAGTCAAAACTCTTTTACTTTCTGTGATATTGTCTCTTGGATTGTTATTAACTCTTCTGCTATGCATGGATCTTCAGGGAGCAATGGAGAGAGCATTTGCCACAAACCCACTCAAGGCATAATTATAGGTGACAAAGGCTACATAGATGTTTTGGGGAGGACTAGGTGGGTGTTGTTGTTCAATCTATGTGAGCATTACTAGTTCTCTTTGATCTATAAATAAACCTGTCTATTCTGTGAGGCTTATAAACTATGTATTTGCAAAGGTAATTGGGGACACAGTAGTGTCAGTAGTGACATTCCCAGATTAGAGTGATGGTTAATAAACCAAACAAATGAGCAATCCTTCCTAGTGTGGGTCATGCTTTCCTGATTGGTGAGTTCACCAGTGGTGACATATGTGGTGTACTACAGCTGAATGGCTTTTAGATTTAACTGGGCTCCCAAAATAAATTTCCATATTGATATTTCTATATTGTATTTTATAGTGAAGTTTGCCCTCCTCTTTGAGTTGGAAGCTTTGGGAGCCATTAGCTCCACTCTTCTGCCTTCTCTGTAGTGCATCTTGGCAAAATTTGTCTGATTCTTTGTGACTGCTGTAATGCAAGGTGGCTAACAGAAACTTTTTGCTTCTGCAATTTCTAACAGTCACAAACCGTCAGTTAAACATCTTAGAATGTTCAGAAAGTCAGTTAGAACTTAAAGCGATAAATAGAGGTGAAGTTCCAACTGACGGGGCTTTTGCCTTCTGGCTTTCGCTGTGGCTGGAGGCTTTTGCTTTGACTTTTCGGCTTTGGCCTAATTGCTTCGGCCTTGGCCGGTGCTTATTTTATTTTGGGGAAATTTGGACTTATCTCATTTCTGTAGACCTTTCCCTGATCTCCCATCTCCATCCCTCCCCTTCCCTGATTTTCCTTTTGGGTTCTGGTTGGAAGGGAGGGCTTGATGATTGAACATTGTGGGTTTTAGTTTCTTTAGATAATTGGAGTATCCTCAAATAAGTTATCCCTAGGTTTGATAAAGATTTTATTTAAAAGGCAGTCAAATCTTCCTGACTGGGAGAGCCGGACTCTCTCTGTCTAAAACTCTCCGTGACCCATCCCCCACCCTCACCCCTTTCCCTAACAGCAGTTAGAAAATCCTGAACCCCTCCCCCTTCTGCTTGACCCTGGTATTAATAAATCCCCTTGTTACCTATTCAAACCCTCTGGTGAGTCATTGTATCGAAAATTAAGAGAAGGGCCAAAAGGAAATAATCATTTTCCTTTATTTCTTGAGACAACTGGGGCATCCATCTTGACAGGAAGTACCCACCTTCAAGACTTTCTCCAGCCATCAGTTTCACTGGCAGGGAGGGGCCCTCTCGACCCCTCCCTCAAGAGACTTTGAAACTAACAAGAGAAACCCTCCAGCCAAACCTAAACATTTCTTACTGGCCCTAGTTTCCTCCCTGTATCCTCTGTCTCAAGCCTCTGGGAATAAACCTGTTTGAGCTGCCTCTCCTACATACCCCATTTCCTTTATCTCCTATATACCTAACCATACCTTCATCCCTCCTCCAATCACCTTATAATACCCTATTCCCTTTTATCATTCCTCACACCTACTCTACTCAGCTTATTTACTATTCTTTTTTGATAACACTACATGAACCATATACTGTTTTCTTGGCAAAGATACTGGCATGGTTTGTCATTTCCTTCTGTAGTGGATTAAAGCAAACAAAAGTTAAATGATTTGCCCAAAGTCCTATAGATAGTATCTGAGGCCAAATTTGAACTCAGGTCTATCCTGACTCTAGGCCCAGATTTTTATTCACTTAACTACCTACCTGCCTCCTATCTTGGCAAAAGAGTCCAGGGTAATTTGTATACTATTTCTGTTAAAGAAGAATGAGAGAAAGAAAGATGTCCGGGTCCAGCCGGACACAACAGAAGGGTCCGGGAAACGACAACCTAAGAAACCATAGGGAGAGAAGAGGGGAGACCTTGCACGCAAGACAGACAGAGTCGTTTAGGTGGAAGCAAGGCTTGTTTATTGTAGGCCTATGACAAGAATATATAGGTTGAGGGCAGAAGGGGGTCGGCAAATACTAAAGGGAAAGGAATGTGGAAAGGGAGCATAAGTTATGTAGAAAATCTCCTGTGGCGTCTTACTGTCTCCATCCAAGCTGGGCCTATGATCAATATCTTATCTTAGAAGAGTGAATGATTAATATCTATTCTTAGAAGAGTGACTATTTTATCTTAAAGTCTTGGTCCCTAACAATTCCCCCTTTCTTTTTTTTTAAATAGAAGGGCGCAAGGAATAAGTTCATTATCCTTTGGTCGTTGTTCCATCCAAGTCTGTCTTAACACCAGAAGTTTTTCCTAAGACACCTTGTGTTCCCTGGCTAATCCATAAGTGAGATTGGCAGCGACGGCCCCTGTCTTAGGCTACACAGGGGGAGTTACTCAACCATCAAGGGTTGAGGACCTGTGCTACTCCCGTCATTGGGTTACCGCCCTGCTGGAAAACTGCAAACGAGTGCCGCCAGGTTGTTCTGTATCCATCATCTCAATACGATGGTATTGAACCATAGGGAACTTATCAAGGGCTGAGTTAACGTTAGTTTTGATGAGTTTCATTAGACGTTGGAAGGCCCAAGGGCCAAAGGTTAAGATCAATAAAAATATAAAGAGAGGTGTAATAATAGTGGGAATTAAAGTGGAGAGCCAAGGAGAACCTCTGAGAAGGGTATTAAACCATCCTTCCTGTGCCTTAGCTTCCCTTTTTCTTTGTGCTAGTCGTTCACGTAACTTTGCCATAGATTCCCTTACTACGCCAGTATGATCAGCATAAAAACAACATTCCTCTTTGAGGGCTGCGCATAATCCCCCTTCTTTTAAAAAGAGAAGGTCCAGTCCTCGTCTGTTCTGTAAGACTACCTCTGATAAGGATGTAAGGGATTGTTCCAGTGCTGTGACCGACTTTACAAGAGCTTCTAAGTCGGTTATCATAGCGGTCTGGAGGGCGTCAAGATGTTGGGTCTGGAGGAGGGCGGTGGTGCCAGTGCCAATGCCTGCAGCGAGGCCTCCAAGCCCTATCAGAATAGCTAAAGTAGTAAAGGGTTCCCTATGTGTTCTAGGAGAGGGGGAGAGGAGGGAGGCCACACT
The DNA here is from genome assembly GCF_016433145.1 of Gracilinanus agilis. Classification (NCBI taxonomy): domain Eukaryota; kingdom Metazoa; phylum Chordata; class Mammalia; order Didelphimorphia; family Didelphidae; genus Gracilinanus; species Gracilinanus agilis. The sequence goes on along the minus strand of NC_058132.1, from coordinate 230,922,244 downwards.
ATCGTCCGTGTGGAAAGAGATACATGGCCATAGCTGGACAAGAACACAGAATTCAAAGGAGGTATTGAAAACTAGAAGAGATATACAAGGGGTGAGGCCAGTATTGCAAGCCCAAAAGCCATTATTTGGGCCTTCCAAAAAGGAAGGGGAAGGGGGGAGGTCAAGGGTGGAGTTACATAAGTGGGTATGAGATTGGGGAATGGTGCCTAAACAAAGGCCATGGCCAGAGACCTCAGCAAGAGTGAGACGGCGAGAAAAGGCGGCGCAGCGTGGGGAAGCTAGAGCTGTTTCATTGGGTTCTGCCATATAGGCAATACCTTCATAGTAAGGGGGTTGTGGACTCAGACAGAGCCAACACTTAATCGTCAAATCTGGCCTGGAAGCGTTCAGGGCAGTATAGGCACCTGATACTAGAGATAAAAATCTGTCTGCTGTACTGGGAATATTTAGGGACCCTTGCTGTGACTGGGACTGTAGCTGGGAGGAGGTATTCGGAGAAGAAGGGGAAAAAGGGGGGATCGATGGGATGGGGGGAGACGTGGGAGCCAGTAATGTCTGGGGGTTAGGGGAAAAAGGGCGTCGTTGATCCGAGAGGATGATGTTAGGACCAACAGAAACAATGAGGGGCTGCACACGGAGGCAGAGGGTGAAAAGAAGAACATCATCAAAACCGCCCTTCTTATAGAGTCGTAAACCCCAAGTCAAGCCATCTGTCCATTTAACATTTCGTTTCCCTGCGTTGGTAAATGTGATAATGAGGGGATTACAATTAGGAGGACTAGGGGAGCACACAGATGGACGGGATAGATTGCGGGTTATTGATACAAATCCTGGTTCGCCTGGATCCAATATCCAGTACCAATGATTTCACATCCCCAGGCTGCACAAAATCTGTCTGTCTGATCCCCACAGTGTGGTGGCTGATCAAAGCCAGGGCAACCATATTGAGGAAATTGAGTGTATTGAGTCCAGTAATCTGGGAGGATAGGCAAGCCAGGGAAGGTAGGGGCGCAGTAGTGGATTGAGGACATCTGGGGGGCGCCTAGGGCACAAAGATCGACCAGAATGGAAGGAAACCACGTCCATTGGGGCCATTGGGAAGAAGAAACGGAGGTAATGATGGCTTGATTAACTGGATTGATGATCTCCCACCGTTGTTGGACCAGGAGATGAGGACTAGAAGTGGTGACCGGAAGGAAGGTGGAGTAGAGGATATAAACTGCCAGAGAAAGCGAGTTCAGGATCTGAGGTCCCATCTGTGGTGTCATCAGGGTTGTGGTTCTGAAAAAGGAAGAAGAAAAAGACTTCTCAGGGACAAGACCCTGGCTTAGGAGGGTTAGTATCAGGGGCGAAAGGTTTAATCAATCTAGATGGGATCCAACGGGCATTATTAGCCGCTTTATCAAAAATACAGGCGGAGCCCTTTCCCCAAATAATGACAGGGTCGGGGCCACACCAGAGGCCCTTGACGGGGTCACGCCAAAGGACCGTGGCCAAATTAGATGAAGTATGTGGATTCCAGTGGCAGTCAGCAGCGGAACGCTCTTCGGCATTCAGCGTGAGGAAATTAAGAACAAAGAGGGCGTGAGCAAGAAGCAAAGTCTGATTGCCACTTAATGGATAAAGAGTTTCTTGGGCTTTGAGTTTAAAAAGAGTATTTTTAAGAGTTTGGTTTGCTCGTTCAACAATACCTTGCCCTTGTGGGTTATAAGGTATGCCTGTAACATGTTTTATGCCTAGCTGGGAGAGATATTGGATGTAAAATGCCTTGTTCATCTTTTCCAAGGCCTTTCCCTGGGAGGTATTCAGATTTTAGCATCATGGAGGTAACAGCATCACTGGGGTAACCATAAGGAGCCGCATCTGGGCTAGAATATCCCTGCCCCAGAGATTAACGGGGAGTCCCGCGACTACATAGGGACGGGTAGTGCCACTATTGCCCTCAGTATCTTGCCAATGGAGGAGCTTAGTACTTTGGAGGGTACCTTGGATCTGACCTATTCCTGACAGGTGGGTGGCTGAGGGTTGAAGGGGCCAGGCACGGGGCCAATGAGCCTGGGAGATGACAGTAGAGTCTGCCCCTGTGTCCAGCAGCCCTGTGAAGGTTTTTCCTTCGATCTTTAATTGCAGAGTGGGTCGGGACTCAGTAAGTTGTTATACCCAATAAATGTTGGAGGAGCCAGGTGAGGAAGGACCTCGTTTTTGGGCCGCGGCGGGAAAATCGCCTATCATGGGGAGGGGGAGGGCCTGAGCTAAGTGTTTACCGGCAGGAATGGTAACTGGACCATGCGGAGATTCTATGATAAGTTTTATCTCCCCTGTGTAGTCGTTATCGACAAGGGTGGGATGCACAACTACACCTTGTAAGGTGGTGAGCGCCCTGCTGATGACCAAAAAAAACATGCCAGGAGGCGGTGGTCCGAATTTGCCGGTGGGGAGGACTACCGGGCCTTCTTCAGGGGTTAATATTCAGGTAAGGCGGCACAGAGGTCCAGGCCTGTGCTGCCGGCTGTGGCTCGAGTAAGGGAACTGGGCAGGGGCTCCCGTGGGAGCCCCGTATCCCGTTTCCCTGTATCGGGGGAAGAGCAGTTTTGGATCGGCAATCCCGAGCCCAATGCTGACCCTTCTGACACTTAGGGCAGATGCTAGGTGGTGGCCTATTGACCGGGGGAAATGCGGAAGTCTGCTTAGGGTTTTGATTAGAAGGGCATTCCCGGGCAAAATGGCCAGGTTGCCCGCATTTAAAGCAATTTCGGGGGGTGGTGGGGCGAGAGGCCTGAATGGCTGCCCCGATGGCTAAGGAGATGGACTTGTTTAGTTTGTGGTCATAGGCATCAATGTCACTGCATAGGCGGATCATCCCGTTTAGATCAAGGTCTCTAGCTTGCCCCCTTAAGGCTGCCTTACAGGCAGAGTTAGCGTTTTCAATTGCTAAATGTCTTACCACTAGGTTGTGTGACCCATCCTGACCTAAGACTCTCTCAGCAGTTTCAAGAAGTTTTGCAACAAACTGCGCGTAGGGCTCATTGGGTCCCTGAAGGATTTTCGAGAGAGGTGCTGTAACAGAGCCAGTGGCAGGAACTGCCCGCCATGCAGCCATAGCGGCGTGCGCCGTTTGCATGAGTAAGCCGGGAGGCAGCCTCATCTGTTGGTTTTCTAATGCAAAGTGGTCACGGCCAACAATCTTGTCGGTCGTCCAATTAGCTGTCTGGGCATTTTTTAAGTTAAGCTTAGCTTGATTTTCTGCCCTTTCAAGGAACTCTGCCTTCCAAATTAGAAATTGCCCTTGGGATAGGACAGATTGCACAACTTTGGACCATTCAGAGGGGAGCATGTGTCCCTCTCCTCCAAGCCCTTCTAGGATGGAGAGTGTAAAAGGGGCATTCAGGCCATAATTTTTAACTGCCGAATGCAGGTCTTTAATGTGCTTAATTTTTAATTTTTTATAAATTGGCCAATGATGGTGGGGGAGGCCTGAAGTATCTGTGGCCCTGGAATGTCCATGGGATCCGCTTTCCTCCTCCCCCTCTTCCTCCTGTTCGGAGTCAGAGGAATCATGTGGGAGGGGGGGTTTCTAAAGGAAGGTTTTTGGGGGCAATCTCTGTGGCCTGTTGTCTAGTAACGACAGGGAAAACAAGGGCAGGGTTCTTAGACTTTGTCATAGTTTTTGGCTGCACCGGCTTGATATTACAGTTCAGTGGCCAGAGAATGTTTAACTCTTAAGTCCTGCAACTGATTAGTTAATGTATAAACCTCCCTTTGCAAGTCTAAGAACTGCTTAAGGTCAGTGACTTGCCTGCTTAGTTGATTCGTAGCCTCTTTGAGGTTATCCGAACCTGGGAGGACTGGGAGGGCAAGTTGGATGGTGGGGGATGGGAGGTTGTAGGGAGGAGGTCTATTCCTCCGAGGGCCATTGTTATGGTAGCGGGCTGTCTCCTTCTCTAGTTCTGCTTGATAAGCCGGATTAAGTGTGCTATCTTGAGGAGGGTCCGTGTATAGGACTGGATAAAGGCGTGGTCCGGGCTTAGAGGGAACAAGGGGCTCCTCAAGGGAGGGATTTTTGATAGGTTCGTCTAAGAGAGACGAGGGACACTCATTCCCCTTGAGGGGCGAGCTCTGTTCTTTAGTCGAGTTTGGTTCTTCATTTTTTATCTTAGATTCTAAGATAGCGTCCTCAGCCAAGCTGAGGAGGTGTGAGGCTTGTTTACTAGTGTCTGCTTCCTTAAGAATGTCACGGATCAAGCCGTAGAAAGAAAAGTAATCATCTGGAATCTCCCTGCCGGATCCTAAGAGGCCGTTTAGCTCTTTACCCACTTTGTTCCAAGTGAGTGGGTGAATGCCCAGGCCATGCAAGATAAGCCAGGGGCAGTGTTCTTCTACAAAGCAGAAAAACCTGAACAGGTCCTTCTTTTTTACTCTAATGCCTCTCTCCCTGAGACTATTTTTCAGTTCAGTAACAAACACTGTTTCCTTCAAGAGTGTTTTTCCCATCTTACACACGTATTACTTTCACTTCCCTTGCACACACACACACACACACACACACACAATCTTTTGGGAGAAACACTCTTGATTTTTAAATGCCTATGGGGGATGGGACAACTTACCCTACCTCGAGGCGTCTTGCTCAGCCTCTACCCGTTACGTATATTCACGGCCGCGACAGCTGCTCCTCAGTTGTCCGGTAAGCCGTTTTCGCCGTGCCCCGCGTTGGGCGCCACTGTCCGGGTCCAGCCGGACACAGCAGAAGGGTCCGGGAAATGACAACCTAAGAAACCATAGGGAGAGAAGAGGGGAGACCTTGCACGCAAGACAGACAGAGTCGTTTAGGTGGAAGCAAGGCTTGTTTATTGTAGGCCTATGACAAGAATATATAGGTTGAGGGCAAAAGGGGGTCGGCAAATACTAAAGGGAAAGGAATGCGGAAAGGGAGCATAAGTTATGTAGAAAATCTCCTGTGGCGTCTTACTGTCTCCATCCAAGCTGGGCCTATGATCAATATCTTATCTTAGAAGAGTGAATGATTAATATCTATTCTTAGAAGAGTGACTATTTTATCTTAAAGTCTTGGTCCCTAACAGAAAGACAAATTCAAGGAGACTAGAAAAACTTTCTGAATTCTAGGAATAGGTTTAGTGTCCAGGTATTATATATTATAAGAGGAAGAAAGTTAAGTCACCTTAAGACAACTTAGAGAAAAAAGATATCTATTTGAACCTCTAAGAAAGTGACATTTTGTTAGTCACTTGAAAGGATCCCTTGTACAGAGAGTGTGGGAATGCTGTACCAGAGTGTAAAAGGACCAATGTTTTATATTGTAGGTAAGCACTAGGTCCCCAAGATTGGAGAAGGCTATTATTTTACATCTAGGGCTTCAGTGTAATATTCCACTAGCCAGTTGCTTAAAAGCTTATGTCTAGAAAGGAAGCAACTAACTCATTCTCCTGGAGGAAAGATGGCTATCAAGGAGCAGTGAAGCATGACAGAAACCCAATAACAACAGCAATGAGAACATCTGTTGCCTCATGGTTGCTGAAGACAGAAATGGAGGTAGAAACCAAAGGCAAGGTGGAGAAAGGGGGCTGGGAGAATGGAAGACAGTGATAGTAATATGGCCCTACCATAAGCTGGGGAGGGAATAAATATTTATATGATACATAGTACATGTCAGGCTTTAAAAATATCTCATTTCATCCTCTCAACAACTCTGGGAGATAGGTGCTATTATTTTCCTCTATTTTAAAGTTGATGAAACAGAGGAAAATAGAAGTCAAGTTATTTGCTCAGTGTAAGGATGATTTTTGGGCTGTAGATGGAAAGTTGCCACATAGGACCACCTTGCTGGGGATGGGCAGTGTATTGGGCCAGTTGCTATTAGTTCCCCAAGAGGTTGGCCAGAGAAGATCCTTACAAAAGGGCTCAAATAGTAAGGCTCCCTAATGGGAATCAAATCAAAGTCTCAAACTGATGGATATGGCATGAGATGAAGTTCTGTCAGTTGAGTGGATATTACAGGCTAACAGGTGTGATCCACAGATAAGATTATATGTGGATATCTACAAGAATCCCTCCAATCAAGATTCTTTCACTAACTGCCTAGCCTTGTTATGATGAAGGATTCTACTCAGGGATATATGAAGTTAGAACTGATCAACTGTATAAACTAAGGCTTAGAAGTAACAAAGGTAACTTCTTTAATTAATCTGGGAAAGGTATAAAGAGGGAAGGTAAATGATCAGTCAAACAACTATTAAATGTCTGAGGATGCATTTGAACTCGGGTCTTCCTGACTCCAGGTGGCATTTAGCTGCTTCCACCAGCCAGGAACCAAAAGGAAGATGCAGACAAAAGAAGATCAAAACATGGGAAACCAATATGGAGGAACAAACCCTGACCTCTCTTTGCTGCAACCAAAGCTATGATGATTCTATAAATAAGAGGAATTATTAATTTTCCAGAGGGAGGAAAACCTACTGGAAGATGACGGGGAAGTTTTTCATTTTCTTTGGAATGAGGTTCAAGTTTTTTGTCCTTCATTTTGTAAATGAGAAGGAATAGTGTTGTCAAGAGAGATTGACCTTGGAGTCAGAAAGACCTAATTTCCAGCTCTTCTCTGACACATAATGTATTACTCTGTGTTATTATGGGTGACTTAAATAACATTTAAGTACTTTAGGAAACTCTTTTAAAACTATAAATTATAGAGAAGGAGTTATCTACATTAGTAAGAGGGAATTTCCTCATCCAAGAATCCTGTGTACAAATAAAAACACAGGTCTAGTCCCCATCCTTTAATTTATAAATAAAACTTTTATATTTGGAAAGTTTAAGTCTGAGTCTTTATACAGGGAATTGGTGGATACTTTGGAGGAGTGCCAAATATTGAAGTTCCCAGGTTCCTGCTAGGTGAAGGAAATGAGGCAGAAAATTCCTGAAGGATACTTTTAGGCAAGTCACTTAATCGCTGGACAATTTGTTTTCTTTTTCAGAACATAACTTCCTTCACTAAAACAGCTTTTAACATCTTTATGACAGTAGAATGTTTTGAAGAATTTCTGTGATTGAAAACTTCTCCATTCTGTAGTAAAAGTAGCACTAAGGTTCTTCAAATTTATCTACATGGTTTCTTGGGCATGTGATGTAATCCATCAATAGTCTAGCTTTCCCTCTACTCAGAACTCTTCCACGGCCTCCTAATTTCTCTAAAGTTCCAACTTGTTTGGCATTCAAAATCCACAATTTACTGCTCCCCTTTTTGTATGTTATTTCCTTATTCCCTTTACATATTCTACAGCCCAAACCTGTTGTCATCCTTCATGTATGTTCTTGCCTCTGGAACTTTGATTATGTTGCTGATACCCAGATAATCCCTCTTCCTCCATATCTTGACTTTCATCAATCCTTTAAAATGTCACCTCAAATATCACCTTCTCTAGTGATAGATCACCTCAAATATCACCTTCTCTAGTGATAGATCACACATCTTCCCATTAATATTGATTCTTCCCCTCTTAGGTAGAAGGAATTCTGAAAAGATGTCATTTTTGGATTTCTTTTTAAGGTTTTATGATACTTACATGTATTTTTGGGTAAAGAATAAGGGGAAATGTCTTACTTTATATTAGGTATTATTTTTAACAGAAGCCAGTGCATTAACTGATCAACATCCTGCCCATTCGTTAAAAAAAAAGATAAAAATCTTTCTAAGAGAGTAAAACTTGGGCAACACAACTGGAGACAAGATTAGAAATAATTAACCAGGGGCCATGGGAAGATATGTCAGTTGAAAGATAGATTCAATAAGGCACACACAAACACACAAAGACAGTCAGACGGAGAATGGAAAGACAGAGCCAGGGAACAAGAATGAACAGAAACTGTAAAAGAATGAGCCTCCCACACATGCTGAGAATAACTCGCCATATTGAAAAGAATGAGAGGTTAATGGGTCATGAGAGACATAGAAAATATTATGAGATGTAATATAGATAACTTTGGCCATGTTAAATTAAAAAAAAAGTTTTTGCACAAACTTTTAACCAATATTATTGCAGCCAATACTAGAAGGGAAGCAACAAATGGGGGGAATTTGTAGCAAGGATCTCTGACAAAGGCCTTATTTCTCAAATATAGAGGTAACCGAGTCAAATTTATAAGAATATAAGCCATTCCTCAATTGATAAATGGCCAAAAGATATGAAAAGGCAGTTCTCAGATAAACAAATTAAAACCATCTTTAATTATATGAAAAAATGCTCCAAATCACTATTAGAAAAAAAGCAAATTAAAAAAAACTCTAAGGTACCATCTCACACTTATCAGACTGACTAATATGATAAAAAAGGAAAATGACAAAGGTTGGTGGGTATGTGAGAAATTGAGACACTAATTCATTGTTGGTGGAGCTGTGAACTCATCCAACCCTTCCAGAGAGCAATTTGGTACTGTGCCCAAAGGACAGTCAAACTATATATTCTTGCCCCAGCAATACCACGACTAAATCTTTATCCCAAAGAGGGGGAAAGAATGTACATGTACAAAGATATTTATAGCAGCTCTTTTTGTGGTGGCAAAGAACTGGAACATGAAGAAATGTCCATCAACTGGGAAATGACTGAACAAGTTGTGGTATGTGCTTGTTATGGAATACTATTGTGGTGTAAGAAATGACAAACAGGATGGTCATAATAAAAGATCTGGATAGGCTTAAATGAAATGATGCAAACTCAAGTGAGCAGAGCCAGGAGAATGCTGTATTATAGCAATAAAATATGATAATCAAATATGAATGACTCAACTATTATCAGCAATCCAGTGATTCAAGAAAATTCAAAGATACTCATAATGAAAAAGGCTTATCTACACCATAGAAGAAATGAGTATGAATACAGATTGAAACATACACTTTTCCCCTTTATTTCCTAATTATTAAATATTGTCTAAGTGGCATAAATTTTCTTTCACAACATGATGAACATAGAAATATGTATTGCATGATAGCATAGATATAATTTGTATCTTATTATTTGTTATTTCAGGGAGAGGGGAGGGGTGCAGGGCAGGGATAAAATATGGGTCACAAATTGTCAGAATATGATTATTAAAATTATATCTACATATAATCTGGAAAAGAAAAAATAAGAAATGTAAATATAACAAAAATTTGGCATGAGATTTGTGCTTCTCAGGATGACACATTTAAGGGTTCACCATTTGAGAATGGGTGCTAGAAGAGTTTAATGATTAGCTTAATTCTCCTTAACATTTTAGTGAAAGGATTTGGCTAAGTAAAAGAAACATTGGTGAGTATTTGTGTGCAAAAGGTTGGCATAGACTACTATTCCAACAATACCAGGGAACTGAGTGGTAACTAAAAATGGTTCACAACGAGACAGGGCTCTAACTGGATAGGAGATACTAAATAATAATATTTCACATTGGATCATGGGATTACATAATACTTATCATCTTTCTAAAGACTAATTTTTGCAAAAGTCCCACATAGTGCTAAGAAATATGTATATGTATTAGGAGCAAAATTTAGAAAACATCTTTTACCTCTAATTTTACCAGCAATTTTTTCAATTCTGTTAGATTCACACAAATCTTGAGACAGACTATTTATTGTGCTATTATCCATGTCTTCTTATAATTCAACTAATTTTTCCTTAATTTATATTCTAAGGCAGTGATGGGCAATCTATGACCCACAGGCCAGATTGGGGGGTGGGTCTGAAATGTTCTATCCAGCCAGGTGACATTATTCCTAATCTGATGAATACAATGAGTAAGATACAATACAATGAAACTTCGAAAGAGTTGCCTTAGAAACAGACTGACAGATGAGCATTTCCTTTCCTTTGGCCCCCTCTTTAAAAAGTTTGCCCATCTATGGCATTTGGAGCATATAAATTTAATAAGGATATTAGTTTGTTGTCAATGGATCATTTGGAAGTGATGTAATTTTCTTATCTCCATTTTTCTTGTGATTTTTTGTTTTTAATTTTTCTGGTAGCATGATTGCAGTAATTTAAATTTTTTTCATTTAAAAATCTATGTTTTTCTCCTTCCTGCCTTAGTTCTCTCCTCTATAATGGAACTCTTTAATAAATATACATAATCAAGCAAAATGAGTTCTGATATTGACTATAATCTAATATATATATATATATATATATATGTCTTTATCTGCAATCTGAGTCAATTGCCTTTCTGTTAGGAGATAGGCAGCATGTTTCATTCACCAGTACTCCTTTAGGATTGTGATGAGTTATCAGAATTCTTTAGTCTTTTAGACCTCTTTGTCTTCACAGTGTTGTTATTTGTCTGTTTTCCTCTTGTTCCTGCTCCCTTAGATATTAGTTTGCTCAAGTCTTTTCTAATTTTCTCTGAAAATGTCCCCTTTATTGTTTTTTGGTGAAAATTTTTATTTTTTTCAAATTACAATAAAAACAATTTTTTACTTTCATTAAATTTCTTTTTAGTTTCAAATTCTCTAACCTTTTTCCTCCTTTCCCCTTTTCTAACATAGCAAACAATTAGATATAGATTATACATTTGTAGTCATGCAGAAAATTTCCATATTAGCCATGTTACAAAAGAAAACACAGGCCACAGACCACAAAGTGAGGAATATGGTGAGGGACAACCCAAGAACAATAAAGAAAGTAAAAAAAATAACATTTCAACTTGAATTGATATCCCATCAATTCTTTCTCTAGAGATAGCATTTTTCATTATATGGTCTTTGGAATTATCTTGGACCAGTGTATTGCTGAGAATAACTATGTCATTTCTAAAAGGGTCAGTTAGTTATATATTATATTCATATACCATAATTTGTTCAGCCGTTCCACAATAGATGAGCATTTCCCCTCAGTTTCCCTTTATTTTCTACCACAAAAAAGACATTAATTTTTTGCACGAGTCCTTTTTTTATCTCCAATATAGCTCTTGTTATTTGGAATTCACTTTATGCATAGCAAATTTTGTTCTAGTCTCTCATTTTTATTCTGAGTATGTATTGTTCTTTATATATGCTTCTTGTAAGCAACCAATATCCTTATCCAATCTGTCAGTCTATTTTATTTTCCTGAATTAAAATCCATTCACATTTAAAGTTATGAGAATTAAGTTTTTAGTTTCCTTAATTTGTTTCAAATATTGCTTTTTAAAAAAATAAATTAGGGTTTTTTTGTTTCTTTCTTTACGACAGTTTATCTCTAGTTATTTTTGCTTAAGCTTTCTTAAAGATAATACTATTGTCTATGTCACCTCATTCATTCTCCTATAACCCCTCTTTTTCCTAAGAGACTATGGGAGTTATTTTTCCTTCATTGTTTATTATTGCCTTGATTAGGGTACATTGTTTTTTTCCCATCTATATTGTATTATACTAATCTTTTACTCATTCTCTGATTTTTCAATTGAGTCTCACCAAAGATAGTTTCATCTTTTGGGGTGTGTGTGTGTGTGTGTGTGTGTGTGTGTGTAAGAAAGATGGTTAATAAAGATGAGTGACTAGGATTTTGCTTTTGTCTAGTCAGGGCTGATGATCCTTTCTAGATCAGAGACAAGATGGCAGTTCTCTGATCTTAGGACAGTTAAAACTACTCTGACTGATTAAAAGTAACAGGATTTATTATAAAAACAGGTTTAGGAAAGGGTGAGGGAAGTGGACTGTGGATTTCCCTAAACTTAACCAATTCTACCTTTCTCCCACCAACTGATCCTTCACAGGATTTCTTCAACCCTTAGCCAGGCTAAGGCTACTCTATCTTCCTCTCTGACTCAATTTCCCTGTCTATATAACTAAAACTAAACTAAATCCACAATAGATAGTCTTAGATCCAGTTATAGTTGAAGATAGAATCAAGTGCCAGGTTTGACCCTGTCCCCTTTGTTGAGAAACCAGCCCACCAAGGCAAATTCAGTGGTTCAAGCCAGCAGTTATGGTAATTCCTGTTTGAGGCTTTTTCAGGTATAGAAAAACAGAGGCTGAGATCACAAGATGTTCAATAGATGGCTGATGTCTCTCAAGAATCAGTTAAGGATCTCAAGGATAGAGGAGCTGGGATTTGGAGATGATACTCTCCCCAGAGATTCAACCCTTCTCTCTCTCTGGCAATTAGATTCTCAGAATTCCACACCTCAGGTTTCTAAGTGCTTCCTCTGCCTTCCTTGGATTCCTTCCTTCAGTTCTCTGTTTTTCCACTTCTGATTTATTTCCTTCTTCCCCAAATTTCCATTTATCAATATTTATGTGCTCACGTGCATATGTGTTAATCCATGATGTTCAACCATCATGTTTCCACTTTATTCCCTTGTCCACTTCTAGAAATACAACTCTTACTTTACCTATTGCTATTTCTTAAAAAAAAAAACAACCAAACAGTCTCATAAATATCTTTTTCTTATTTTTTCCCCTTTGAATAAGTCTCTAGAGATGGGATGAGAATTATTATTGATTCTTTTCTCAGTAGTTGTATTTCCTTACCTTTCTTATGTTTCTGTACAAAATGTTTTAAAGTTGAATAATATGATTATTCTCTGACTTTTTTGAATACTTCAAATGCCTTATTTTTATTGATCATTAGACTCAGGTTTATAGGGTATGCCATTTGGAGTTGCATCTTGATCTCCTTTGCTTTTTTGGAATATCTATTGTCTCATCATTTCATAGGATTCAAGTCACTCAGTACACGTCCATTATTGGTCAGTTTATGACACTCAGGCTCAAGGAAGTGGATAAACTTGTCCAGAGTATGTGACACAGGGATACATAGTTAGCAAGGAGCAGAACCATAGTCTGATCTCAAAAATCTTGTGAGTAGTGTGCTGTCCAACCCATTTGTTAAATGGAAAAAAATGAGACTCCGATATATTAAGTAATTTTTCTTAAAGACACATAACTAGGGCCAAAGTCTAGGTCTTTGGACTCTCCCTTCAGGGATCTTTCCAATGATCCCACCACTTTGGATAGTCTGTTTATTTTTTCCTTGACAAGAAGTTTTTTAAAAAAAATTTCAAGTGTTATACCATATGACCAATCTGACATTTACAATTGTTATTTTTTCCTTTGGAGTACGTAAGTGGGATTTTTTAAAGTGCAGAATAATCATAATTGCGTTCAATAAGAATTCTAAACAACACAATTGGCTCTTTCTTACAATTCATAAGAGAGGTTTTCTTGCTTTAAATAATATTGCTTTACCCCGTGTTTTTTTCATGCCCATAATAGAAATGCTTAAAAAACAATTTTCACATATCAGATTTTTAAAAACTCTAAAGCTACACTCATCATCTGGTTGTTGCTGCTGAACACCAGTGTGAGTCAAAAGTTCAGATTTTAGATATATTTCCATCATCCAGATCTTCCTTCCTACCATAGAAATTGTGTGAAAGGGACCTGAAGTACTATTTCTACCATTGGCTTACTTATATTCTCTTCCAAAAGGGCACACCCTGTGAGTGTGGGAATATAACTCTTCTGGGCAGAGGTTCCAGGGCTGCAATTATCTTAGATGAAGATATTGGATGGCTTGATTTCTCCTGGGAGATTGGTAATTCAGAAGGAAGAAAGTTTCTCTTCGGTTCAACTTCCATTTACACTTGTTTTTTTGAGCATCCCATCCAATTGTATTTCTATCACCTCCAACTTCCAATAACACACGACTTGAACTTCTGAATTTTCTCTGAAATCAACTTTGGAAAAGTTTTATCATAGAAGGTTTATAAGAGAAGGTTTTCTTTCAGTACAACCAAATGTCTGAAAATACAAAAGATTAGAAGAAAAGGCAGGAAAAACCACTTTATAACTTGCCTATATTGTAGCTCTGTAAGACTATAGAATGTGGGAGGAGCTAAGACATAAACTCTTCTAATATGTCTCATTTTACAGATCGAGAACCTGAAGTTTACAGAGGTGAAGGGACTTGCTCAGTATCAGAAAGGCAGATAGTAACAGAGTTGGGCTTCTAATTCCTTCTGAATCCAAATCCATGCTAATTCTGAAAGTGAGAATTTAATTGATAAATTACTTGCTTGGTTAACCATCCTATTCAATTAGCTTGACTTTTATTGGATTTTTATTTATTGATTCATTAGATCAATTAGGTTTTGGATTTTTTTTGGATTGAGTATATTAAAAATTGAATACCATAAATTTATTAGATGTCAATGCTGTGTTTACTACTTCCCAAAGGGAAATGCTACCTTTCTGAAAGAAGCTTAAAAACACTATGGACCCTTGTTGGCATGGGAAGAGAGGTAGGAAGAAATGCATATGTATATTAGAGAGTATTTTTAGATAATAACGTTCAAATTTTGAAACTGTAAAGTGTGTTGCTTTTCAGAATGTAATGTAAAGTAGTCTAAAACTGGAAGCTATGGAATTTTTAGGGGTTAGTGGGTGAAGTGCTTCTAATAGTTTATTCAGTACATATTTATTGTCTAATAAATATGGTGCTCATTGCTGAAGAGATTAAAGAGGGAGATAAGAGAAGAGAAACAAACATTTATTAAGAACCTGTTGTGTACAAGGCATTGCTTTAGCACTTTACAGATATTACCTCAATTCATCCTACAGGATGTGAGATAGGTACTATTATTATCATCTCCATTTTAAAGTTGAAGAAACTGAGGAAGACAGGGGTTAACTGGCTTTCCCAGGGTCACATAGCTGATCTGAGGTTGGATTTGAACTCTAGTCTTCCTCAATTAGGCTCAGCATTCTCTCAGTTATGCTTACCTAGACGCCTCAGATTATTTTGCAAATAGTGAAAGCTTTCTTTAGTTCTTGGAAAGGAAGGGCTAAAGACAAAAAGATGCTTTTGGAGCCCTGCAGCCTTCCTCCTGGTGAAAGGGAGTGAGGAACAGAAGAGGGTGGATTAAAATACAGATAGGTATACATCTTCTTACAGCATATTTGTTCCTGAAAAGCTGTGTGTAAACTTAGTTTTTTGCAAATAGACTCATTCCAAATACATTCAGGGAATTTGCCAATTTTGCCTCTTGGTACCTATATGATCTTGTTGTTCTTTGTGCCTCAGCCTGGAAGAGTAGATAGGAGGTCTGGGAGAAGATCTTAATTAAGTCCCACCTCTGTTCCTCGTAAGCTGTGTGACTTTTAGTATATCACTTTTTTAAACTTTAAAAAATCAGTTTCTATATCTATAAAATATTTTCGGGCTTAAAGGTCTTTATGATCCTTATTAGGTCTGTTTCTGTGATTCAAACATAAACATATCAGAAAAACAAGCCTCGACATTAACTGGAAGGACAGAATTATCATTTGTGACTTCCTGGAATACAATGGATTTGCCAAGACTGAAGCAATGTTAATCAAAAAGCATTTTTAAGTACCAAGAGCTTGGGGTTACAAAGAAAGGCAATAACATGGTACCTGTCCTCAAGGAGTTTCTGGATTGATAGAACTCTTAAACTCTTCTGGAGCAATTAAGAGTAGAGAATAGATAAGCACATGTTACCCATAAGGTTTCTTTTGGGGAACTCATATAAGAAGACTCCAAAGAGTGGAAAAACTGAAATATATTTCAAACAATGCAGCAATGTGCCCACAAAGGCATTTAACATGGACAAGTGGAAATGCAATGATTCATTTGGATCTAAGGCATCCAACAGAACCAGAAGGTTTCAGAACCTTGCACAGAATAACAATAATGGAAATTTATATAGTACTTTAAAGACTTCACATAAATTACCTCATTTAATGATTTGTGAAATAAATACTTTGAGAACCTAGTGTTAGCCTACACCATGTTAAGACTTTGGAGTAGAACTTTGCTTCTAGAACTCTGGGATCTCAAAGGCTATGCTGGAATAATGCAAGCTCTAGCACAGTGGTTCCCAAACTTTTTTGGCCTACAGCCCCCTTTCCAAAAAAAATATTACTTAGCCCCCTGGAAATTAAATTTTTAAAAATTTTAATAGCAATTAATGGGAAAGATAAATGCACCTGTGGCCATCAACGCTTCCCTGGATCGCTGCAGCACCAGGGGGCGGTGGCTCCCACTTCGGGAATCACTGCTCTAGCACATTCTATCATATTAGGAATGCATCAAATATATTTTGGGGAAAAAAAGCTATGTCTGCTTTCTATGGAGAAACTCATCACCAATAGGTTGCCCAGGTATGTGGCAATGGATTCTTTGGCCAGGGCAATCCATAAAAAAGAATAAGGTAAAATGGCCCATAATTCTTTGTAGCCCTTTCTCTTTCTGCAGTGATGGTGGTAGGTTGGTAGGAGATACAAAGTCATAGTTTTTGTACTTTCCATAAACATTGACTTATCTCTTGATACTTTAAATGTTCTCCAGAGAATAATGAGTGGATTTATCATTGGAGGAATTATACCAATATTATAGAATTGTAGTTTTCAAGCTAGAAGGAATCTTGTAACCCATTGAGTCTGACTGCCTTCATTTTGTAGATGAGGAAATTGGGTCACATCACTTGCCCAGGGTCACAATTAGTAAATGTCTAAGGAGAAATCTTTCTGACTTTGAGTCCACAGGTTTATCCACCGTTCCAGGCTGTCTCTGTGAAATTAGAACACAAAAGGATGTGGCAGCTATATGGAAAAATGCCTCACAGTTCCTCTTTGGAGAACCTAACAATTGTGGGACTTGGTTTTTTAATACTTGCAGTGATGTAGCCTAACTCTGGGTTCTCAAAGTATTTACTTCATAAAACATTAAATGAGGTAATGCATGTGAAGCATTTAAATGCTATATAAATTTCGGTTATTATTATTCTGTGCAAAGGTTCTGAAATCTTGTTCTTTTGGGTGCCTTTGGTCCAAGTCAATCATTTGCTTCCACTTGTCCTTTTTAAATCCCTTTGTGATCTAATCATGAAACACTCATGATTGATGTTTACAAAAAAGATCACAGTGAAATCAGTTCCAGTTTATGCATCAACATCTGTTATAGAGGATAAGGAAGTAGAGAATTTCTGTGAAGAACCTAAGATTCACAAAATTAAATAAAAAAGACTAATATATCTATATAATGCTTACTATGTGCCAAGAATTTTACAATTAGTATTTCATCAAATTTTCACAATAGTCCTTGGAGATAGGTGTTAATATTATCTCCATTTTACAGATTTGGAAATTCAGGCAAACAGGGTTGAGTGACTTGTCCAGGGTCACACAAATATAAAGTGTCTGAAGTCAGATTGGACCCAGATCTTCCTGACTCTGATCAGCTAGGTTGTATAGTAGATAGAGTGTCAGGACTGGAGACAGGAAGACTCAACTTTCCAAGTTCAAATCTGGCTTCAGAAACTTACCAACTGTGTGACCCTGGGCAAGTCACTCACCTCTGTTTGTCGGAGTTTCATTATCTGTAAAATGAGCTGGAGAAGGAATTGACAAACCTCTTCAGTATCTTTGTCAAGAAAACACCAAATGAGGTCACAAAGAGCTGGACGTACTGAAAAACAGAACAACAAAACTTCCTAACTCCAGCTTCTGGGCTATCTCCATTGAACCACCTAGCTGCCCAGATATCAATATCAAATTTAATACTCTGTAATTTCACTGAAAAAGTAGACATAGGAGAGGTCAATGAAAAATATGTTGAAAAAGATGGTTCTGGAATAAGAAATGAGAGGAGTCAAAAACTCATGAACAATATAGAAACCTTGTGCCTACATAACACAAATACTTTTTTCAAGTAGGGAGCCAATAATAAACATCATGAAAAATTAAAGTGATTGTATTTCAGCAGATATGAAACAACTGGTCACAAATAAGTGTCATTTTTGAATGACTACATATGATCAGACAATTGACTTTTTAGAACCAAAAAAAAAAAATCAATACCAGATGAGAAGGAATAAAATTCAAGAGATAGGATACACAAAAAGGAGAGACCTATAGTGAAAAAAGAAACTTTGACACAGATTAGCAATATTTTCTAAGAATATTTAACAAATGTTTAATTATTTGTATTTAATTCATTGTCATAATTAAAATGTTAAATTCCTAGGATCACTTTAGGCAGATGATGATGTCTTTTCAAATAGAGTAAGGAGGTAACCATGGGCAGAACCAGTTTAGAAAATAAATTTGTTTGTAAAATCTTTAAAATAATTTTTACTGATATCCTTTGTTTTTATACCACTTTCAATTCAGTCAGTCAATTAACAAATATTTATTTAGCACCTCCTCTTTGGACAGCCACTGGAAATGCAGGTTCAAAGAATGAAACAATCTGTACTTAAAAGAAATTCCTTTTTTAATTTGTCCCTCTGAGGTCTTTAGAGAGTCTCACTCCCTAACAAAAAGTAAGAGACAAAAGAAGCAATTGAGGAAAACCAATAAATGCTTCAATTTAGTCTGACAATATATGTAATGTTCCATACTTATAGTCCCCTACCTCTACTAAGTAGAGGGAGAGGCAAATTTTTTTTCTCTTCTTCAAGACCAAGCTGGAACATTATAATCACACAATGTTCATTTTCGTTATATTTTTGTTCTTTCCATTTACATTATGATAAACTGCATATTACATTCCCTAGTTCTTACTTTACCTTGAATCAGTTCATACATTTTCCTCTTTTCTGTGTACTTTATATAAATTATTTTATAGTCATTATCCAGTTGATGGACATTTGCTTGGTTTCTAGTTCTATCTATCTATCTATCTATCTATCTATCTATCTATCTATCTATCTATCTATCTATCTATCTACCTCTAAGAGTCTCAGGTGTATTATCATAAAAATATTAAATAGTTCTCTCTCAAAAGAGGAAGCATGGAGCTAAAAAAATTCTAGAAAGTCTGGCAAGATAATCAGATAAACAATGATTTCAAGAATATTTATGGATAAAAGTGGAGGAACAATGAAGAGAAAAGAAAAAGGAAAAGATCTGTAAAACTTTCTTAAAACAACAACCACCTTGCTTTCTGTCTTAGAATCAATATTGTCTATCGGTTACAGAGCAGAAGAGTGATGAGGGCTAGGCAATGGGGATTAAGTGACTTGCCTAGTCACAGAGAAAGGAATTATCTTAGGCCAATTTTGAACCCAGGGCTTCCTGTCTCTAGGCCTTTCAATCCATTCAGCCACCTGTCTGCTCCCTGCAAAGTTTTCTACAAGTCACTTTTTTCTCCATTATTAGCAGAGAAACCATCACCTACTAACACAAGGAAGAAGAAATGGCACTAAAAATGTTGGAAAAAACAACTGCCTTAGACCAAGGGTACACAAGGGTCACTGCTGGGAGCAACACAATTTTCAGGGAGTTCAGGAATTTATTCTCAAGATTTCTAAAAGAAAACTTACTAAATGCTAGGAAAGAATTGTGAATCTTGTTAGTATCAAAAAAGGACAATTAAACAACTATTAATAACTACTGATACACTTGCCTTCTTTCTTATCTCTATAAAATTTTTGAGGATGTTCTACACAAGCACTGAATGCATTCATGATATTAAAGAATGCTATTCTATAGTAAATTACATCTTCACATTCACATAAATAAGAAACTATGCTCATTTTGTTGACTACACACTAGTATTTAATTCAGGAGAATCCTACTTTGACAGTTCTTTTCCAACAAGGAGTATCCCAAGAATGTGACATAAGCAGAAAAGGTTGGGGCAGCTAATTGGCGTGGTGGATAGAGAGTCCGGCCTGGAGAAGGGAGGTCCTGGGTTCATATCTGGCCTCAGACACTCACTCCCTAGTTGTGTAACCCTGAGTAAGGCACTTAACCCCAACTGCCTAGCCCTAACTGCTCTTCTATTTAGGAGCCAATACATTGAATGGCATCTAAGCCAGAAATTAAGGGTTAGAAAAATAAAAAAGGCTCATTGAAAGATGTAAGTACGGTAATAATTATCTGATAGCCCTCTAATATTAATGTTAAATAAGTCATATAACAGTGGGACATATTTTAACCAATTTTTCTCCATTGTCATAGAGCAGGTTCCACTTAGAATCTTCAGATGGAAGAGTCATTTCTTGTAGATGGTGGGATTCTCCAAAAGCCCCTGCTTGCAGGTGACATTTTAATGCTTTCAGCAAATCTTAGAACAGTAGAGAACCTCTTAAATTAAATCCATGATCATTCAAAAGAGTTTAGTTTAACTCTTCACATAAGAAAAAAAAAACCTAGAGCAGCTACATATTATCCACATTATGATGTGTAGATGAAAAGAAAACTGACAATAATATTAATCCATCAGTATATATTTCTTGAATAGAAGAGGAATAAGACAGAAGACCGAAATAGTTTTGAAAGTGTATAATTTTTTCTTTAATGACATTCAATTATTTCCTTAAAATAAAAGCCCTCTTTAATTCTTTTACTTGTATAGTATTTTATTAATAAGTTAAGGTACTCATATTTCAAAGGCTATGTGAATACTACTTTTAACAGTGCAAACTACACCATTCATGCTTTATCATCTTTGGGATCCTTTTGTTTATGTCTTCCCATAAATCTTCAATAAGGGTCATTCTCGCATGATGGGGTAAGGAATCTCATACTTACTGACTTTATTTAACATGTGGCTTAGATTTCCATTGATTATTTTGCCCTCTTATATGACTAGCTCACCTACTTTTCTATTTATATATTTCTAAATGTGTCCTTTAAGCTGTTTCTTTTGGTCAGCTTTTACTGGAAACACATTGCCACCTACTCATGGTTCCCCATCTTTAAATCGCCCCACCCCAACACTAAATCAGGTCCTTCTCCATTGCCCTTTGGGTAATAAGTAGCTTTGATTCTTTGGGGACTGGCATTCCATGACAAACAGTCATGTAACAGCCAATCAGGCAGGTAAGCATTTAATAGTACTTACTATATGCCAGGCACTGTGCTAAGTGGTAGGAATACAAATACAAGAGCACCATGAAGACTATAGATATTAAAAAGATGGTTCATTCCATTGGAGAAAAGCTTGGGATCATTAAAAACATTGCAAAATTACTGAAAGCGAAGACAGCTCACTCCTCTTATTTGATTCTGAGCCAAGTTTGCTGTCCAGGTTCAGTGTGTTTCCATGATAAAGACTTTAAGGAGCCAGTTCTACATGTTGGACAACTGATTACAGGGTCAATAGTTTTCAAACTTTTTGAGACATGTCTCTGTCTCTGCCTATCCATCTGCCCTTTTTCTCTTCTGCTTTTTCTTTATCTTATTTGTATCGATACCTTTGCTTCTGTGATTGCCTTCATTTCTGAATATAGTACTCCTTTTCTTACATAAGTCACTCCTTCTAACAATTGTGGAAAGGAAAACTAAATCAAGCTTTTGCCACTTTGGCCCATGGAGATAGATGCAGACAGTGGTTGGAATGTGACGGGAGGGGCAGTGACAGTTGTAGTGGGAGAAGATGTTTATGGGAAAAACTGTTAATTGAAGGGGCTCGGCCCTCTGAACTCTGTCCAGTGGAAAAGTCTGGCCTCCATTTTCCCTTGCCCAGAAGAGAAAGAAGTTTCCTGTAGTTGGAGAACCTCCATTAGAGGAAGAAGGAACAACTAAAGCTGCTGAGAAGGGGCTGATCCCTTACTTCAGGGAGTCACCCTGCAGATCCTTTCCTTCCCTTGACCTTCCCAAGAAGGACACTTGCCACTGGTTAAGGTAGAAGAGAGACTTAAGTTAGATAAGAAGAGGATAGTTAAGTTGGAGGGGAGCCATTTTAGCTCAGCTGAAGAAAACAAGAAACCCCAAATAGAGTCTCTTCTTCCCTCAAAACTATCCCCTACTTGATTCTTCTATCCTCTCCCTTCTCCAGCTACCTTGTTCATCTAAAAAATAAACCAATTCACAGTCAGATCAAGGAGAAGTCACTACAGGAGGCAAAGAGGGGAAAAGGGGTTTGAGCAGCTGCTTTGCTCAGACTCCATTTTGAGCGAGAAACCCCTGTGGTGTGGACATGGGCGGTGGGGAGGTTTCTGAACGGAGAGGGTCTGAGCTTGATCAACCTGTGTTACCACCCACCTCTCCAAATAGGAAAACCTTCCCTTTAGCCTCCAGGGCTGGCTCCCATTCTCTGGACATCCACCATTCCGGAGAAACCTCCTTTGTTGTCTTTAGTAAAAGTAGAGTATTGAGAGGGGAGTCGACAGACATTCACACCAGGTCTGTCACTCTTTCCCACATCAAACCCTCTTCAATATATACCTATATTTTTATAGTTTGTAGATTTTTATACAATAATTAAAAGAGAAAGAAAATGAACGGTTCAAAAACCCAATCAATATATACCCCATGTTTGACAGTATGTATCATTTTTTACATCCATAGAAAAATGTTTGCAATGCCTAGAGAAAAGTGTAATTTCTTAATTTTTCCCTGGAGCCAGAGCTTAGTCATTATAACTATTGTATTTAGTTTTAGTTTTTCTTCTTATATTGTGTAGTCACTGGGTTTGTTGTGCTTCACTTCACTCTCCACTGGGAGTCGACCTATGGGTCTCTGAATTATTCAATCACATTATATGATACAATAACATTCCATTAGATCAGTGATGACAAACCTATGTTATACATGCCAAAGATGGCATTCAGAGAGGTCTATGTGGGCACGCAGCTCCCTCTCCCCCAATTCATTACTAGAAAGACAGAGAGACTCAGGCAAAACTGCTTCCCTTCCCCTTTCCACCATGCCTGATGGCATTTTTTCACATCCTCTGCCCCTAGCAGCTGAATGGGGGTGAGGAGGAAGGGGGAAAGGTGAGTGATTCACAGGTGGCAGAGCCAGAGGGGAGTTGAAAGTTCGGGCCACTCCCCTCCTCCTCTCCATACTCGCTGAGGACATTCCTCCCTTCAACCACCTCTCTGCCCAATAGCCCAATGGAGGAGTGGGACACATCCAGCACTCAGTCTCTAAAAGACTCCCTATCACTGCATTAGATCTACGTGCCACTGAGTGTCCTCTTCTTTGTCCAGTTCTTTCCTATTTATAGACTCAAGGAGCCCCAAGTTCTGCTTTTGCCATGGCTGTAGCCTCTCTAGCAGGCAGCCCAGCTGCTTCTAATGGGTCTAGATAGAGCTTCTCAGTGTGTTGTACATTATGCAATTAGAATTTTATTCCCCAGGACTCCATTTCCCAGAATCCCACTTTTGTCCTCATGTTACATCCTTGTGTTTTGGAGATAAAGTTCCTGTAACCTCGTCCCCTCTTTGCTCTTCTCCCGGTAAACGTGGTCAGGAAAAACTTCTCTTTACTCAGGCTTTTTACTTTTGTCATTTTATTTCCTCTACTTCAAGTGTTTATTAATAAATCTTATAAAGTATAATACTTGGAGTTATTGGATATTAATTTTAATCTTACATTTTGAGAGTAATTTTAGGAAAACAATATGACATCTTCCCTCCCCTCACCCCAGGATGAGGGGCTGCAAAGCTGCAGCTGCCCCTGTACCTCCTCCAGGGCCCTGGCCATGGACACTGGGAAGGAGGTGCTCAAACATCACAAGGCCCTATTTTTGAAGACCAATGTTCTTCCAGCCATGCCATAAGGCTGTCATGGACTATCACAGTTTATAAAGAATGAAAGTTACTGATCGCCCAAAGAGCAATGGAGAGGCACCAGGTAGGTAGGTGTGAGTCAGTTGCATCATACTATTTGTGAAAAACTTCACAGAAGAGCTGGCATAGGAGAGATCACAAGAGAGCTACGTAACTGGAAAGGGAGGCGGGCTGGTCATATTATACCAATAGAGGATTGACCTTTCTTCTCCATTGTTGTTCATGTACTGACAAGAGATCTAGAGGAAGGCTCTCATGCTGGGGGATGAACACTCACCATGGGAGGATTTATAAGAATCCAAGATCCGCTGGCCAAAAGTTACACAGGAGGAGAAGGCATACATATACATATATATATATTTTAAATAATATTTTAAATAAATATATATAAATATTTATAAATTGCGATGTGCACCTTAGTAGGGAGTAACTGCATGGATAAGAACACACAGTTTAACTTGTATTCATTTTGTATATACTTCTCTGGGTGCCATTTATATAGATAGAAAGTCAATGACAAGAATAGAGATTATATTTGTTTTTGTATCTCCAATTTCTACCACTTTTCCTGGCAAATGGTTTGGGTTGGGACTGAATTTATGGTTTCATTGGCATAGAGCCCTACTAATGAGGGAACTGCTTCTACCAATGCAGATCTGTTCTGTGATTTATAGACTTAGGAGAGGGTGACTCAACTAAGGACATACAGGCATCATTTGTCAGAGTTGGGAAATGTATCCAGATTTCCTAGAGTCTGAGGCTACTCTCTAGTCATTATGCCACATTGCCTTTTGCCTGGCACATAGTAGGTGCATTCTATATGCTGGTTGGATTTTTTCTGAAGAGGCACATATTAAAGGTATTGTAATTCTAATTAACCTATGGCACAGAGTGATTAATTAGCTTGATTGTGGTTACAAATATCAGAGCAGGATTTGAACCCAGAACTTTTCTGATTCCAAGTCCAATCAATCCCCATGGTTCTTGTTTCATTGTAAATGCTAAATAATATTTAATGACTTGGAGTTGCTAATTCTGTTGGTAGTAGCTACAGCTACAAAGAAAAGATGATGTTTTGTGAAAAGAAAATCTTTGTATTTTACCATAGATGTTCAACAATCAGTTCTTCAACACTGGTAATATTGTGGGAGAAAAATGTGTCAATGGGGGTGTGTGAAAACAAGAAGTCAAAAAAATACTGAGTTATTTATGATCTTTTCAGAGAGAAAAAGGTACATAAAAAAGATATGGAAAATGCTTATGCCTTTAGGTGGCTTATAGTGAATAGAGCAATGGGTTTGGAGTTAGGATAGACTCGAGTTCAAATGTAATCATAGACACTTGCTTGTGTGTCTCTGAGCAAATAACAACCTCTGGCTAACTTAGTTTCCTCCTCTACCTCATAGGGTAGTTGTGGGGATAAGAGGAGATATTTGGAAAGTACTTTGCAATTCCCAAGTGCAATATAAGTGCTGGCTATACTGTAATAAAGTCTTTCCCCACAAACATTATCCAAATTAAGGTGATTATCAGATAAGTGAAAAATGCGCAATGCTCCTGGCTACAGAACATTTCCATTTTTAAATGAAAATTGGTGAAAAACTAAGTGGCCCATGAAACTTCAGGCCCACTGATTGGCCTTGTTTTCAGACTGTTCATATAAACTAGGAAGAGAACATTTGCTTCAACAATAACATTATAGTAATAGATCTTACTATTTTTAGCAAGGAGGAAAAATTAGGCAGGGAGGGATACTCAGTTACAGTAATCACATTTAAGGGGAAAGACTAAATCCTCCGTGTGCATGTGTGTGCGTGTGCGGGTCTTCTCTGTGTTAACAGAAAAGAAAGAAGGTCCAGCTGCCTAAAACAAATTATTCCAGTGTGTGTGGGTACATGGCATAGGGGTGTATGTATGCATCAATATGCACACAAGCATTTCTGGAGCATACATGTTGCTCTTGAAGAGGTCTTGAAGAGCAACACAAAATAAAGAATATAGGACTTGTTCCTATTATTGAGAAGTTTACAATCTAATGGGAAAGACAAGACTAAGACAAAAGTATACAAGTGTATCTCATAGCTACATTTATTTGTCTAGTTAGAGAAAAACCACCAAGCCACAACTCTAAGCATAAATACCAGTTTATATGTAAACACCAGTGACAGAAACATGAAAACACAAAACTAACTGCAGCTGCCTAAAGATATACACATATGTGCTAAGTAATCAAGGAGATGGAAAAGTTACAACTTAAGCTCATTTCCTCTTATGCTTTCTTTATTAGGGGATAAAAACCAGCTGGCTATGATATGAATAACAGGGTTTCATTTACTTGAAGACTATTATTAAGTTTCCATTTAACTTTCTCTTCTTCAAACCGTGTAATCCAAGTTCCCTTAACCTTTCCTCTTAATTCTAATGTAAGTTTTTTAATCATCATCAAAATTACTCTTTAAAGGTTTTTCTGGTTCTTCACTTCCCTCTTGGGTTGAAGAACACAGCAATGGAAGCCATATTCAATAAAAGTTCATCTGTTACGGTTAATGAGAGAATTGACTCCAGTTTTCGGCATATTACATGATACTATAGACACGCATCACAAATTGTATACATTACTCCACGTATATTGTTTTTATCTCCTTGGACTCTTGTAACTATTTTACGGCAGTAACATAGCTCTTGTCTAGTAAGACCCTCATGTAAAGTAAGAACTGAAAAATGAAAGTCAAGAGAACTAGTTTTGGCTCTGCTAGTATGAACTTGAGTGATGCATTCAATATATTTAGGTCTCAGTTTCCTCTTCTGTGGAATAAGGAAGCTGGCATGAGGTGGGCTTTAAGACTCCTTCTTGTTCAAATAAATAAAAACAAGTAAATTTTAGTATTTTTTTAGTGGTTTTTTTATGGTGCTTTAATGTTTATGAAGAGTGAGGATAGTATGTTGCATTGGTAAATGGAGTGGAGATGAATTTGAACCTATACTACTACAATTAGTAGGTGCCACGAACAAATTTCTCCAAGTGGGTCATTTCTCTCATCTATAAAATAAGCTAATGATATTTGCATTACATACCTTGTAGGGTAATTTTGTAGGTAAGAAGGGAAAGATTAATCAAAGAAGCTTCCCTGATTAATTTAACATACCTCTTTTCTCATATAGGAGGGGTATAACAACTTAGTGGTTTTCCAAGACTAAGGTCCTGATTGTTTTCTATTGGCTGCGGCTGCCATGAGAGTTTTTGGTTGTTTAGAATGGGAAAACATGGATCTTATCCCAAAAACCTCCTATCTCTTCTGGCCTATAGTGAACTCACAGGCATGATTGACCTTTTTTGTTTTTTTCAGTCTTTAAAAAATCTTTTCACTTGTACCTTTCTTCTGTAGTGCTGAGAGAAAGGATAATTGAAAAGGATCTCCCTCTTTCTAACAGTTAGTAGAAAATTGTGAAAGGAAGAAATACATGGGAAGCTCCATTCGCTTGCTCAGGTGTACAGAAGAATCTCTAAATTTCAAGGCCTGGTTCCCTTTATCCTTTCTGTTTTCCATTTGGAACAAATAGGAGAGACAAGGGATCTGCTGGCTGACTTGTTTAACCAAATAGCTGGCAGAAATCATAACATTGGTGGAGTTCCTAGCACAGCGCCTGGTTCCCAGTAAGTGTTTAATAACTGGTTGTTGATTATTTATTATAGAAGCACACAGCAAGATCAATCTTATTTGCCCAATCAGGTTGAGAAGGGAATTTAAAAACAATGTTTCTAAACTCCATTCTTCTTTATAAAGAAAGGGGATTTCCTAGGTAGTATGATCCTAGTGTTTAGATTTCTTGCAGAGAAGGGAGATTTCCTGGGCAATGTCACCTCAAGGATTGCCTTAAGAGTATCCCCAAGTTTAAGTGTTTGGGAATGAGGCCTTCTAGAGTGAGAAGGGAATTTCTTGTGCATTGTGCCTTTTGAATAAAAATAGGATCTTCCACATGGACCCTGTGGCTGAAGAGCAACTTCATGACATATGTGACAGGATTTCTGGACTTTTCTATCCCACGTTATTCCTGTAAGTTATTCAGACTAGGAAGGTGTAGCCCATCTAGAATGTCTAAAGTGGGTTTGCTTCTAGAGGGAGACTAAATCATAGGGGATACTGGAAACCTAGGAAGTTCCATGTAGGATCCTAATGGATAACAAGAGCTACACCATAATGCTGGCATCCTGATGTTTTATTTTTTATTGTTCTGAGAGGAAATAGCAATTTATGTGTTTCTGGGCTTGCTCATTGGCTTCTTTGGGTCTTTCATGTGAATTTTCTTTTTCTTTTTTTAATTTGAAAACTTTTAATTAATTGATTAATTTTGAAGATTTTTCCATGGTTACATGATTCATGTTCTTTCCCTCACCTCCTCCCTTCCCACTCCCCCACCCCCGAAGCCAACGAGCAATTCCACTGGGTTTTATAAATATCATTGAATAAGACCCATTTCCATATTATTAATATTTGTAATAGAATAATCATTTAGAGTCTACAACCCCAATCATCCCCATCAACCCATGTGATCAAGCAGTTGTTTTTCTTTTGTGTTTCTACTCCCACAGTTCTTTCTCTGGATGTGGATAGTGTTCTTTCCCATAAGTCCCTCAGAATTGTCCTGGATCATTGCATTGCTACTAGTAGAGAAGTCTATTACATTCAGTTGTGCCACAGTGTATCCATCTCTGTGTATAATGTTCTCCTGGTTTTGCTCCTTTCACTCTGCATCAATTCCTGGAGGTTGTTCCAGTTCACATGGAATTCCTCCAGTTCATTATTCCTTTAGGCACAATAGGTCACTATTATCCATCACTAATGGATACCACAATTTGTTCAATCATTCCCCAATCAAAGGGCATCCTCTCATTTTCCAACTTTTTGCCACCATAAAGAGCATGACTATAAATATTTTTGTACAAATCTTTTTCCTTATTATCTCTTTGGGGTCATGTGCATTTTCAATGGAATTAAATATTTTCCTGTACTCAGTATGCATGTTATTTGGAGTGCTTTTACAGAAACTAGGAAACCTCAGCTAGTTCTGCAGTTTCCCAAAGAAAGAGGAATATAGTAGGAGTATTAACTAAATAAGTATTTATGTAAAGTATGTAATATTAATTAGCTTGAAAACAACATTTGTCTCAAATCTAATTTGGTCCCAGTGATGGACGACAATTATCTAAGAGTCATACTAAATAAATTCTTTCAGATTTATCCACCAAAAATTATTGAACATGTAATGAGTTGTAGGGCCCAGCAATACATGAAACTATTGACTAAGGCAGTGATGGACAAACTTTTTAAAAAGGGGGCCAAAGGAAAGGAAATGCTCATCTGTCAGTCTGTTTCTAAGACAACTCTTTCAAAGTTTTATTGTATTGTATCCTACTCATTGTATTCGTCAGATTAGGAATAATGTCGCCTGGCTGGATAGAACATTTCAGGGGGCTGCATATGGCCCGCCGGCCATAGTTTGCCCATCACTGTACTAAGGTATTGGGAGGTGTGTGATCCATACTGGTCTAAGGAGTACTCACATTGACTAAATCTTATACTTTTGAAATATTAAAGAATTGAAGAAGTCTATTGTATGAAGGCCTCTTTTAAATAAGGACCCAAGGCAAAACTAGCAGAGAAACTCCATGGAGGCTTCTCATCAGATTGGCCTGAAAACTGTGTTCCCTAAATCAAAGAGAAAATTGCATTGAATCACAATTTCAAAAGGAAAAAGAACCTCAAAGGTCATCTTTACATTCTCCTCAACAAAGTCCATTACATGTAGCAATATGGACATTCTTTCAAGATGCTTAGTGAGGGAAACCCACTAGGTTGTGTTAGTCTTTTGGATAAATCTAGTTTATTAGGAAATTTCTTATGCTAACTTATCAAATCTAAATTTTCCTCTTTGCCACTTTCAAGCAGGCTTAATTCTACCTCTTAATTCTATATCTTCTGACTTTGAAGTCAAACACAATAAGTCTAATTTTTCTTCTAAATCTTTCAAATAATTGAAGGCAGCATCACATACTTCCTAAGTAGACTCTTATAGAGGCTAAATATTGCCAACTTTTTCATATCTATCTTTGCATTCCATGGTGTATTCATGATTCTGGATTTGGTCTAACTTGTCAACTTGTTCCTAAAATATGGTATGCAAAAATGAATATGACACAACTCAACTACATTGAGACTGTCACATTCTTATTATGGGTACTATTCTTGTCTTGATGCAATCTAACTTCCCATTAATTTTTTGTCATAAAACTCTTACTTTCCATCTTAGGACTGATACTAAATATTGGTTCTAAGGCAGAAGAGGTGTAAGGCTAGGCAAAGTTATTTGGGGTTCACATAGCTAGGAAGTGTTTAAGTCCAGATTTGAAGCCAGGTCTCCCCAACTCCAGACCTAGAGTTATATCTATTGTGCAACCTAGCTGCCCCATCCATTAATTTTTTAACTGTCACATTGTGCCTTTGATCCACATTGACTTTTCTGTCCAACAAAAGTCTTAAATATTTTCATATACAATACTCTATAGCCATATCACTCTCATCTTGTGCTTATAAAAGCTGATATTTCTACTTCCAAATAGGACATCATATTTCTCTTTAAAATTTTATTTTTTGAATGTAGTGTTAGAAGAAAAGATGGATTGACTAGTCATGAACTAAGAGTGAACAATGACCACATAGAATGTATATACCCCTGGCATTCATACAATGTCAAGAGCTTGAAAGGAAGGTATATAAAACATTGGAAGGAGTCATAAAGTCAGATTCATGAGAGAGTACATGAGTAGAATATATAGGATAAGAAAGCACAAATGGCATATAATCATTAATTGACTTGATATTTCATTTTAGTAAATTTGGCCCATTGTTTTACATTGTGAAGATACTTTTGTAAACCTGCTATGTTACACAAAATACTAATTTTCATCTTGAGTTCTGAGTAATCTAAACATTTGATTGGTATACCATCTATTCCTTTATCCAAGTCATTGTTAAGTATATTGAATAGGGCATAACTAAGGATTGATTTCTACAATACTCTACTAGAGACTCCCTTCCAAGTCAGCACTGAACCTTAGGAGGCTACATTTAGTTCTCAAAGGAACTTAGAAATCTTGCATTCAGATTCTTTGATTTTATGGATTAGGAAACTAGGACTCATAAGGCAATTCATGATTAGAATTCATAATTTTACCCCTTGAGACAATTTGATCATATTATTCCTCAAAAGCCTCAGCTCTTCCTTTACTGTACTTTAGTCACACATTGAAATGATGATAACCTTAGATTTCCTACATAGGGTTTTTCAGATTTATATTATTTTCAAGATTCAGAAATTCTAATTTCCGCTTTCAAATCTTTACCTTCTTTCATTGCACCTCTAACTCACTTAATTCCATTCTTCACTCAAAGGACCATAGGTCCCTTGGCCCATCCAATATAATGTTAGCTTCTTGAGCATAGAGATTATGATTTGTTTTATCTTTGTGTCCTCTGAATCTAGAACGGTGTATTTTTGTAGAGGATGCTCAATAAATGTTAACTGAATTAAAACGAATTCCTATTTTGTAAGTCCCTTTACCCATTCTAATGTCACTTGTCTTCAAATATAGTCATATTCCTATGGATTGCAAGTTAAATGGCACTATCCATATTACTCTGAAATCCCATACCCACCTTTGCCTTCCACCATTCCTGAGCAGTGTAATCTTCATTATTGGGTAATCATTAACTTATCCCCTCCCCACAAGATCTTTGGAAAAAGAATAAAATAAAGATTTTAGTGACTATGAATTCCTTCTCCTCTACCCTTCTGACTTTCTCAAGTTTTCTCATTTCTCAAATTATAATTCTGAAACATTTCTTCTCTCCTTTTGCCTCTGTTAGAGTCCATAGTCCCTATACTTATAATATATGACTTTGCTTCCTACTTCATTTGGATTGAGGCTGCTAATATAATAGTGATAATCATATTTACATAGCATTCTTAAGGTTTACTTAGTGCTTTACATGTATTATCTCATGAATTCTTACAATCCTCTTTCTCAAAATTTCTCAGAATTATTATTCAATTTGTCCTACTCTTCAGTCTATTTTTCACTAAAGCAAGTTCCTCTAACTGTGTCCATGATCACATTGATTCTTACTTCTTCAATGATTTTACTCCAGTAATTATGCCTTCTTTCATACATTTCCAGTCTCTTAATCTACTGTCTCCTTTTTACTTGTCTGCAAAGAGGTTCATGTCTCACTAATACTAATTAAAAAATAATTCCTTTCTCTTCTAACTCAACCAGATACACAATTTCTTTAATCTCTCCACAGCTAAATGTCTTGTTGACCACATTCTGTTTTACTTTTTAACCATTATCTCTCTCCTCAATCACTTTTAACCAGTGCTCTATCCTTCCCAGAAATTGGTCCAAGATCTTAAAGGACACTATAATTACCAAAGCTAATAGTTTTCAAGGATGTGTCCTTCTATGCACCTTTTGATAGTTAAACACTAATAATCGTTCAGTTTATTTCCTTGTCTACAAAGATGCCATATTTTCCTGTCTTCTCCAACTTCTGCAATAGCTTCCTCTCTCTCTTTCCCTCTCCTTAAACATGTGTTCCCCAGTGATTTTTTTCTTAGCCCACTTCTTTCTACATACTCTCTTTCTTGAAAGTCTCAGTTTCTTTCAAGGTTCAACTCCTAGTTCTATGTAGATATTACTGAATCTCTGCTTTTGACTTCTTTGAGCTTTATCTTCAGATGTTTACAAGACACATAGGTGTCTCATCTCAAATTCATCAGTATAAAACCAAGTTTATATTTCCTCCAGACTATATATTTTATTATTATATTTTCTCCTAAACATATTCCTCTTTCTGACTTCATTTTTTTCTGCCTGAATCACCAACATTTGCCTGCTTAATGTTGCTTGAAACTTTAGAATTACTGTTCATTTCCCTTCCATCTTCTAGTACATCCTTTTTAGTTACTGAATCCTGTCAATTTTATCTCTATAACATTTGCTCATATCTCATCCCTCCTTTCTATTCACAGGATCACCAAAATGGCATTGGTTCCAATTACAACCTGTCTGAACAATTGCAATAGTCCCTAATATGTATTTCTTCTTCTAGTCTTTGTTCCACTCACTTCAATTCATAATTATATGAGAAATTTATTTTCAGAATATATTATAGGGGAAATCATATTATTGGGGGAAACAGTTGACATTTTTCAATTACTGAAAAACTTCGTTTCCTATTATTTCTCTTTAAAGTTTCAACTTCTTTGCCAGGTATTCATGATCTTCCACATTCCAATGCTGGCTGTATGATCCTCAGCAAATCATTGCAAGGGAAAATTTTTTAAAATTAAAAATTGTAGATATGGCGTTGACTTTCCAATGCAAAATTCTTCTAAAGAATGTAAAAATGTAAATGTTTGCTTACTAAACCTGAGTAATAGATTCCTTAGGAATAATTTTACTAACACATAGGGACAGATTAGTTAGTCTGATAAGTTAAAACAGGGACAGAACTTTCTTTGTAGATATTGTGCATAGCTTAAGTCTATGGTTTAACCAAAAGGCTTATAAATAGTCTTAGGCTTACTTATTCTTACTAATGCTTCCTAACATAGGCATAAGTGTACTAACATATTGATATACTAACTTTTAGGAAGATCGAATTAGGTTTTAGAAACTTGCTAAAATTTTTCTTAGTTGATAATTTTGTTATTAGTTCATGAAGTTAGGAAAATACATAGCTAGAGTTTATTACTTATTTAGCAAATGTTTGCTTTAAGATTGTTTGTTGATGTTTGTGTTTAATCTTGTTTTCCTTTCTGTTCAAAATTTGTTGCAAAACTTAAGTCCCCATTTCTTTCCTTTACCTTTCCCACAACCCTTCTTAGCTTAGCTTAGAATATTAGGAGCTAGAAACCCTTTTCTTGTTTTGCAATCCTTAGATAGGGATAAGAGTATAGTTGTAGTTTAGTTTTAGTGTAAGTGTAGAAATTCCTTGAGAATTTAGGGACCTGGAAATGTCAAAAGGTGCAAATTTCCAAAAGCCAAATGAGCAGATTGTAATGTAGGATTGCTGTAAGAATCTCTTGCATTTGCAAAATTGCCTGAAGCAATCTTGGCAGTTAGGGAAATGGAATGTTGACCCAGCCAGTCCCTGGGTCTCAAGGCCAAACCCTTGGAGCTGGCACTATAAATATCCCTGGACTACCAACTGTGGTGTTCTGATTTCCTTGACTTCCCCTGTCATCCTGCTATCCCCTGTATCTCCCCCTTGGGCCCTGGGAGGAGGGAACTTGGTGGGAGGAGAACGTGGGAAATTAGTTTACTTAGGCAGGCAGGGACAACCCTAAACGAAGCCTTTACCCTCATTTGTTGATCTGCTAGACCACTCTACATCAGGGGAGTGGAATTTATCCCTGACTGAGGGGCTGGTTCCCTCAGTCTGACCCTACCTCCTGAGACCCTCTGCCAGCACTGGCCTTCACCCTTAGAAACAGTTTCCCAGAACTTAACCCTCTTCCCTCAGCTTACCCTTGCATTTAATAAACCCCTTGGCCTTATTCAGAGAGCTTCAGTGTTTCCTTTATATCACCAATTAGGGCCAGGGACTGGGAAGAAGTAAGATAATTATCACTAGTTTCCTGAGGGGCTAGACCAGGCAACCATCTTGCTCAGGAAGTGAATTAGGTTCACTTCCTGTTGGTTTCAGTTTCTCACTAGGAGGGCGGGGCTCTTCACTCCTCACCTCAAGGGAGCTTAGGGGTAACAGGGAAACTGACTGAAACATCTCAGCCCAGGCTCACACAACCCTGGCTGACTCAAATCAACCTATACTGAAGTTATAGTCTCCCTGCCTAGAAGACTCAGCTGATATCACCCTGCCCTCTATTATAAGCCTCATTAGCCCCATTTATTTCTTGATTACAACTAGCATTGATTGGTAGAGGGAGTTTCCTTACCTGGGAGTTCCCTACCCCAATGAAATTACAAGTTCAGTCCCTACTTCTATTCCTATTTATTGTATAGGAATGTATGTAATGTATATATATATATATATATAATGTATAAGCATTAAAAAACTTGAATTATTCAATATTTTCCCAGTCCAAAAATCTTTACCCTTTTTGTTTTATTTTAAACATTTACAAAATGTAGATTTTGCTTCTCTTAAAAAAAAAGTAATTCCACAGGACTTCAAAGAATAAATGATTGCTAATACAACTGTAGGAGAAAGTAGAGTAAGAATGATGACTTTTTGTGTCTCATGCTCTGTTTTTCCTAACCATTGAATATAATGCCCATAGCAGTTGTATAGAAAGTAAGGATGCTCTTGGGATAGGAGCTTTGGATACTGTTATATATAATTTTTGAAAGACTGTATGATTTCATTGCATTTATCTTTAGATATAGAAGCTAGGATTTTCTACAAGGGATAAGTAGAACAATAGAGAATCTAATCCCAAATGTTACAGAGATTGAAGTTGACAGAATGAACCCAATTATTTCTTGCTTCTGGCAGAAATTAATTTACAGGATTTGAAGTTAAATGGAGAAAAGTTTAGCTAAATGTCAGTTCATAAAATCTGAACTACCAAAAATGGTTATCTTTATAAATATCTCCCTTTAAAAAATCATACAATGGTTTCTCAGATCATAAAATCATTCTGTGTCAACTACAATTATCAAACTTTTTCAGTGGTAGGGGTCTTATATGACTAATCTAATATAGCCATATAATTATACATATATACATATGTATGTATATATGTATATATTAGGAAACTGTTATCTAGAGAGACTAGGGCAGTTGCTCATGCTAACATGTTTAGAACTGGCCCTAGAACCATGATCTCCTGACTCTGAGCCCAGTGTTCTTTCTAAAGCAGATTACAAATGATAAAGAAAATTGAAATAAGAAAAACCTTCAAGGGATAAAATTAAATTATAAATATTTCCAAATACTTTGTGGAGATAGCTCAAACAATGTGGGTATATTATTCAAATTTATAAAGAAATACTTTATAAATTTATAAATAAAACAGAGTATAAAAGTAGTATGTGATGTAGCGCTGTCAACTCTACTACATAATGTAGCACTGTCTACATGTTAAAAATGGAATGCTTTGCCTTTAAAACAAGGACATTTTAGTGAATCATGTATATTATTGCAACAACTTGTTTTCCAATTAGATTTTCAAAAGTTTGGCACTATTTAAAGTCTAGGTATATTCTATTTCTTTCATCATTTTTTAAATAATAAAGAAATAAAAAAATAATAGTTGAGTCAGTCATATGCCTGCATGTTAGCTTCTTGAGGGCAGAGACTATTTATTTGTCTTTGCATTGCCATTGCTTAACAGGGTGCTTAGCACATAATAAGTATTGATCAATTGATTATGCCTAGTATAGTATTTTATTCCCAGAATATGGATCATAAGATCATAGATTTGGAACTTAAAGCAATCTTAGAAGCATCTAGTCTATCCTCTTCCCCAGT
>NC_058132.1:230876075-230885162 GCF_016433145.1 Gracilinanus agilis | reverse complement strand
CTTAACCCTCTTCCCTCAGCTTACCCTTGCATTTAATAAACCCCTTGGCCTTATTCAGAGAGCTTCAGTGTTTCCTTTATATCACCAATTAGGGCCAGGGACTGGGAAGAAGTAAGATAATTATCACTAGTTTCCTGAGGGGCTAGACCAGGCAACCATCTTGCTCAGGAAGTGAATTAGGTTCACTTCCTGTTGGTTTCAGTTTCTCACTAGGAGGGCGGGGCTCTTCACTCCTCACCTCAAGGGAGCTTAGGGGTAACAGGGAAACTGACTGAAACATCTCAGCCCAGGCTCACACAACCCTGGCTGACTCAAATCAACCTATACTGAAGTTATAGTCTCCCTGCCTAGAAGACTCAGCTGATATCACCCTGCCCTCTATTATAAGCCTCATTAGCCCCATTTATTTCTTGATTACAACTAGCATTGATTGGTAGAGGGAGTTTCCTTACCTGGGAGTTCCCTACCCCAATGAAATTACAAGTTCAGTCCCTACTTCTATTCCTATTTATTGTATAGGAATGTATGTAATGTATATATATATATATATATAATGTATAAGCATTAAAAAACTTGAATTATTCAATATTTTCCCAGTCCAAAAATCTTTACCCTTTTTGTTTTATTTTAAACATTTACAAAATGTAGATTTTGCTTCTCTTAAAAAAAAAGTAATTCCACAGGACTTCAAAGAATAAATGATTGCTAATACAACTGTAGGAGAAAGTAGAGTAAGAATGATGACTTTTTGTGTCTCATGCTCTGTTTTTCCTAACCATTGAATATAATGCCCATAGCAGTTGTATAGAAAGTAAGGATGCTCTTGGGATAGGAGCTTTGGATACTGTTATATATAATTTTTGAAAGACTGTATGATTTCATTGCATTTATCTTTAGATATAGAAGCTAGGATTTTCTACAAGGGATAAGTAGAACAATAGAGAATCTAATCCCAAATGTTACAGAGATTGAAGTTGACAGAATGAACCCAATTATTTCTTGCTTCTGGCAGAAATTAATTTACAGGATTTGAAGTTAAATGGAGAAAAGTTTAGCTAAATGTCAGTTCATAAAATCTGAACTACCAAAAATGGTTATCTTTATAAATATCTCCCTTTAAAAAATCATACAATGGTTTCTCAGATCATAAAATCATTCTGTGTCAACTACAATTATCAAACTTTTTCAGTGGTAGGGGTCTTATATGACTAATCTAATATAGCCATATAATTATACATATATACATATGTATGTATATATGTATATATTAGGAAACTGTTATCTAGAGAGACTAGGGCAGTTGCTCATGCTAACATGTTTAGAACTGGCCCTAGAACCATGATCTCCTGACTCTGAGCCCAGTGTTCTTTCTAAAGCAGATTACAAATGATAAAGAAAATTGAAATAAGAAAAACCTTCAAGGGATAAAATTAAATTATAAATATTTCCAAATACTTTGTGGAGATAGCTCAAACAATGTGGGTATATTATTCAAATTTATAAAGAAATACTTTATAAATTTATAAATAAAACAGAGTATAAAAGTAGTATGTGATGTAGCGCTGTCAACTCTACTACATAATGTAGCACTGTCTACATGTTAAAAATGGAATGCTTTGCCTTTAAAACAAGGACATTTTAGTGAATCATGTATATTATTGCAACAACTTGTTTTCCAATTAGATTTTCAAAAGTTTGGCACTATTTAAAGTCTAGGTATATTCTATTTCTTTCATCATTTTTTAAATAATAAAGAAATAAAAAAATAATAGTTGAGTCAGTCATATGCCTGCATGTTAGCTTCTTGAGGGCAGAGACTATTTATTTGTCTTTGCATTGCCATTGCTTAACAGGGTGCTTAGCACATAATAAGTATTGATCAATTGATTATGCCTAGTATAGTATTTTATTCCCAGAATATGGATCATAAGATCATAGATTTGGAACTTAAAGCAATCTTAGAAGCATCTAGTCTATCCTCTTCCCCAGTTCTCTCATTTCAGTAATAAAATAAGGCCAGATGAGTTACATACATATATCCAAGATCTTGCCTTCTTTAGTCATTTTAGTCAGGGCCTACTTCTTGTAATCCCATTTGGGGTTTTCTTGCCAGAGATGCTGGAGTGGCTTGCCATTTCCTTCTCTAGTTCATTTTACAAATGAGGAAAATGAGATAAACAGGGTTAAATGTTTTGCCTGGGGTCACATAGCTAGTTAATGTCTGAGGCTGGATTTGAACTCAGGAAGATGAGTTATCTTGACTTCAGGCTTGGCACTCTACCCATTGTGCCACAAGGTAACAGGTATTAAATGGAAGAAGTTAAATTTGAATCTTGTTCCCTGATTCTAAATACTGATCTTTTTACTATAATACTATGTGTTCTCAGGAAATAGTGTTTGAATTGAATTAAATTGCATATAGCTAGACAATGAGTGTTTGTTGAAGTGAAATAATTGTTAAATATGCCAATTTATTCTTCTACTTATGACCTATTTGAATTTGAGAAGGTCCTTTTAACTTCAGGGGTCTCTGATACCTCATCAGCAAAATGTATTTACAAATCTACAGAGGGGATGACAAATTAGATGAAGTATTAAGTCCTTTTCAGTGCTAAATCCTAGCATAATAATCGTTAGTTGTTTAGCACTTTGAAGTTTAGCACTTTAAAGGTTCTATATTGCCTCATTTGAATCTGACTCTAAAATAAGTACTAAAATATTATTCTCCTACCACCATTTTGTAGATAAAGAGAGGCTTAGAGAGATGAAATAAATTGCCCATAGATACTTAGCTAATAACTGTCCAGTGTGTAATGCTGTCATTTGATTGTTCTGGAAGAATGTTGAAAGGATAGATGAATCAGTGGCATACATTAGACATTGCTCTCCTAGAAAGTAGGAGGGTGGTGCAGAGGATAGAGTAGTAGGTCTGGAGTCAGGAGGGCCTCAGTTCATATTAAGCCTCTAATAATATCTGTACAATCCTGGACTAGTCATTTTACATCTGCCTTCATCAGTTTCTTTATCTATAAATTGAGGATAATATTAGTACCTACCTCCTAGAACTGTTTTGAGGATAAAATGAGATAGTATCTGTAAAATGTTTTGCAAACTTTAAAGCTCTCTCTAAATGTTGGTTATTATTATAATACAATGGGACTATAATACAAATGTTGATCTCAATTTTTGTCAAATAATAGAGATAAACAAAGACTAGATATCAGTCAATTAGAAATTGAGATTTGGAGACTTTTTTTTGGTCTGTGGATACATCAGGCAAGAAATCTTTGATTTGTTCTGTGTCTTTAACCAGAAATATCCTAGCTTTATATTTTAAAACCTTTTTTTACAATAGAATCTGACTTTGGAACTTGAGCAAAATTGGCTCAATTTAAACTAAATTTTCATTAGCCTTTGAGAAATGTTTATGTCAGAAATTTAGAGGGCTGTGGATGCAAAAACAATATTTAAAAACAGAGTACAGAATTTCAGAGCTGAAAGGGACTGTCTTGACTAGATAGCTAGTTCCTCATTCTGAAACTGAGGTCCAGCAAGAACTTGTGACAGAGTTGGGATAAGAACCTCTAAATTCATATCACTTTGTCCAGTCAGTGCCCTCTTACTATACTCACCTTTTCCTTCTTCCTCTCATCAGGACAAATCACAGGAAGTTTTTTTGTCTGATGTATTCACAGATAAAAATGTTTTCCAAATCTCAATTTCCACTTGGCTGAGATCTGATCTTTGTTTATAGCTATTATTGACCAGCAATTTGAAATCAATATTTGTATTACAGTGCCATTGTATTATAATGATAATCAACATTTAGAGAGGGCTTTAAAGGTTTGCAAAACATTTTATCCTAAATGATATGGGGATATGCCCTCCCCCCTTTACATTCAACCACATATTAATCTTGCAACACCATGAACAGTTTAGTCTATGCAAAAAACTACTGAAAGTTGAACTGAAACACTTCTATTGAAGATTTGCACTTTGAACTTAGTGATTAAAATTAATTTTAAATATTTAATTTTAAATCATTTTAAGCTTGAGAAGAAAAGAGGAAATGGATTCAGAGTAGCTAAAAGATTTGGAAAATATCTTAGGGCAGGAATATGCTGATAAATGTTTATTAGCTGTTCCCCAAAATATATGATTTTTCAAGATTTTTTCCACAAAAATTTTTTTATTTAAGGTTTTTGTTTTATTTATTTATAATAAGGTTTGTACTATTTTTTAAACTTAGATTTTTTTGACCCATTTAAAGAAAGCATTTAATTTATTGTTGTTCATTTTAGTTGTGTCTGACTCTTGTTAACTCCTTTTGGGTTTTTCTTTGCAAAAATACTGGAACGGTTTGTCATTTCTTCCTCTGGCTCATTTTATAAATCCTGAAAATGAGGCAAACAGAGTTAAGTGACTTGCCCAGGGCTACAAAGCTATTAAGTGTCTGAGGTCATATTTAAACTCAGGAAGCTGACATCAGGTTCAGGACTCTATCCACTGTACCTCTTAGCTGCTCCACTATCAAGTTTAATCTGTATTATTAACATTTTCTCTGTCTTAAGTCTAGATAATCAATAAAGTAATAAATTAAAGTCTGATTTGAACAGTTTGTTGATTTTTGGAGTATAAATGTTCACATTAAAATTTTAATAATCCTTTGAAGTCTATTTGGAGCTAGCTCCAACATTCTCCTGTCTCAAGGTCCTTTCAGGGATGCGAGTAGGGCTGATATAAGGAGGATCTCAAGGAAAAAAATGGATTCAGTGAATTTGCATAACAATTCTTTTTTTCTAGAATATTCTTAAAAGTACTTTGCATATTTAGTGTGCTGTTGGAAATAGTGGGTCAATTCTCTACATGGTATAAGTATCAAATTTTTGCTAAGTAGATAGAAAAGAATTTTGATTTCTTTTGTTTTCTCCCTTCTCTACTTCCCTTATGGAGGGTAGGCAGTAAGAAGTTCACAATGAGGATCATAGCTTTGGAATTGGAAAAGAACCTTAGAGATCATCTAGTTCAGGGATGTCAAACTCAAAGGTTTTTGTGATAGAGTTAATATTCTAAACCAGAGCCTCCAACTCTAGCTTTTTCTGTAATGCCAGAATATTTCTCCTATGTAACCTGGTGGTAACTTTCTATTTTTACAAAAGTATTATAGTATCTTCAGCAGTCAGGAAGAAGTGATGTCACATGGACATTCTTAGAGTGATCAGTGAAGTTTTAATTGTAAATTTAAAAGAACTCCAGTAATTTATGTTTTGTTTCTGCAAAGTTCCCTTTAATTCTTAAGATCATGTCTAATCTAAGAGAAATAGAAACTCTGTGTTTTAGAAGAATTTATAACTAATTAACTGACCAAAGTAATGTTTAGGAGAGGCATTCTGTTTTTAAAAATATCTTAGATGCTTGCCCTGAAGTCTAGGAGACTCCTTCCCTTGATATAGAGTGCTGAGTTTTATTAAGGTTAAACTAACCTGAACTAC
Source organism: Gracilinanus agilis (assembly GCF_016433145.1). Classification (NCBI taxonomy): domain Eukaryota; kingdom Metazoa; phylum Chordata; class Mammalia; order Didelphimorphia; family Didelphidae; genus Gracilinanus; species Gracilinanus agilis. Next base: position 230,879,670 of record NC_058132.1, on the reverse strand, counting down.
CTAAGCTTGTTCTTTATCCCTTGTTTTTGAAGAGGACTAGTGACATCATGGGTCTGGGATGCAGTGGATAACCTTGGCTTCTTAATGTCTGACCAAGCTCTGTGCTTTCCACCATGTCTGCTCCATGGCCCTGGGAACCCCTCCATGGCCATTGGAACAAATTGTTCTCATCCACCCCTTCCTCCCAGGTAGTTTTACATGCATGGGATAGACATCCCTCTAAGTCATCATTGGTTTATATCCCATTTCTTACCTTCAATCTGGTTTAACCCCTCTATAGAGATGGTTTACAGCTTCTTGGAGCCATAGATGAGAGTTGAATGCTAGGTGGACATCAAAGGTGGATAAGAAGTCCTAAAAAAGGGCTCAGTAAGCCTTCACACCAGAGGAGTTAGTCTTCCTTGAATATCCATACAACATCATCTAAGTTTAGATTCAGTTTAAAGGTTTGGTTGCTTCCACCATGAATGCTTGAGTAGGTTGTAGGTTTTCACTATTTTCTAAACTTAGTTTTTTTTTTATCCATTAAAAAAAAACATACACAGACACCTACATTCTATTCTGTGTTTAATGATCCCAGGTACTACTCATCCAATAATGTAAAATATTAGCCTTATTAATGTTTCACTTTAATGAGAAAAGATAGAAATGAGACAAAAAAGGTAGAACATATTTCAATTTAAAGGATCCACTGAATCATTTTGTTTGGACTAATTTAATGACTTGTTAGAAATATGGAATTAAAGGGAAGATGTCATTCCTTTAACTGAGCTTTTATAGATTTTTTCTAAATTCAGATAGCTTCATATATTTCCTATATGTCTAGTCTTATCTAACAAATATCATTTATCACAATTCCATGCAACTTGTCTAGAATAGAATAATAATTAAGATGGAAAGATATGGCTGCCAATGAGGTATGGTTTATAGTGATGGCAGAATGATTCCTCTAACCTTGAATTGCCATTATAATATCTAAAATATCACCCTAAGGCTATTAGTTCTTGGACTTTTCATCTTTAAGAATGTCCATAGAATGTTTAGATAGAACATTGTACCTAGGATGATGAAGAGATAAGTTTGGATTCTGCCTTAGATTCTTCTAAACTATGTGACCCTGGACAAGACACTAGGTCTCTCTCAGCCTCAGTTTCCTCATCTATAAAATGGGAATAATAACAATGATCTTATAGGGCTATTGTAAGAATATAGGGAAATGACATGTAAATGAATCTAAAAGACCTATATATGTATGCTATATTATTATTATTATTATTAATGTCAACTCCTCTAAAAATATAAACAATAGGGTACAGGAACTATTTTTCCAATTTTTGCCCTTGTATCCTATATTGCCTAACACAATGCTCTTGAACATAGCAGGCTTAGTTGATATTTGTTGAGCTAAAGAAGCTATTATTAACTAGCACATCAATATCATTAGAGAAAGGGAGTGTGATGTAGTGGGAAGAGTTTCTTTTTTATTATTTCAAATGTGTCCTTCACAATTTTTCCCAGAACTTAGCTTAAAGATACCTATGGCAATAGTGTTACACTGTTTTGTTCTCTACATTTTAGTGTTTCTTGTTTTATGTTCCCAAATGATATTTTCATTTTTAGTCCAGGACCCCAAAATCTTATTCTTTTTGTAGTTGTTTAAGCAAAGATCCTATTTAAGACTGAGCTTAACTTTTAGTGTTCTAAATATTATGGGAACCGGATATCAGAGGATCAAACAGCCACCTATACTGCTTCACAGTATATAACACTTGGCTGGCTTTTAGCAGTTGATGGTTCTCAGCTTTAACTGAATAATATTTGTTATAAGGAATTTCTAGGACAAAATGGAAATCATCTTGAGTGACAGGATCATCGGTTGAAGACCTCAGAATGCCCCCAAGTGGCACGAACCAAGGCCAAAAGGCAGTTGGAACCAACCCTATAAATACCCATCATGCACAGCACAGAGGAGCTCATTCTGGAGCATCCTTGGGTGGAGGGAGGTTCAAGAGGGTGGGTAGGCCTTTGTACCTTCAATCTAGCTTCCTTGCCTGAGAGAACTAGAGAGCTGTCATACCTGTTGTCAATAGAGCTGAGAGAGAACAATATTACAAGCATCTAAGAAGAACATCAATAGCCTTCCGTATCCTTTGGTTTGGCTCCAGCCAGGTCAAGCCAGGGTTAGTGAGAGGGTGAAGAAGCTCCAGCCTATCACTGATCTATCATCATCTATAATTTTTGATCACTTACTTTAAATTAGCTTAGATTTAGCATCCCTAAAACCTCTTACCGCATTCCTTGTTCCTGACCCCTTGTTAAGTGAGAAATAAACCTTGTTATTAAGTACCTTTCCTAATTAGTGACCATCCAAAGCTATTAGGAAGGAGAACCTTATTTTACGCATTCAGAATTTCAGTGTTATCCATCCAGCATTAATACCAGCCCATACCAACAACAAACGCAAAACCAAGTCAGGAGGCTAGAGGAGTTGTCAACACACTCCAACTCCTTGGTTACTTGGCTTGGGCAACTGTTAAAGGAGGCAGGTTGGCAGGCTCAGTCCATCAGAGCCTGTCAGGCTAAGGGGGGCATAGTCTTATTCTATTATCCAGTACTAAAAAGCTGCTGCCTATTGTGCTCCCCCTGTTTCTTGTGTATTTTTAACATACTAGAATGAAATATTTGCTGTTTGATAGTTTTGGTGTGTGTATCCAGAGCTCATATATCATGGCATTCACTTTGGCCTTTGATCAGTTTTAATTGAAGAAAAAATGTCACTTGATTGAGACTTATTGAACATGAACTATAGATTAAAACTTAAAGGTAGTTCAATGAACCTGGCTATTTTTAACCTTTATATGGAAGATATTTTTAAGCCACAAAAAGAATGCTTGAAAAAAATCTCTTCCAGGATGGTTTGACCAGTATGAAATATGTGTATTTGTATACTCCTCATTATACAGACCAGAGGTGTTTCCAGGTAGAATATTTTCCTTCTTCGCCTCTGCCTCTTGACTTCCCTAAAGATTCAGCTCAAATCCTACCTATTTCAGGCTTTCCCCATTCCTCTTCTAATACTTTGTCACCATCGCCACCACCTCCACCCCACTGCTAGTGTTGCTCTTCAGAGATTTCCTTCCATCGATAGTAACATGCATACACACATATGTATATAGTCATACATTGATATGAATAGATATTATGTGTACAATGATTTTTTTAAACATTTATTAATATTCATTTTTAACATGGTTACATGATTCATGCTCCTACTTTCCCCTTCGCCCCCCGCAATGCCCCCAACCATGGCCGATGCGCATTTCCACTAGTTTTGTCATGTGTCCTTGATCAAGACCTATTTCCAAATTGTTGGTAGTTGCATTGGTGTGGTAGTTTCGAGTCCACACCCTCAATCACGTCCACCCCGACCCATGCGTTCAAGCAGTTGTTTTTCTTATATGTTTCCTCTCCTGCAGTCCTTCCTCTGAATGTGGGCAGCGTTCTTTACCATAAATCCCTCTGAATTGTCCTGGGTCATTGTATTGTTGCTGGTACAGAGGTCCATTACATTCAATTTTACCACAGTATATCAGTC
>NC_058132.1:230763822-230873254 GCF_016433145.1 Gracilinanus agilis | reverse complement strand
CATTTTTATTATGTTAGCTCGTCCTACCCATGAGCAATCAATGGCTTTCCAATTGTTTAGATCCAGTTTTATTTGTTTGGAAAGTGTTTTGTAGTTGTTTTCATATAATTGCTGTATTTGTTTTGGTAGATAGATTCCTAAGTATTTTATATTGTCTAGGGTGATTTTAAATGGTGTTTCTCTTTCTACTTCTTGCTGCTCTAGTGTGTACAATGATTTTAATGTCATCTCCCTCACTGTAAAATAAGTTCCTGCAGAGTAAAAGCAGTTTTTTGCCTTTCTTTGTATATCCAGCACTTAACACAATGCTTGACACCTAATAAGTGCTTTTTATACTTTTTTCCCCTTTCCTTTTCTTTTTTGTGTATATAATTTTTTCCAGATTACATATCAATACAATTTAATAATTCATTTTCTGATATTTCACAGTCTTTGCCCTCTCTCTCCCTCCTACCCCTCCTCAAGAAGGCAGATTATATAATATGTTATATATATTATCATATAATACATATTTAATGTTCATCATGTTGTGAAAGAAGATATATTGCTTTTACTAGACAAAATTTCATGGAGGAAATAAAGTACAGGATGGTAAGTTTCAAAATGCATTTGGACTCTACCTATTCTTCTATGGTGGTAAATATCTTTTTTTGCCATGAGTCTTTTGGAATTGACTTACATCCTTGCCTTGTTAACAATATTAAGTCATTCACAGTTGATCAACATACATTATTGTTGTTACTGTGTACAATGTTCTCCTTGGTATTCTCACTTCACTTTGCATCATTTAATTTAAGTATTTCCAGGTATTTTTGTGATAATATTGTTCATCATTTCTTACAGCACAAGCACTTACCACAACTTATTCATCTTTTCCCCAACTATTGAACATCCCTTCAGTTTCCAGTTCTTTGCCACCACAAAACATCTGCTATAAATATTTTTGTGTAGGTAATTTCTTTTCCCCTATCTTTAATCTCTTCAGGATAAAGAGCTAGTAGTGGTATTGCTGTGTTACAGAGGATGCACAGTTTGACAGCCCTATGGGCATAGTTCCACATTGCTCTGGTAGCATGATTGAATATTTGTAACAGTTCATAGTTCCACCAGCAATTTATTAATGTCCAGATTTTCCCATATCCTTTCCAGAATTTATCATTTTCATTTTTTGTCCTGTTAGTCAGTTTGATGAGAGGGAAATGGTACTTTAGAATTCTTTTAATTTGCATTTCTCTAATCAATAGTGATTTGGAGCATTTTTTCATATGACTAAAGATATTTTTAGTTTCTTCATCTGATAATCACCTATTTATATACTTTAACCATTTGTCAATTGAGACATGATTTGTATTTTTAAAAATTTGACCTAGTTCTCTATATATTTGAGAAATTGGGTTTTCCCCAGTTTGTTGTTTGTCTTGGTTGCACTGCTTTTGTTTATGCAGAAACTTTTAAATTTAATATAAAATTATCTATTTTACATCTCATAATTTTCTCTATGTCTTGTTTGAACACAAATTCTTCCCTTTCCCATAGGTCCAATAGGAAAACTATTTTATGCTCCCTTTTATATCATCCTTTATTTCTAAGTCATGTTTCCATTTTAACTTTGCTTTGGCATACAACGTGTGATGTTGGTCTATGCCTAATTTCTACCATACTATTTCTAAGTTATCACAGCAGGTTTTTTTAATCAAATAGTAGTTCCTTCTTCCAGAAGCATGGATATTTGGGTTTGTCAAACACTAGATTGCAATAGTTATGTATCATTGCATATTTCATGCTTGATCTATTCCATTGGTCCTCTACTCTACTTCTTAGCTGGTAACAGATTGTTTTGATGCTTGCTGCTTTATAATGTAGTTAAGATCTGGAACAGCTGAACCATTATCCTTCATATTTTTTTCCATTAATTCCCTTGATATTCCAAGTCTTTTTTTTCTTCCAGATGAATTTCATTGTTATTTTTTCAAGTTTCATGAGATAATTTTTGGGTAGCTGATGAGTATTTTTTTGACTGATTGATTGCTGATATCAGAACTGGCACAACAGAGACTTTAGCAGTTTGTGTGGGGAGATGGTATTACTCAGAAGTGACTGCAGATCTAAGTGCTCACCTATAATCTCTCTTCTGCCCAAACTTGCACTAATACCTTATAGAATTCCTGAAGCACTTCTGTACCTCCTGGTGAAATTTATCAATGACAATGTGTTTTTGAAGCATTTACTAGGGAGGCAGGAGGAAGCCAACAGGAGTTGGTGAATATCACACCCATCATCCACCCGCAGGTAGTGTTGGAGGCTGGTAATACAGATGTGCTAAGAATTAGGTGGCGCATCTAACACCATTTTCTTTCATTCACTGTTTCCCTCCATCTCTTTGTAATGGAAGCAATGATTAATTAATAAATAAAAACTTGAGGTAACTCTGATACTGGTATTCTCTTGATAGGAAGACACTTGTTATGCCTTTGTTAGGGAAAGTTATTTCACCTTGTGCTTTGCAGGTATGATACTAGTCCAGCAATTATAAAGTATTGGCATACTTTTCAAGCCGGCACTGGGGAAGCTGTTCCATTTTCCCTCTTCCTGGTGCCGAGGACATTTTTTGCATGCTCCACTCCACTGTCCAGCTGCCCAAAGTGAGCACTTCCTCTCTCTGCTCTCTGGTGTAATGTGCAGGGCTCACAGGCAGCTTGAAGTTGCAGTTTGGGCACTTCAACTTGAAAATCTTTGCCAACATTGTACTAGACTAAGGAATAAGAAAACTTCTGTTATGTACAGAAGTCAGAAAATTCCTTTATTACATAGATAATATTAGGGTGCTAGGTCAATACTTAATGTGGATTTTAGTATAAATTAATTTCTGGGAAAGGGAAATACTTTAAAATGGCATTTTACTATTTTGTTGAACTTATTCATATTCTGTACAGCCTATATGGATACTAGAGAAGTGGAAAAGATAGGAGTATTTTTTCAAACTCTTATGTTCTGCCTTGGTATCAGTTTTAAGGAAGAAGAGTGGCAAGGGATAGATAACTGGGGTTAAGTGATTTGCCCAGGATCACATAGCTAAGAAGCGTCTGAAGTTAGACCTGAACCCTTTATACTCCAGGCCTGTTCCTTTATCTACTATGCTACCTGGGTGTCCCTTAAAGTTTTGTGTGTAGTCATTTCCAGTTATGTCTGACTGTGACTCCTTTGGAGTATTCATGACAAAAACATTGGAGTGGTTTGCCATTTCCTTCTCCAGTTTCTTTTACAGATGAGGACCTGAGGCAAAAAGGGTTAGGTGATTTGCTTAGGGTCACACAGCTAAGTAAATGTCTGAGACTGAATTCAAAGACAGGAAAAAGTGTCTTTCTGACATATTTTATCCATGGCACCACCTAGCTGCCAAAGAGTAATTTTTTATATAGGTTGCACAGTTTCTTATGATCATAAATAGTCAAATCAGAGGACTCTAATTCCAAGAACTGACTTTGCTTAAGAAGAATAACAGAGTACAAAGAAAGTATTTTAAGGTCAGAGATGGTAGTTTGCAAATGGTAGTTATATAATTGATGTTTATTGAACAGGACTGAATTAAACAAAGTTAATTGAATTAGTTGCTCATTCAGTGACCCCATTAAGGAGTAAGAATCATCTCTTATTTTCTTTCTTAGTGAGAGTAAGTAGTAAGAATTTTAGTCTTAGTAAATCCTAAAGGCACTTAACTGTAAAAGAACCCTGGCCTGTTGTTAAGTAACTTAAGCTTTATAAGAAGCTACAAAACCAATTCAATGTCACATGTTAACTACAGTACCCCTGAGGCTGAGGACCTAGAACTTTCCATTTAGACCTTTATGGAACTGTGCTTAACAGGAGTAGGGTCTCTGGCCATTCAGACACATCTTTGCCAGGACTGAATCAACTACTGTTATTTTCAAAAGTCTAATACCTATGTTCTCTTCCTTGTGGGTCAGCCTTGACTTTATGGCAGCTACACATGTTGGAGATAATGAATGTATGTAGACTCCATGTAGGAAAATTCTCATCACCTGTAAGTCATTTGGCCTTGCATTATTTTTGTAAATTATTTGTCACTTAACATAGAATGTATATTTACTATGTACATTCCTCTTAATCGCTAGAACAATATTCATGTTTTTATGGTACAATTACCTCTCTCCCATATTACTCTCTTTTCATTATTAAGATTTCATTACAGTACTTTGTGAAGAAGGCCAGGAATAGTCACTTAAGCTTTAATTGAGGAAATGAAAATGATGAAGCTATGTAAACTTCTTCAGAGAAATAAAGTTAAGCATTTTACATTATTCAAGTAAAATATAGAAATTATTTACTTATTTGATTTAGAGCTCCAATTCCTTCATTTTATACAGGAGGCAACAATTTGAGAGAAGGTAAATGATTTGCCCAGTACCACACAAATAGTATCAGGCAGTATGGTTAGCACACTGAAGTGCTGGAGGAGTATTGAACTTAGAAATAAGATTGACTCAGGCCCAAATATTATGTTTGACTTCTAGTAACTGTTGCAACCATATTTTCAGGCATGAGATTTAGCTAAAGCCATGGAATAAAAGGATTTCTATTATCTACAACAGAGAATTTCTTTCATTATAGAGTTGTTAAGAGTTTTTAATGAAATTTTGACAGATCTGAGACTCAGTTTCCTCACTTGTAAACCAGAGATAGCAATATCTGTACACTTAATCTCTAGAGTTGCTTGAGGGATCCAGTAAATTAATATATGCAACATATTTCATAAAATGTGAAGCACTATATAGATGTCAACCATTATTAAAGGGTAGAGCTAAGAACCCAGACCTCCTAACTCCAAAAGGATTAAAAAAATACTAGAACTGTATCATTCAAGCTACTTGTCTTTGACTTATCTTCAAAATCAGACTTTTGTGTGAGTCTGCCAATCTTTCATTAACTTTTCTCAGTAATTTTGAATCAGCATCTTTAACAGATATGCAAAGATCTCATGTTTAATATCCTTTAGAATGTAGGCTCCTTAGGACTAGGCATCATTTTCTCCTTTGAATTCGCATCCTCAATACTGTGGCACATAGCTAGCTAGTGCTTATTAATAAATGCTTATTGTTTGATTGATGACACTTTCAATTCTATGAACTCTTACTTGCCCAGAGAGCAGGTTCTGAAGCTTTCTATGTCCCTTTCATCTTGTACCCTGGATTTTGGGAGTTGTACAGGGATGAAAGCAACACATACATTTAAAAGTTGTGGAGAATGAGCAGGAGCTCTTGATGTTGCTTACTTTTAAAGTTTCCTAATGCTTATCTTCTTATCTCTGCATCTGGCTATCTCAAAAGGGAAGCTAGGGGATGTAGTGGATAAAATGGTGGGCCTAGAGACAGGAAGACATATTCCTGAGTTCAAATCTGGTCTCAGACACTTATTAACATGAAACCTTGGGCAAGTCACTTAACCTCTGTTTGCCATAATCCACTGGAGAAGGAAATGGCCAACCCCTTCAGTGTCTTTGCCAAGAAAACACCAAGGACAGTAGTGGCATGCTATGTTTCTCAAAGTCATGAAGCGTCAGACACAACTGAACAAAAACAATTTCTAATTCCAGCCTGGCACTCTATCTATTGCACTATCTAGCTACCTCATTATATACAAATTAGTTGAGTGTTGGATGGAGGAAAGCATTCCAAAGAGCCCTAATCCCTTCTATGGGCAATTGCCTCCTCTTCCTTGGATAAGATCAATATTACCTTCTTAAAATTCTATGAGTAATGAATAGGATATGTCTTAAGAACATTTTGTTTATTTTATGGCAAACTAATTTGAAAAGTCAACAAGGGATATGCTGGAACAACATTTACTTTCATGAGCTTTCAATTATTTCTTTTTGTCAGAGGCACAGCCCATGGTGAAATTTTCCAAATGTTGACAAAAGTGGTTTTGCACGTTTATTTTTTTTCCCTTTGTGGTGGAGGGAAATGGAGTGGCACTTATGTTCTGATATAACCAAAATGCTTTTATAACGCATGAAAATTTTAGATTTTTAAATTGTAATTTTCTCTAGTAACCCAAGTTAAGAAATAAATACATAGCAAAACAACCAATTTGTTACATGTTCCATTGACTTTATTTTTAAAAATGCTGCTATCTTTGAATTTATTCTTACTGTGTTAATGGGCAGTACATATTTTAAACCATATCATCACTGATAAAATTAGCATTAATTGGCAGGTGGTGTCTTGAACATAACCATTTCCCATTTGTTAATGAAAATAAGCTATGGTGCCTCTGTGTGTGACATGACATCCTTCTCAGGTTTACTGTATTTAAACCTTTACAAATGTAAAAATGGTAATCTGCATCAAACTAGCTATAGACATTCCTTCTTTGCACATTATTTTTATGAATTCATATCTAAGATTTAAAACCATTTCATTTTTGTTCCATATCTTTAGACTCTAGAAAGCTCTCATTGGAATTAGATATTTAAAAGGTTTGATTGATGTGCCATTCCTATTTGACTGTAGCATTACTTACTTTGCAGTTTTAAGATAAAAATAGAACATGAAGGTCCTCTGAGAACCATCTGACAATGATGTGTCAATGATATTGAATTTTTACCCTGTCAAAGGCACAGTTCTGCTAAAGGCATATGAACCTTTCAAATATTCCCCATGTTGTGCCTTCCAATATTCTCATCATTGTATGATGGGTCTACTAAATAAAATAGCTCATTGTCCTTAATAATCAGCTTTATATTTTCCTTTTAGAGTACGTTATCCAAATCATATCCCCTTATCCCTTTTCTGCTTATGTCTCCAGGCAAACATCCTCCTTACATATCTTTCCACTTTCCTAACTGTGTCTTTGATCACAGTGTTCCCTGTATCTGGAATGTCCTCTTATTTCCCCACATACCTGTTTAATTTCTATCTATATTTTAAAGCCCAGATCAAAAGCAAGTTACTTTAGAAAGCCTTCTTTGACACCCTAGTAGGGAATGGCATTTCTTGCCTCAGACCTCATAGCATATCACTTGAATCCCTCTGACATCCCAGATATTATGCCTTAAAGTCACTACTTTCCCAGAATGTTACATTGTTCACTCACCACAAGTTACCAGTTTAAGATCTCATGACTATATCTCACCAATTAGATACCCATTTAGAACATCTTATTCAGTGACAACTCTGTATCTCACACTCTGTCATCTTATTACATTTTATCTGAACAGAGTTTGTAACAAAGGAAATTGTTAAAGATGTATGACTGAAAAATACTTTTAGTCTAGTTTTTTCCCAATATTCTTATGAAAATGCTACTACTTTTGGTCATTACTTGTATGCTTTTATTATAGAAACAGGATGTAATAGTTATTATTTAGCTGTTTTTGTCATAGCTGAATCTTTGTGATTTTTTTTTTTTGTGTGTGTGGGGGTTCCTTGGAACAGATACTGCAATGATTTGCCATTTCCTTCTCCAGTTAATTTTACAGGTGAAGAAACTGAGGTAAACAGGGCTTATCCAGGGTTAAACAGCTAGTAAGCATCTGAGGCAGAATTTGAACTCAGGTCTTTTTTTACTTTAGGCCCTGTACTCTATCCATTGTGCCACCTAGCTGGCCCATGGTATTATACCAAATCCTTTTTTATGTGTTCCAATTTTATAGTTATTGTAATCTTGTAGTTATTATAATAAAACGATTCATTGTTTCAAATTCAGTACATTTGAAGAGAATTATTTAAACCCCCCAAAATTTATTTTTCATATTAGTGCAGAATTTCTTACATGATTTCAAAAACATTTTCTAATTTTGAAAAAAATCAGTTAATATCATTTTTGTATAACATTTTTAAAAGGGAAAAATAGGTACAATGGTATTGTCTTTGAAAAAATAAAGTATATATTAAAATTTCACTTCTATTTCTAAAAAAAATTAATTTTCATTGTCATAAGAAAATATGAGTAGATGTGTGCCTTATAAATTTAAAAGCATTAATGTAATTTAAATGGTTAGGAAAAAACCTATTTAACAATTTAAAAAATTTCCCCTATGATTGGTAGTATGGTTACATAAATCTTATATCACTTTCCCATTGACTGTCCTTCATGGCTAAAATGCTTTCCTTGTTTACCTCTGCCTATTATATTTTCTGTCTTCTTGCAGCATGTAGAGGCCTTTTCTTATTACCTCTGTTTGATACTGTTCCCTCTTCCAATTATTTTTCTTAATATACACACATATGTAGACATATATGTATATATGCACATACATGTACACATGCATATATTTAACTGTATACATGCCATAATGAATTTTTCCTTCCCGTGAAATATAAAATTCTTGAGGGCAGGGACTTTAATTTTTGTTGAAAAATTACAGTTCTTAGTACATGATGGCCTGACACATATTAAGCACTTAACAAGTACTTATTTTTATCTTGCTTTGAATATCAGTTCACCTTATATATTTTGTGATCCATGTTCTCTCCCTACCCCCTTCTCCTCCACACTTCCTGAGATGGCAGGTAATATGATTAGATTTTACATATGCTATCATTCAATACATATGTCCATGTTCATTATGTTGTAAAAAAACATGTTGCTCATACAAGAAAAATATCTCATGAAGGAATTAAAATGAAGAATGGTATGCTTTAATCTGCATTTAACTCTGTTACTTCCTTCTGTGGTAGTGGATAGCCTTTTTTATCATGAGTTTTAGAGCTTTTTTTGATCTTTGAATTGCTGATAATAGTTCATTCATTCACAGTTGATCATCGTACATTATTGCTGTTAAATGCTTTAAAAAAAATTCAGTGGAGCAGTTTGGGTAGCTCAGTGGAGTGAGAGTCAGGCCTAGAGACAGGAGGTCCTAGGTTCAAAACCCGGCCTCAGCCACTTCCCAGCTGTGTGACCCTGGGCAAGTCACTTGACCCCCATTGCCCACCCTTACCACTCTTCCACCTATGAGACAATACACCGAAGTTAAGGGTCTAAAAAAAAAAAATTCAATGGAATCAAAGTCCTTTAGAGAAAGATTTGAAAAATGTAAAAGTTTAGAAAAATAAATCTAATTTCGTGTCTTGTTTTGAATGGTCAAAAAAATCAATATTGACAAAGATTGTAATAATCAGGAAAACAATATTGTTATTTCATTCTTAGCATATATTTAAGAAGAAATCTGGAAATTGACTAATAACTTTAATCTACATTGCTAGCTAATCAGATTCACTAGGAAAAACATCCTCTCTGCTATATAGATTTTCCAGGCTGGCTCTTGACATTAACCAATTCTATTCAATTCAGCAAATATTTATTAAATACCTACTATATGCAAGGCACTCCGAGAAACATTGCAATTATTTAGATAGTTACGCATTCTCTAAGTCATATTATATTGTCTTCTGGATGCCAAAATTAGATATAAGAAAGGATGAAGAAGGCTAATAGATTATGTACTCATAGATTTAAGAGTTTTTGAAAGAAAAACATTGGTAGCTTTAAGCCTTTTACACAAGTTGCTTGGATAAACATTTCCTGCTCTTATGTCCACTCTCCATGAGAAGTGGAGAGTGGAAGGAATTTGGTACAGGAAATAGCGGGAAATAGTTTCATAGAAAGAGAATCAAACTTTTCCCTTGAATCTTAAAAAAAAAGGCTTCTTTGAATTTCTGAAAAGGAGATTATTTGTTGACCACAGCATTTAACATTATTGAAAATAATGTTATTAATTACACACCTAGCTTAAAGACTGCAGGAACACATATATAAAATATACATATGCATATTTTTCTCTTAAATGTTTTTGAACTCATATAAATATAGAGAAGATTTGATATATATTGTATTTTGAACCATGATGAATTTAACAATTAAAGACATTCTTAGAAGTTTTCATTAACTTAAAAAAATCTAATAAGAAGACAAATTGCAAACAATCTTAGACTTCCTAACTACTCTTAATATATTGTAATCTCGCCAGAATGCTGCTATGCCATTAGAATTAAGAATAGATACCAATTTTCTCCTTCATTCAAATTATACAATTCTTCACTCATAAATGACTGTTGTTATTTTACTCAAGTGGAAAAATGGAGACATTTTATGTCTCTTTCCACTTCATTAGTTAGCATTGTCACATTCTCAGTTTCTTATCAACACTAACAGATATCCTCCAAATCCCTTCATGCCCTGAGTGGAGCTGGAAACATCACAATGGAGTTATCTCTCTTTGCTGCTTGGGGCTTGAAGTCAAATAATTTCTGAGAGTTAGAAGCAATAAAAAATTACTATATGGTCTCACATCTTTGGTTTCTCTTCCTTTGCAAACCCAAATTACATTATGCATCCTGGGAAACACTGACAACTTTCTGAAGCAAAAAGAATCTTGGATGACATTTAATTATTCTCCAGTTATTGTGGGCAGTTGGGATTGATGTAGTTTTTGCCTATGAGGGCAACTCCAATAGTTGGCGGTTGAAATGATTTCTCAGCATCCTTTATTTGCCATTAGTTAGTGGAAATTCTACCAATGCAATAGAAGACATAATCTTGGTTAATCCAGGGTCAATAAACTTTCAGAAAATTGTGTGGGAGTGGAGTGGTCATTCGCAGATGACTTCTTGGCAGCAAGATCAAATTTGTGCCATGTACCAATAGTGCCCTAATACCCTAGTAACTATAAATCAAAACTCATAGCTAAGTATCTTTTTTGAAACAGGATTTTACTCTCTCATCCAACCTAAAAGTGTAGCAGATGGTTACAGGCCTGGTCCTACTATTGATTAGCACTTTGAACCACTGTTTTTCAAATATAAGTGGTTTACCCTTCTTTAGGGAGTCTGATGCTTTGATACCCAGACACCCCTCTCCTCATCCTGATAGTTCACCATAGTGGTGCCAGATTCAGTGAGGATACCTTGTTGACTTTAGTCCACTGAGGTTCAGAACTCCTAAGTTTATGTAATACACCTTCTTCAGTCTCCCCAAAAGCAGAGATTACAGATTTGAATCATCATGCCAAGTACAAGTAGTAAAATTCTAGAGTAGAGGTTCTTAAATATTTTTATTGTCATGGTACTCTTTGGAATTTTTGTGGAGTCTATGGTCCCATTCTTTAAGTAAATAAAATAAAATGTGTAAGACTATAAAGGTAATCAATTACACTGAAATGCAGTTATCAAAATAATTTTTGAAAAAATTCACGTGCCTCAGATAATATTTCCTTGTCATAGAATTAACTTTTGTTCAAAGATCATTTATTAATAATACCTTATAGTGCTGAGAAAATAAATATTAATCTTACACAGGCTCTGTTGGGGAATGGCAGGTGCTAGAATCCAAGGAATTAAAAATATCAGAAAAGTTCTAGCCTTTAAGGCAGCACTTAAACTGAGATTTAAAGGAAACAGGAGTTTCTTGCTTTAAAGGAGCCAGCAAATTTGGACTAGATTGCATGATGTGGAGAGCAGAGTGCAGGAGGAGGAATAATTAACACATCACAAGGCTAGAAAAGTAGATTTGGGAGCAGGTTATGAAGGGCTTTAAATGCCAGTGGGGTTTGTTTCTAGACATATTAGGGTTTATTGAGCAAAGAATAACTTGGTTGTGCTTACTCTTTAGGAATCTGACTTTTGCATGTTTGTAAAGAATGAATCAGAGATGGAAGAGACTTAAATGAGGGAGACCAATTAGAGGACTATGGCACTAGTTCAGGAAAGAGGTAATGAAAGCCTGTACTAGAATGGCAGCTGTGCACGTAGAGGGAAGGGAATGACTGTGGGATATATTGGATCAAATGAAGTAATGCATGTGAGAACTCTGAACACTATAAAATGCTATACAAATAAGGTCTATTTTTCTCCAAGCATAAATCTCTCAAAACAATTGTTTAACAGTTTTTCTAGGAAGCTCTCAGGGTGCTTATCTAGGATACTAATGACTATACTTTGGCAAAACTGTGGGAGAAATATACAGTAGTAGTACAAATTACTTTAACTAATGCAATTTCCACCACTGGTGACAGTTGACATCCTAACTCTTTCATCTTGCCTCATAAAATTAGCTGTGTAACTGTTTACAGTTCAATCATCTCTTAAAGATGGATAATAACACCCATTCCTTACCTCTATGTTTCTTGTCCAAATAGGAAGCACTACAAAATACAAGTGATTATTATCATTATTATTATTATTATTACTATTACTATTATTATTATTATTATTAGCAGCAGCAGTAATAGAAATAGCTGTGATGCTACTGGTAGTAATATTAGTAGTTGTGGTGGTAGTAGCAACAATAACAGAAGTGGTAGTAGTGATGGTGATTTTAGTAGCAGTTTTAGTAGTAGTAAGAATTCTAATAGTAATAGTAGTAATAGTTGTGAGAGTGACAGTAGTAGTAGCAGAAGTGGTATTGGTGGTGCTGGTAGTGATAGTAGTAGTGGTGGTGGTAGTATTAATAGACATATTATTAGTAGTGGTAATAGATGTGGTAATTAGTATTGTATATATGTAGTACAATGTGACCGAAAGCTGTCACAAGTTTCATCATCTTCTGAAACATTGGTCAATGGCACATGATTTTACAGAATAGAAAATTTATTAGAGAAGACTAATATGTCTTTAGGATGATAAAGTGTAGTGAGAATGAGGCATAAAACTCTATGAGTTATGATTTTTCTAGCTCCAGACATAGATCATCAAGATGATAATTATAAAGCTTAAATACCCTCTAGAAAAGGGAGGACCTTTTTATGCAAAAATATTTATTGCAGCTATTTTTTGTGGTAGTGAAGAATTGGATATTGGAGAATGGATGAACAAGTTGTGGTATATAACTGTAATGGAATACTATCATGCTATAAGAAATGATTAACAGGATGATTTTGGAAAAATCTGTAAAGACTTAATATGAAGTAATGCAAAGTGAAGTGAGCAGAACCAAAGGAACATAGTACACAGTGACTGAAATATTTTTTGATGAGCCATTGTGAATGACCTAGTTTTTCTTAGCAATAGAGAGATGCAAGACAATCCCAGAGAAATGTCATCTGCCCTCTGAAAAAACTGATGGCATCTGAATGCAGATTGAAACCTACTATATTTCATTTTATTTCTACTTCTTTTTTTGTTTGCTATCTTTTCCACGAAGTGACTAACATGGAAAAATGTTCTGCTTGATTGCACATGGAAAATCTATATCAGAATGCTTACTAGCTATGGAAGGGAAGAGGGGAAAGAGGGGTTGAGGAATGAAATGTGGGATGGAAGAAGAGAGTTTACAACTCAAAACAATTAAAAATGAATGTCAAACATTGTTTTTACATATGTTAGGGAAAAATTACATATTATGAAAAAATCAACAGTGGACTTTTGTTAATTCCTTAAATATAATGCCCAGAATGGACCATGGTACTGCAGAGAGATTATGATAACAAAAGAGTTTTAGTTTGACATGCTAGTCATTTTGTCCCTATTAATGTAGTCTAAGATTGCTTTAGTTTGTTTTTGCTGCCTTGTTCACTATGCAGTTAACTTATATTTTGTTGAGTGACTCAGGGGATCCCAGTACATTGTAATTTTGGGGATATATTAACCACTAGATATTGAATTATATTGTAATTTGCCACTAGTGGTTGGTGGTTTTAGACAGGCTCTTGGGTGGAGGTGATCCTGTAGTTCAGGGGTCGGCAACGTATGGCTCTGGAGCCATATGTGGCTCCACCTCCTAACCGGCCAGTCCGGGCACAGCCCCAGGATGTGCCCCAGGGGGCCTTCAGCCCCCACCCCATATTCCAATGCCTTCCACCTCCATCCTCTTCCTTCCGCAGGCATTTATAGCTCTCATGGCCAAAAAGGTTGCCGACTGTTGTTGTAGTCCATAGTTGAAAAGATGGTTGAGCTTGGTAGTTGAGAAATCAACTAGAGACTGGATATAGAAAAAATCCCATTTATCTGTAATTGTAAGGTTCAGGGAAAGAACAAGAAAAAAGAAAGATGTCTTATAAATATTATTCCTATACTAAAACCTTCTAACTAATTCACAAAAAAACCCCTCTAAAACTTCTCAAGAAGTGTCTTCTGCCTGGGAAACCCAAGCCTACACTGATCTCCTTAAACCTATCTTAAATATAAAATTCTAAACTATATAATCTAATCTAGTTATAAGTATTTTTATATTTATCTTAAAATCAATTCAGCTTCTCAGTCTCTCTCTCCAGGCTTCAAGTTCTTTTCACTGAAGGAATAAAGTTTTACTCTAGGTCTCACTGTGATTATTATTTTCTTCTGCCCCCACTGGTCTGTCCAGGGAAACACCTGAGTTTTCTCCTAATCTGTCAGTTTTCTCCTTCAACTCTTTATCCCCTCACAAGATGTTTTCAAAACAACTGTCACCAGAAATCATCCACAAACACACAGAGGAAAATCCTTCACCTCCTTTCTCTTGAGAGGTCAAACCCAAGAGTAGCAGTTAACTTCCAACATTCCCACCAAAGGATCATTGGAAATTCTCTTAAAGAACCTCCATGAAAATTCCACTTTTATCTTAAGGTAATCTCTTCCATACCTCCTTCTCTAGCTGGAGACCTTCTTATAACCAACTTTATTGCCTAATAAATCTAATTATCCTAATAATATTACACACTAAAAAAGAAACATAGTATTCTGTTTAATGGCCGATAATAAAAACTTGTCTTTTTTTTATCTGATCTAGCTTTCCTTATTCCTCATTTTGTGCCAATTTATGCTATATTGTAGGCACCAGATACCAACACATAATTCTTACATCTAAACATGTACTATGTTAATTATTCAAGGACAGGAGTTCCACAAAAAGGTTATAGATGTTAAAATGTACAAAACTCAAATATATATATATATATATATATATTTTTTTTTTTACACACACACACACATATAGTCTTTTTGAGGTGGTAAGCATCTGTCATAGATGGGTGCCAGTCTTTAGCCTGGTAACTGTAAAACACCAGTCTTAATTCCAGCTCCTTATTTTAAAGACAATAATAATAATGAAGCCGGTCATCAGGATTCACTATGTCATAATCAAAACTGGTAAAGCCTATGAATGACATGATGTAATTCATAATTAGAATGCTTTAAAACATAAGAAAACAACTCTTCTTCCTATTTTGTTCATTAGTGAACTAATCTATTTGAGAAATTAGTTTCTCAGAAATATAGAATTAGGGGCTATGAGACATACAAAGAAACAAAATGGTTCCTGCCTTCATGGAGCAGAGTGAGATGATAGTTTAGTTTCCTAAGATTTAGGACTAAAAATGTCTTTTGAGTATATTTTGTTCAGTCTTTCATTTTATAAATTAGGAAACTGAGGTTTGAGGGCAAAAATGATTTGCTGAAAGTCATTATTTAGAGTATGTGTCTCAGACACTTACTAGCTGCATGACCCTGACAAGTCACTTAATTCTATTTGCCTCAGTTTCCTCATCTGTAAAAAGAACTGGAGAAGGAAATAGCAAATAACATCAGTATCTTTGCCAAGGAAATCCCAACCGAGGTCACAAAGAAATGGACATGACTGAAAAAATTCACCAACAACGTGTAACAAATCCAGGAAAACAAGTCATAAATATGAGAAATGTGTAAAGGTAATAGAAATTTTTTTGCTAAATGGTGCAAGGAAACAAAAATAGAGGTTTGTAGCTTCATCTCACTCATCCCAGGATTACTAAATGCCTCCTAGAAGCTTATGAAAATTTCAAGTTAATTGTATGATGCTGGACTTTGCTGCCAGGAACATGACATGAACTGAAAGGAATTCAGTCCTAAACTCAAAGTCAAGAGAGACTGTGGAATTTCCAGTGGAGGGTTGGTTGGAAAATAAAAGGCTTTGATAGCAGTCTGAGAGGTCTTTTTAAGTGCCAGCCTTGTGAGGTTATGGAGCTCTCCAACAAAAGAGCTGTGTTGATTAGTCCCAGGCATGTTGGCAGGCCAGTCTCACAAAAGAGAGAGCAATAACATTGACATTGAAGAAGCCCTAGTTGAGGCATGCAATGGAAGCTTCTGCATAGTCATAGTGAAGCACAGCTGATTGCCTCCCAGGCATAAAGTTCTAGAGGTCTTCCAATCAGGGACCTGGCCTCAGATACTTGCTTGCTATGTGACCCTGGCCATATCACTTAACATCTCTTTGCCTCAGTTTCTTTGTAAAATGGGGGGAAGTCATTATAAAATATACCTACCAAGGTTATTATGAAGATAATATTTGTCAAGTGCTTAGTAGAGTCTGGCAGATTCTAGTTGCTTAGTAAATGCTGTTTGTCCTGTTCCTTCCCTTCCTCTCCCACAAATCGTGTAGTACTCTATGATTGATTTACCTCTATGTATATGGACATTTAAAAAAAAACAATTATGAGTCCCTTTTATTTGTGTATCAGGTATTCCTAAATATGCCCACTGTTCTTTCAACACCTCCTATTAATTGATCCTTTACTTTTGTAAAAACAAAGCAAAACAAAAAACAAAATCTCAGCAAAATTAATTGACAGTCACTGTGTTGTCCTTGTTCAGTCATTTCTCAGTTGTGCTTCATGACCCCATTTGGGGTTTTCTTAGCAAAGATACTGGTATGTTTTGCCATTATCTTCTCCAGATGAGAAAACTGAGGCAAACAGGGTGAAGTGGCTTATCCAGGATCATTTAGCTAGTAAGTGTCTGAAGATAGATTTGAACTATCTATGTACACTTCTTCTAACTACTATTATAATGACAACCTTTTTTAAGAGTTACAGATATCATCTTTCCATATAGAAATATAAACAATTTGACCTTGTTGAAGTCTTAACTTTTTTCTCTTTTTTATTTGCCTTTTTATGGTTCTCTTGAATTTTGTATATGGACATCAAAATTTTTATTTAAGTCTGGTCTTTTCTTCATGAATGCTTGGAATTCTTCTATTTTATTAAATTACCATACTTTCCCCTGAAAGAAGATAGTTGAATTTGATGAGTAGGTGATTCTTGGTTGTAAACTTAGTTCCCTTGCCTTCCAGAATATCATATTCCAAGCCTTGTGGTCGATCAATGTGGATCCTCTGTAATCCTGATTGGGGCTCAGTGATATCTGAATTGTTTCTTTCTGGCAGTTTGCAGTATTTTATCCTTGGCCTGGGAGCTCTTGAACTTGGATGTAACATACCTGGTAGTTGTCATTTTGGGATTTAGTACAAGAGGTGATCTGTGGATTTTTTCAATGTTCATTTTGCCCTCTTGTTCAAAAATAATGTGAATACATTAAATTAAAATGATTTTGTACAAACAAAACTATTACAACCAACACTGGAAGGAAAATAACAAACTGGGAAAAATGTTTATGCCAAATGTCTATGGCAAGGGCCGTGCTTCTCAAATATATAGATTAAAGAATCAAATTTATATATAAGGTATTCCTAAATTAACAAATGGTCAAAGGATATGAATAGGAAATACTCAAATGAAGAAATAAAAAGTATCTTTAATCATGTGTAAAAATGCTCAAAATAACTATTAGAAAAGTGCTGATTAAAATAACTTTGAGGTCCTACTTCACACCTTCAGACTGTCTAAAATCAGAACAAAAAAAAGGAAATTGGTAAATGTTGAAGGGTATGAGGAAAAATTGTGATATAAATACATGGTTGGTGGAGCTGTGAACTGATACAACCATTCTGGAGAGCAACCTAGAATCATCAAAGAGTCATCAAACTGTGAATACCCTTTTACCCAACAATACCACTACCAGATTTGTATCCCTAAAAGAGAAAAGATAGGAGAAAAAGAACTATCTATATAAAAATATTTATAACAGCCTTTTTTTGTGATAGGAAAGAACTGTCAATTGAAGAATTGCTGAACAAATTGTGTATGATTGCTCCATAAGAAATGATGAACAAGAAAATCACGAAAAAATGTAAAGACTGATATGAAGTGATACAAAGTGAAGTGAGCAGTTGAACTTGAGGTTTACTAAAGTTTCCAGTTTTTTTTGAGACAAAATGTTGATTATGCATCATATTTTTATGAAAATGTTTTATCCAAGTTTATCATTTTATATTTTTCATATTAAAGTTAATCTTACTTGATTCAACCCAAACTTGTGAACATGTTTTAGGAATTTGTCTCTGTCATACCATCTTTCTCAGTTGTGTGCCATCTTCAAAAATTGCATGTGTGGAATATAGATTCCATGTGAACCTTTGTCTAAGGCATTTATTAAAATATTCAGATATCATAGTATTGAGCAGAGATTCCTAGGGGTATTTCAATGGAAACTTTCTTCTAAGTTGATATTAAATCACCAATAACCCAGGTTTTATTATCATCTGCTCTATTCTTTCCACCTTTTCCATGAGAATAACATTAAATTCCCTTTGATAAACTCTAAATAAGCTATATTTGTAATGTTGCCCATATATATGCATACAAAATGCATATATATGTTTAGTAACCTTGTTAAAGTCTTACTTTGTAAATTATTGTTGTCAAAGTAATATGTAAGGACAAAGAATCATGCCTAAGAAATGAATGAAATCCTGAATACCATGTCAGTGAGTGAAGAGTGTGTCATACTATGTGATTTCAGAAGCATTATTTTTCTACCTCTGTTGTATTTTGGCATTAAATTTTTCTTGGGAGTTCACTGAGAATTGCTTTTATTTAATGAGGAGATCCTAAGGGAACTCCAGACCCTTGAATAGCATCAGAGCTTCGGGACTTTGAGATTAAATCTTGCACTAGTGTCATGACATCTTGGTTGACCCTCATGTTGTGAGCATCAAGTGTTTGTGTTTTAATTAATCTTAGCAACAGGGTAATCCACTGACTTAAGAAGCTTTTAGTAATGGAACAGCATGTGTAAGTCTGTGGGAATGCTATTTAATTACTGGTTATAAGGGATGCAAATAAAGCATCTTCAAGAGACTGTACATTGAAGTATTCAAAATGTGTGTTAAAAACTTGACTGTCACTCAAAGGAAACAGAAGTATTGCGGCTCTTTTTTGTTCTTTATTCTCTTCTCAGCTGGTTGTGTGACTGTAGGCAAACTATGAAGTCATTTGGTGCCTCAATTTGCTAGTATTAAAAGACATTGAACTTTTCAAGACTCTCTAGCTCATTCTGAGGATTTAATGCAGATTTTTTTTGGCCTGGGGAAAGATGAAGAATAAATTCAAGAAGATCACTTAGAAAATCCAAAGAGGTGACAAAGAATGCTATCCATCTCTAGAGAATGCACTATTGGCATTGGAATACAGAGCAAAACATATGATTTTTCACTTGAATTTATTTGTTTTTTTTATAAATTTTGGCATTTTTGGCTTTATATGATTATTCTTTTACAAAAATGAACAACATAGAAATATATTTTGCAGGATATTGCATGTATAACCCAGATCCAATTGTTTGTTAGCTTTAGGAGGTGGGTGGGAAGGGAAGAAGGGAGATAATTTGAATCAGTTCAGGAAACTCATGTGAAAATTTGTTTTTATTTGTAATTGGTAAAATAGAATATCTTTATAATGAAAAAGCAAAAAAAAAAAAAAAAAGGAAATCCAAAGAAGAAAACCAGCAGTTTAGAAGAGTAGATAGCTGCAGTCCATTTAAGGAAACAGGCCTAAGAGGTGGAGAATGAGTAGGAAGAGGGTAAAGAAGGGAGGGACTTTTCCCCTAAGTATGAATTTTTTTCATAATGCATACTTTATTTTTTATATTTTTCCATATTACATGTAGATTCAATTTATCATTTTCTGACATTTTGTGATCTATGTTCTGTCCATCTTTCTAAAAGAGCAACTCAATTTAAAAGAAGTTGACTATCAAAAGACCTTAAGTTCTTTGCATATTTTGTAATCTACTAGTGGGGGAAGATAGTGAATTGTAAGCTTAAAAATTAATATACAATAACTCCAAGTGTTTTATTTAATAGGATTTATTAATAATGACTTGAAGTAAAAGGGATAAAAAGACAGAAGTAAAAGCCTGAGAAAAGCCAGCTTTTCCCAGCTGTGAATGTGGGAAAGGAGAGTGAGAAGGTGGGATTGCAGCAAACTTATTTACAATATGTAAGGATGCTAAATGGATGAACAGAAAAGGATTCTGGGAGATGAAGTCCAAGGGTTCAAGATTTCTAATTATACAGAATACAATGTCAAAATAAAGATTTGTTATGTTATATATGTTAATTAACCAAGAGTAAATATCTTCATTTTCATTACAGTTATTGAATGCTAGAGATAGAGGTAAACTTGGAGATCCTCTATGCCACTTAACTTTTTATGAAAAAAGGATATTGGGCCTGAAAATTTTACTTTTAGTTTGATAGACACTTACTTTATTTGGACTTGTTAGGATGGTTGAAATCCTAACTTCATTGGAATGTGAGTTCTTTGGGTTTAGGGTCTATGTTTTTTTTTCCATGTCTCCTGAGAGAAATCACGCAGTGCCTGCTGTTAAAAAAAAACAAAACAGATTACTGGTTGACTGACTCTCTGTACTCTGTATGCAAAGCAATTCTTTGGACATCCTAACTAGTACTTCAAAGCTTAGAAACAAGAGTGAAATCTCTATAGCACAGATGGGAGATCTCATTTTATTTTGTAGACCTACATAGAGACCAATAACATGGAAAAATAGGCTATTAGTCTAATGTGTCAACTCATGAGTACTTTGTGGGTGGAGAGAGAGAAAAAAAATGATATTTGAAAAGTAAAATTACCCAGTTGGGCAAATTAGGGTAAAATTATAAGGGACCAGAAGGAGATAGGACCAAAAGGGGCACTCTGGAAATATTGAAAAGCTCATTCAAAAACTGTCAAAGGAAGAGCAGAGTATTTTCAACTAGCATATTCCACTCTACCTTAAGTATTGAATTAAACTAATAACTGTATATTGTTTAGGTGTCACAAATAGGATGTTCAATCTTGATAAGTCTAGATTTTTAAATATGTAAAATGTAAAAATTATTGCTTTAAAAAATTAAGGTAGCTAATAATTTTTTCATCACTATTTTGCATTTGAAAAACAAATGGAGTTTTCCTGCTTGCAGGAACCTCCATTATAGAACACATATTAAGGTCTTTAGGGAAGATATTAATGCTAAATGTTATTATTCTGACCAAGTAGCAGAAAAGAAGAAAAACCCAAAATATTAGGACATGGCAGTTTTCAGCAGAAAATTAAACTAGTCCATTGACATTCCCTAGTGAAAAGGTCAGAATTAGTCACAATTAATGACAGTTCCTTAGAACAAAGTCAATCTTAATATGAAACAAAATTAACATTCTGGTAACACAACTAAAGTAATCATATGACAAAATGGATTGTGAAGAGATCTTCATTTTGAGTAGACTTGAGAGAGAAGTAAATAGACGCTTTTGTGGGAAAAAAAGGGAAGCTCAAATTATCACAGTCAAAAACTTTCATCACTAAACTGCTGGCTTAGAAACATAGAATTTTTTATGGCAGTCATTAACACCAACCAGAAAATAACCCCCAAACCATAAGCCTCTTGAGCAGTGGTTCCCAAACTTTTTTGGCCTACTGCCTCCTTTCCAGAAAAAATATTACTTAGTGCCCCTGGAAATTAAATTTTTAAAATGTTAATAGCAATTAATAGAATGCACCTGTGGCCATCACTGCCCTCTGGATCACTATAGCACCCACCAGGGGGAGGTAGCACCCACTTTGGGAATCACTGCTCTTGAGTAATAACTCCTGTGGCATTAAATGTTAAATTTCAAGTTAGAGAAAATGTTTTGCTCTTAGGCTGTGATTACTACAATTTTCCCTTCATTTACCCACAGATTTATCTCTCCCAAAACTGATGACCTTCAAAAAAGTGTTTTCCTGAACTCTCAAATTGAAAGTTTTCTGAAATTATATTTAAAACTGATTATTCCTTCTTTTGCTTGTTCCATATAAATGTAGAGCAGTGTAAGATTTTAAATAAGACTTGAATAACTAGCAGATCTTCCAATAACTATTGATTTCCTAGTATATATTAAGTACTTGGGATATCAAGACAAAACATAATCAAACTCCACCTCATGCACCTCACAATGAATTGGGAGAGAATAACCGGAGAAAGAATTCCTTGAAACTATGGATGTTGTTGAACCAATATTAAATACAAAAGGACATTATGTCTACCTTGACACTAGACCTTTGTTAATATAGTCCCAGAGTAAATTACATTTTTTTTACTGCCAAATCATGTTTTAAATTAATATAAGCTTATATTTTATTATAAGCCTCAGATTTTTTCTAACTAATGCTTCTATACTCACATCTCTGCTATCTTGTATTATTGAAAGTGATTTTTAAAATCAGATCTGGTTCATCTATATTAAATTTTAACTTTTCAATTATAGCCCAGTGCTCTAATCTGTTGAGACCTTTTTGACTCTGCCATCCACTGTGTAATAACTATATTTCCTAACTTGTAGCATTTGCAAATTTGATTAGTATGTCCATATGTCTTTATCTAACTCATTGATAAAAATTTTAAAAACATATTATCAAGCACATAGCCATGGAGCACTCTTACAGAGACCTCTTTCCAGGCATTTCCTGTTTAAAATGATTTAAAAATACTCAAGTTTGTCAATATTATTTGATCTATGAATTTTAAATTTACCTTTTAATATAATCCAAACCCTGTGCTTGAAAGCGATTGACCCTTCAGGGTCTGTCCCTTCATTCATTCAATTAACAAGCATTATATCAAGTGTCTACTAATCTTTTAAAATTATTCGTGTAGTTTTTCCTAATTCAGTAAAAAAGTTTTTTTGGTAGTTTGATAGGTATGGCGCTAAATAGGTAAATTAATTGTGGTTAGAATGGTCATTTTTATTATGTTAGCTCATCCTACCCATGAGCAATCAATGTTTTTCCAGTTGTTTAGATCTAGTTTTATTTGTTTGAAAAGTGTTTTGTAGTTGTTTTCCTATAATTGCTGTGTTTGTTTTGGTAGATAGATTCCTAAGTATTTTATATTGTTTAGGGTGATTTTAAATGGTGTTTTTCTTTCTACCTCTTGCTGCTGTGATGTGTTGGAAATATATAGAAATGCTGATGATTTATGTGCATTTATTTTGTATCCTGCAGCTTTGCTAAAGTTGTTGATTATTTCTACAAGCTGCTTAGTTGATTCTCTAGGATTTTTTAAGTAGACCATCATATCATCTGCAAAGAGTGATAGCTTAGTTTCCTCATTGCCTATTTTGATACCTTCAATTTCTTTTTCTTCTCTAATTGCTACTGATAGTGTTTCTAGTACAATGTTGAATAATAGAGGTGATAATGGGCATCCTTGTTTCACTCCTGATCTTATTGGGAAGGCTTCTAATTCGTCCCCATTGCATATGATGCTTGTTGATGGTTTTAGGTATATACTGAATTAGGAAAAACTATAACAAAGTTCATTTGGAATTAGATCAAGAATATCAAGGGAAATAATGAAAAAAATGTGAAGGAAGGTGGTCTAGCAGTACCAGATATTAAACTATACTATAGAGCAGTGGTCATCAAAACAATATGGTACTGGCTAAGAGACAGAAGGGAGGATCAGTGGAATAGACTTGGGGTAAGTGACATCAGCAAGACAGTGTATGATAAACCCAAAGAGCCCAACTTTTGGGACATGAATCCACTATTTGACAAAAACTGTTGAGAAATTTGGAAAACAATATGGGAGAGATTAGGTTTAGATCAACATCCCACACCCTATACCAAGATAAATTCAGAATGGGTGAATGACTTGAATATAAAGAGGGAAACCATAAATAAGTTAAGTGAACACAGAATAGTATACTTGTCAGATCTCTGGGAAAGGAAAGATTTCAAAACCAAACAAGAGTTAGAGAAAATTACAAAATGTAAAATAAATCATTTTGATTATATTAAACTAAAAAGCTTTTGTACAAACAAAAACAATGTAGTCAAAATCAGAAGGGAAACAACAAATTGGGAAAAAATCTTTATAACAAAAAACTCTGACAGGGGTCTAATTATTCAAATATACAAGGAGTTAAAGCAATTGTATAAAAAATCAAGCCATTCCCCAATTGATAAATGGGCAAGAGACATGAATAGGCAATTTTCAGATAAAGAAATCAAAAGTATCAATAAGCACATGAGAAAGTGTTCTAAATCTCTAATAATTAGAGAAATGCAAATCAAAACAATTCTGAGGTATCACCTCACACCTAGCAGATTGGCTAAAATGAAAGAAGGGGAGAGTAATGAGTGCTGGAGGGGATGTGGCAAAATTGGGACATTAATGCATTGCTGGTGGAGTTGTGAAATGATCCAACCATTCTGGCTGGCAATTTGGAATCATGCTCAAAGGGCTATAAAAGAATGCCTGTGCTTTGATCCAGCCATACCATTGTTGGGTTTGTACCCCCAAAGAGATCATAGATAAACAGACTTGTACAAAAATATTTATAGCTGTGCTTTTTGTGGTGGCAAAAAACTGGAAAAGGAGGGTATGTCCTTCAATTGGGGAATGGCTGAACAAACTGTGGTATATGCTGGTGATGGAATACTATTGTGCTCAAAGGAATAATAAACTAGAGGAATTCCATGTGAACTGGAAAGACCTCCAGGAATTGATGCAGAGCAAAAGGAGCAGAACCAGAACATTGTACACAGGGACCAATACACTGTGGTAAAATAGAATGTAATGGACTTCTGTACTAGCAGCAATGCAATGACCCAAGACAATTCTGAGGGATTTATGGAAAAGAATGCTACCCATATTCAGAGGAAGAACTGCAGGAGAGGAAACACAGAAGAAAAGCAACTGCTTGAACACATGGGTTGAGGTGGACATGATTGGAGGTGTAGACTCGAAACTACCACACCAATACAATGATCAACAATTTGGAAATAGATCTTGATCAATGACACATGTTAAAACCAGTGGAAATGCACATCGGCCAGGGGTGGGGGAAGGGTGAGGGGTGAAGGGGAAAGTAGGAGCATGAATCATGTAACTATGTTAACTTTTCTAAAAAATGAATATTAATAAATGTTAAAAAATTATTTGTGTACAACATTTAAAATGGTAAGATACTTAGTTAACTCCTTTCCTTCTCTATCCCTCATCCCATAAAAATCAACTCTTTCTGCTTGCCTTTCTAGTTGTGATCAATGAGAGAGCCCCCTCATTCATTCTGCTTTGACTTCTGTCATTTTGAGGCACCTTCTAAAGATGGGTTTGGAAGAATAATCAGAGTGGTTTCGGGTTTTCCTGCCCCATCTTGACTCTGTCCCTTTTTGGTTGGAATTTGGAGGAAGCATAATGTATAATGAAGCTATAAATGTAGGCTGGGGTTAGGTTGTAAAGAATTTTAATAACATAAGAGTTTTATTTTATCCTGGAGACAACTGGAAGTTATGGGGATGTATTGAATAGAGGAATCACATGGAAGATGAATACCAAATTCATTGCATTATATATGAGGAAATTCAGACCCAGGAATTTGAAGCACCTGCCAAGGTCACACAGGTAGCAAGTGGAAAGTCCAGGATGTGTATCTGGGTCGTATGATTCCAAAACAAAGTCCTCTTTCCACTATACAAAATTCCGCATGTTTATATGATAAGATGCATAGATGAAATACAAAGAGAAAACTATGAGAATTGTAAGAAAAAAGAGAATACTTGTTGCTTGTGAGGATCAGGAAATGCTACATAGTTTTCTCAGATAGGTAGAGATTTGAAGATAGGGCCTAGGGCTATTTCAAGGCCAATGAGAAAGGATTTAAAAAAGCATAAAGGTGGAAGATGAAAGAATGTGTTTTTATGATGATTAGTAGTTTAGTTTGGTTGGCACATAAAATGCAAAAATGCAAGATAATATAGGGCAAAATAGGGACAGCTAGGTAGCATAGTGGATAGAGAGCTAGGTCTGAGTTAGGAGGATGTGGGTTCAAATTTGGCCTCAGACACTTCCTAGCTGTATGACCCTGGGAAAGTGACTTAACTGTGTTTGCCTAATCCTGACCCTTTGGTCTTAGAGTTGTTACTAACATATAAAATAAAAGTTGACAAAAGAAAAAAAGGATTTATGAAGCAAGGCTGGATGAATGGATAGATAAAAGTCGATGCTTGTAAACTTATAAAAATTGAGGATTGTAACCGTTTTTGTCTTTGTAATCTCAGCTCACATCTTACAAATACTAGGTGCACAATAAATGTATGTTGAAGTGAAATTGGATTGCAAGTCCTTAAAAACCAGTCTAAGAAATTTTTACTTCATCCCATAAACAGTGGGGAACTACTGCAGATTTCTGAATAAGGAAGTTATGTAATCAAAGCTGTGCAAAATAAATATTACTCTGGCAAGACTGTGATGAATAGGTAAGAGTGAAGGAAAACTGGTGTCTAGGAGCTAGAGGCTATTATAAGAGTCCATCTTGATGAAAGCCATGTGTAAGGTCAAAGACAGTGGGCAGTGAAAGAAAAGACAGACATTTCCTTAGGCATGCTGGTGGCTTATTCTAAGGGAGGCTCATCATATTCATTCTGAACTTAGTGAGACACCTGATTGATTTTTGTCCTACAGAAGCACAAAACTCCTGAACTCAAGTGATTCACCAGTCTTAAGCTCCTCGGCAGTAACCACTACAAGCATGTGTCAACATACCCAGTCCATTGAAAAAGTATCAAAGGAGAGTATTTTAGGTTCAGAACAAAACAACATTGACTATTTACTTGTTTTTGCTTTGAATCTAGTTTTAAAATTTATGTACATATTACTGATGTTCCAGGTTGAAAGGATTTTCCTTAGACCTGTTAGTCTTTCTCTCACAAGAAGTAGGTATGAAAACATAATGAACAGTGAAAGAATATTAGCCAAGAGGCCCAGTTATTCTTTTATGTTGCTAAGTTCTCCTAACGGGTCAGTAAATAGGACACAAAATACATAAGTCAGTGGGGATTTGAAGAATATATTTGCTACTAATTGAAATCTTCCCCCAGGCTATCAATTTTTTAGGAAAATAGTTTGTGAATAATGATGTATTTTAAATTTTATCATCTTTACATTAGAGGTCAGAATTGTGACCTCTAATTGTGACCTTCAATTTTCTACCATTAAAGTGAGTACTCTTGACTGCTCAAGTCTTTGTAACAGGCACAAGCCAATAGGTTCAGAGATGAAAAGAAATTATATTGGATATGGACGAATTGCTCATAAGACTACAATACTTTAAAAAAGAAGAAACTATAAATACTCCAAGCCCTAATACAATAAATATTTTGGTTATTAATGTTTTTTAAAATTATATTTTTAATCAGAAAAAAAATCTGCCTTCTATTTCTCTGACCCCTATCCTAATTCCCAGTGGAGAAGGAAAAAAATAACATTGTTACAAATATGTATGGTCAAGCAAAACAAATTTCTACATTGGTCATATGAAAAGAAACACTATATCTGTGTCATTCTTTATTCTTAGTCTTTCCTCAATTAGAAGGTGGAAAGTATATTTTATCATTAATCCTATGAAACTAATGATGTATTGAACTAATCCTATGGACCATCCACAAATGGTCCATAAGATGATCAGTTTCTCATTCTTTCAGAGTTGTTTATCTTCACAAAATTGTTGTCATTGCATAAATTGTGTTATCAATTCTTTTCACTTCACTCTCCATCAGTTCATAAAAGCCTTTCTAGGTTTCTCTGAAACCATCCCCTTCATCTTTTCTTATAACACAATAGTATTCCATCATTCCCCATTGACACTTCCTTAGATTCCCATTCTTTGTCACTTCAAAAATAACTCTAAATATTTTTGTACATCATTAGAATTTATTTTGTTTAGGACTAATCAATCCTTCCATTACTGTATTCTGTTTTCAATTTATGCTTCTTCCTGCTCTCCTTTCCCTTCAATTTTGTCATTGGTTAAAATATATCACTGTACCCTAATGTGTGTGTGTATGTATTTTCCCTTCTTTAACCAGTTCAGATGAGAGTGAGGTTCAAGTGTGAGCTGCTCCCTCCCACCTCACCTCTTCTTTGTATGGCATGTCCCCTGATCACAAAAATAATTTACCCTAATCTTCATTTTGTTTTGCTCCAACCCTAGACTATTTCTCTTTTCCTTTTTCCTGATTTTTTTCTCAAGACCATCATAACCACTTTCTAAGCACTGTTCCTCTATGACTCATGATGATGATGATAGGACATATGTATCATCTCTTTATATTTAGAAGGTAAGTAGCTCTTCCTTATACAGCCTTGTGACTCTTCATTCATATTAATTTTTTTAACTCCTATGCTTGAATTTCAAAATTTCACAGCTCTGGTCTTTTATTGAGAAATTCTTGGAAGTCCTTTATTTTAGTGGCCACACTCAAATAGAAATGGGGGCCATTATACTATACATAATAATCCCTGCAGACCACATATTGATTTAGAAAGCCACATAACATTATCTATGTTCTATTGCATTTTTGTTTTGATAAATATTTCCCAATTGCATTTTAATCTGATTTGGTTGCACTCTGGAGTTTTGTCACCACTAGTCATGTATTTGATTTCTCTGTTCTATTTCACTAAATAACCATTTAGCCCACCTGGAGGATTGTATTTAGTTTTGCTGGTTAAGTTATTCATAGTTTTAAGTCAATATAATTTGCTTTCTAGAATATAGTATTCTAAGCTTTCTGAAGCCTTATAGTGGGGGCTGCCAAGTAGTATGTGATTCTGACTGTGAATCTAGGTAATTGAATTCTTTCTTTCTGGCTGCTTGAAGTATTTTTTCATTGATGTTGAAACCCTGAATTTGGGTTATTATGTTTCTGGGGTTCCTTTCAGTTGCTTACCAGTGGATTCTTGTATTTTGTCATTGTTTTATAGTTTTAAAAGAGCTGGAAAGTTTTATTTTGTGATTGATTTCTAGAAATGCGATATGTAAACTCATCGCTTTTTGGTCATACTATTTAGATAGTCTGATGATTTTTATATTTCTCCTTCAATCTGTTTTACATGTCAGTTGTTTTTACTGTGAGATACCTTTTATTTTTCTTGTATTTTTTAAAGCTTTTGGTTTTTAAAAAAAAATTATTGTTGTCTTATGTAGTCATTGACTTCTATTAGGTTCAGTTTTCAAGAAGTATGCTACTTGGCCAAGGTTTTGAATCTCTTGTGCTCATTTACAATTTATTTTACTGTTAATTTGCAATTATTTCCTAATTATTATTATTATTAACCTTCCTATTAACCTAACCTATTAACCTTCCAAGGTTCTATTTTTTCATTTTTTCCCTTGAGCGCTCTAATTTCTTATATAAAATATTTCAAACTCTTTTTAAAAAACTTTTTTCATCTTTTCCAAAAATTCTAGTTGAATTTGGAACCAAGCTAATGTTCTTCTTTGAGTCTTTATTTGTAGATATTTTAGAATAATTTTCTTCTTCTCAGTTTGTGTTTTGACTATCCTTATCACTATACTATGGTAGGATTCTTTTTATTATTTGCTCATTCTTCCAGTCTACTTCTTGACTTTAGATATTATGTTAGAATCGAGTTCTGTGTACTTCTGGAAGGAATACCCAAGCTAGTCTTGCTGCTACCTGCATAGTGATGTTGAATATATATATATTTTTAATACCAGGATCTCAGAAACAGCTCAGATCAGGAACTTGAGGGATTTTGATGCTTCCAAAGGGTTTTAATCCAGTATAAAGTCTGCTTCCTGTTCCCTGGTGTGAGCTCTGCAAATTTCTGATCTGGGTTTTGGTCTGAGCAAAAGTAGACTACTGCCAGACTCAGCCCTTATCAGCACACTAGGAATCACTGTTGGTTTAAATTGAGAGAACCGTAATTTTCCCTGAGGTTTATAATTTGATCTGGTGAATTTTCTAGGTCTGTCTAGAGGCATATTTATGGGATGCTTTCTGTATGGCTTCCTTATAATCTGCCATTTTGGCTGTGCCTTCCAGTTGTTGATGCTTGTTATCAAAAAGCCAGCTAGGTGACAGAGTGTGTAGAGTGTAGGACTTACAGTTAAGAAATCAAAGTTTAAATTCCGTTTCAAACTTTTTTTTTTAAATTGTGTGATCCTGGAGAAGTAATTTAACTTCATTGAATCTTGATTTCATCATTTGTAAAATGGGTATAACTGCACCTATATGTCAGGGTTGTTGAGGATCAAATTAAATAACTTGTAAAGCACTTTAAAAACCTTTAGATGATATATTAATACTTGACTTTATTATCATGAAATGATAATAGTAATAAATACATAATCATCAAATTAGACAACATGAAGTAGTGGAAAAAACATTGGACTGAAGACAGGAAAACTAATTTCTAGTTTTGGATATGCCACTAACTGGTTGTGTGACTTTGGGCTATCCAGTTCATCATACTTTAATGCAGTTACTTCTATAAAATGAAGGAGGGTTGTATAAGATGATCTCTAAGATCTCTTCTAGGTGAGTAATAATAATACTCATCACAGGGTCACATTTCAATTGTTAGGAACTTTATGTTATTTAGTCTAATTCCTATATTTTACATGTGAAAAAAAAATGGAACCTTGAGAAGTGGCCACTTGCCCTTGGTCATATAGGTAGTAAGTGAAATTTATGGAATTTGAATGGAGATCCTCTTATTCCAAACCCAAACCCAAACTATGTTGTTTCTCCTATTATATATAGACCCTCCACTAAAACTCTTTCTGATACCTCGTCTTGGTGGGAAAATGACATTGGATTTCCATAAGCTTTACTAGCTACTAATAAGCTGGGATGGATTCTCTGTGGTAAAATGGATGACCTATGTATCTAGGATATGAAAGTTTAGTATTTTTCAGAAAACTGGACTCTAGATCATTTTTTGGTTTCAGGAGCTCACAAAATCAATTATTATGGCTTCGAATATCTGTGCTTTGCATTAGCAAATGAAATAATGAATTAGAACATAGGTGAGTAGATATATAGACAATTTGTAGACCAGAAAATAATTCACTTGACCCATTAAGAATTAATAAATTAAAGTGTTATTTAAATAAATATGATATATCAACAAAATATCATTATTTGTATTGTTAATACTTTAATTATGATTATATAACTTATATTATTTTATATGTGAAAACAGAAATCATATATAAACGTTTAAAAGAGAAAATAGTTTTGGAGAGATAAAGGAGTATGAGAGAACTGACTTCCTTTTACTGGCCTATATAGCAGAGTACAGTTAAATAGACAGAAACAAATTAGCATTATTAGATCATAAATTTAAAGATTATCCAATCCAATTCCCTTATTTTTACAAATTACACCAAAGAAAGATAGAGCCAAGACAGTGGAAAGTAAGAATTAGTGCTGCAAAGTCCCCTTTAAAAAATTCTTTCAAACAGATTTATAAAATGTACCCAAGGCAGTTCGGTTGCTCTGTGGATAAAGAGCCAGGCCTAGAGATTGAAGCTCTTACATACAAATCTGGCCTCAGACCTAGTTTTGCAACCTTGTACAAGTCACTTAAGCCCAGTTGCCTAGCTCTTACCATTCTTCTGCCTTGGAACTGATACCTATTATTGATTCTAAGACAGAAGGTAAGGGTTTAAAAAATGTACCAGAACAAAATCTGATGGGGAAATCCCCCCAAAAGTTTCAGTGAGTCATTTGTCTAGCCTAGGTCGGCAGAGAGAGACAAACAGATAGGAAAGGCTGCAGATACTGAGATTGGGATGGGGCTAGCAGCATGCAGGCAAGCACTCTAACTAACACACCAAAGGAAAGAGTAGGGCCAGTGCAAAAGGGACTCCAGACCCATATTGGGAACCCCTAGACTAAAGTAGAGCTTACACTCTGTTTCTCTGAACCAACAGAACTTTCCGGTTGGCTTTTCCAGATTCTGCAGAGTCCAGTAGAAATCTATTCAAACTCAAATCAAAATAGTGAGCAATTTGGCCCTAGAAGTACTGAAAGTTTGCAGGCCCTTTGCCTGAGCTATTTCTGAGAATCTGGAATAGCATAAAACTTGAGAAGCCAAAAAAGCGGCAGTAAAACCAACCAGGAAAGGCTAGCAGAGTCTAGGCTTAATATCAAGTCAAAATGAGGATGTAGAGTGGAAGAATGGGAGAAAACAAAAGAACCAAATCATAAAGGGCTATTATGATGGCAGGGACACTTAAGACATAAACAAAAAGATAATGTTTTAAAACATCTACAAGTAATACCTTAAAGAAAAACACAGCTTGCATTAAAAACTTAACAAGAATTCCTGGAAGAAATGAAGCCAGAATCTATAATTTTGTTTTACAAAGATAGAATGAGAGTAATTTAGGAAAAAATTGAAAAAGGAATGAGAGCAAAGGAAAAAAGAACCAGACAGGGAATTAACATCTTGGCATAAGAGATATAAAACCTTGCCCAAGCAATAAACTCCCTGAAAATTCATATGCACCAAAAAGAATTCAGTATCTTCATGTGACAAAAAGAAATATTAAAATAAAGTCAACAGCTAAAAATACAGAAAACATTTAAGGTATCTCATTGCAAAAAAAAATTGGAAAACAGATTGAAGGGAAAATTAAAAAAAAAGAATTATTGTATTATCTAAACACGATGACCAAAAATAAAAAAAGAACATAGACATAGCATTTCAAGAAGTCTTAAAAGAAAACTGCTCATATCTCCTAGAATTAGAGGAAAAAGTGGAAATAAGAAAATGGTGGGTCCTAGGCCATCACATCAGTGTTTATGAAGCTTTTCAGCAATTAAACTCTATGAATAAAGGATTCACCATAATACTTTCCTGGAATACCAAAATAGTTACCCTCTTATTTGTTATTTCAGAAATCAACTCCTTCAGCTGAATTCTAGGAGTCCATTCCTAATTCTACATTTCAGCTAGTAAAGATCAAAGTGCTGAAATGAATAATGTTGGACAGAGAAACCTTCTTTAAAATGTCACAAATATATCACTTAGGAACACAGTTCACTCCATAATCAGGAGGGGAATAGGACGATAATACAAGTGTTCAATTCAATTCAAAGAAAAATTATCATGCACCTGCTATTTGCAAGGCATTCTGTTAGTCACTGGGAATACAATGTAAAAAACAGAAATATTATTTTTTTCATTCAAAAAACTTACATTCTACTAGCGATCTGTACTCCTTTTTTTGAGGTTGACCAACTACAAAAGATGATCTGGAATCTAGACCAGTTTGCTCACAAGTATAATGTAAATACTATGAAACAATAAGTGCACTCAAATCATTCCTGGATACCAGATTGATCTCTAGACATTATGCATCATTATAAAAATCCCTTGTCATGCATGGGACCTCCAGGGTGAAGGTTGTGTTATTTTTTTTCAGATGAGAAAACTGATATATATATAGGCCAGAAATATCAAGACTAGTTTTCTGGTAATTAGTGTACTCAAAATATATACTCTTATATGGAATTTTCTTCATAATATTCTCTTTTGTGATCTCACCCTCTTACAAGCTAGTTTTACTATGATTCACTGGTGAATACCAGGAATTGGCCAGACTATTTTTGGTGCTCTGCACTTAACTAGTAATACTCACAATCCAGGACAAGTCACATTTCATCTCATCTAGAGAGCTGTTGGGCCATATTCTTTGAGTTGTGATTTGAGAAAGACTAGATCAGATTAGATGCACTTCAGTTTATGTTGTGATTCCCATTGTTAAGCTTGATTTATTTGACAGTAACAGTTTCCCTGAGCCTTTCAGTCTCTCTCCACTGTTTGTAAGTCACTTTTATGTTCCAAGAATGTGATGTGTCTACAGAACAGAATGCATACCACTTTATCGTATCTAGGACTGCTCTTATTTTTTTTTAATTGCATCCCTTTCCTGCAGACTTCTTGTCAACTATTGTCAGCATCTCACAGATTAGTGGCTCTCCTGCCTAAGAAATGTGTCTGATCAGTTCTGTTTGGTCTCTCGTTGCATAAGATCTATACTCAAGGAATATTGGTGCTTTGTAAATATGCATCAAAGATTAGTTTAGGAATTTATGAAATAATGAATGTACTTGTTACATTGAATTTGTTCAAATATTTTTAGAAATGCATTTTTATGCATTCACCCCCAAATTGTAAGTAAATGGAAGGGCTTTTTAAACCATGATATTATCACCCCGAAAAAGCTACTGTCTACTATGTACACAAAAATTTGATATTTTTTAGAAACACTACAAAAAATTTTATTTATGAAAATTGCTTGATGTGGGAAATTCTTCCTCTGAAGGAATTAGATAGCATTATTGTTACTTGGATTATTTGCCGGCTCCAAAAGGCTAGAATAGTTTATCTTAGAAAATAGTTAATCTTAAACTACATAAATGAAATTTATTTCTCTTTGTTATGAATAGAAGATTCAAGATAGCAAAAAAATGATATTGTTAATAGTAGTAGGGGAAAGTATAGACCTGGAGTCAAGACACAATTCTGAAATCAGTTAGTGACCTAATCTTAAGCAAGTATCAATTCTCAGAGTCTCTCTCACTCTCTCTCACTCTCTCTCTGTAACAAGTTGAGTTCAATTTTCTTAAAGATCCTATCCAGTTTTAATTTTATGAGATTTTAAAATGGAATTAAAAGCTGCTAACCATTCACAAAGACATTAGAAAAAATTGATACTTAGTTTATGATGTCAGCTTATAAAGAGAGGTGGTGTGGTGCAGTGAATAGAAAACTAATCTTGGTATTTGGAAAACCTGAATTCAAGAATTGCCTTGGACATACTGGTTGTGAGACTCTAAGCAAGTCATTTAACTTCTCAATGCTCCCAGAAAATATTCTAAGACTAGAGGTCTAGGAGTAACAAAATGGTATAATAAATAGAGCACAGGTCCTGAAGTCAAGAAAATCTGAATTCAAATCTCGACTCAGATACTAACTATATGACCCTGGGCAAGTCACCTAATTGCCTTACTTCCTCATCTGTAAAATGGAGACATACTGGAGAAGAAATGGCAACCCATTCTAGTATCTTTGCCAAGAAAATCCCCAGGATAGTCATATAATATCAGACACAACTGAGTAACTAAACAACAACAGTAGAGAGTCAGACAAGTTGCTGGAATGCATTGCTGGGAAGAATTTCTGTATCTGGAAGTATTTCCCTAATGATTTATATGGATGAAATCATACTTTTCAAAATAATAATAATAATAAAAAGCTAGACAAACCTAAACTAAGTGTCCGTGATGGGCAAAAGGCAACTGGTATGCAGTTAACTCCTGAAAAAAAGTGTAGTTTTTGCTTTGTGCCTAATAATGTTTCAATTATTATCATAATTATTTCAGTTGCTTCAATGGCTCTGATGTGTATATGTCTTTTCATTTTGACCACTAGATGTCTCTGTGGTGCCAGACTCACAATGGTTATTTCTTATTCCCTATTCAACCTAAACTACCTTTTCTTTCCAGAGGTTGAATTAGTGTACAAGTCAAGGATGTATTTACCCATTGATTTCTCTGTGTAAGGAAGGAAAGACTTGGGAGTACCCTTTGCTCTCTATGAGGTCAATAGTTTCTTTGGGGCTATATAAATCTTTTATAGTTGCCTTTAAAAAAATCTGTTTATCCTCTCAAATCCATCACCCACCTAGTACAGTAAATGCCATAGATAAACAACTTCTTGTTGTATGGATTCAGATGCACTCTTGGACAAATCATGATCTCCTTGGCATATAACAACTTAATACCCAAAGGAATGCTATAATACAAAGTATCTGTTTAAAAAGTGCTACTCTTACTTCCTAGGTGGCAATATTAGAAATGGGTTGTCTGTAATGAATTTTGTAACTTGATAAAATCATTTTTCTATGAGCAATTAAATTTTTACTTTGATGGATTAAAAGTTGAAATAATTTCTGGTGGTGATCCTCCCCCTTATTCTGAACCTTGGGTAACCTCTCATGTAATTAGCTTTGAAGAGGTATACGTGTAAGCCTACATTCCTCTGTGTACTTTACTTGCTGCCAGGAGAAACATTTAATTTCCTGATGAGAGAAAATTATCTTTAAAGGAAGAGTCCCATTCTTTCTATTGTTAACTTGGAGGTGCCCCAGTTGGTTAAGCTCTCAGTAACTTACAAACAAGGGCCACCTCTGAATCTGGTTAAATAAATATATATAGGAAATGTTGTTTCTCAGTCATCTGTGTGGTTAACCTGAACATAAATCAATCTTTTCTGAAATGTTAGTAACACCCATTTTCATTGTTAGTTATATTTTGAACTGTGTAATTTGCTGTCTGAAATTATCTAAAACCACCAAATGCAGGAAAATGAATATTCATGTTGCTGTTGATCAGCAATGAATTACATTTCAGTATCAGTTGTGGTTAAATTGGGAGGGGGGAGGGACAGTATGATTACTTCCTAATGAAAGGCATTTAAAGTTGAGAAAAACTAGCAAAATCCCTCCCCTCCCAAATAGGATAGTTTTAATAATTACAGGTTACATAAGAGAGACAAAGTTGAAATTGGAATTTTAGATGATAAAGGGAAATTCTAGCTATGTATTTGGCTTAGGTAGATTATACATTCAGATTGCTCAATTTCTTGCAGTTGAATGAATAAGCAAATATTTATTAAGTACTTATTATTTGGAAGACATTGTGTTAGAAACTGGAGATTTTAAGAGAAAAAGATTAAATAGTCTTTATCCTCAAAGGGTGCTTCATCCTCTAGGGGGTGCTACATGTATCCCTCCAACTCCCAGTACTACTTGGGGGTAGTTGATTTCTATTTCTCTCAAGGTTTTATTGGGTAACTTTGAGGGTCCAGATTTCTAAATCTGCTGTTCACAAGCAGCAATGTGTATTCTCATTATAAATTAGTCAGCTAGACTTGATTAGCTTTTAACAAAAGATATTTACTTAGGTGGTATAGTAAGAATAGTTGGCAGAAAATAACACCTCCTTCTCCAAATAAAACAAAACAAAAGCCTAATGCACAATCTCCTACAAGTACACATAGCAGTCCACAGGAAACATGGACTCTGACAGAATACAGTAGTTGTTTAACTGCACACTTGTCAAAAGGTTAACTCATAATTCCAGTTAACTAGAAGCCCTTTTCTTCCTTTGTAGAATTTTAAGTAAGTGCTCCTTAAGTAAAGCCCCCTATGAGTGGGCAGACTACCCTGACTGAAGATCTATCGCTATTGAGCCTATACCCAAGCACTTCTCTCCACCATGATTGTCTCACTCCTTAATGCTGCTTCCTCAGTGGTTGGTCATCTTTAGGCTTCCTTGATTGGCTCTATTTGTCTTCATTTTGCCTTTGAAAAGTGTCTCTCTCTTCTTAATGTGGATGTTCAATTTGCTAATAATAGTCCAGTCTCTTCAATGAAGTAATCAATTGGGAGGTGGGATGGGGGGAGGGAATGGAAGTAAGGAGGAGAGGAGAAAAAAACAAACTCTTTTTTTCCCCTTTGTGAGCAATTCTCTCAGGAGCTTGCCTCCAACTGGAATCCCCAACTTTCAAATTAGAATTTTCTACCTCTAGATCCTGCTTTTTTGGGTTAGGAAAGTTACTGAAATTAATCTGCACTTTAAACTTCTAAAGGTGTTGGCTTGTTTGTTTGATCAATAAGGAATTTTCCCTTTTGTACCAAAGGGAAT
This sequence comes from Gracilinanus agilis, assembly GCF_016433145.1. Lineage (NCBI taxonomy): Eukaryota > Metazoa > Chordata > Mammalia > Didelphimorphia > Didelphidae > Gracilinanus > Gracilinanus agilis. The sequence continues at coordinate 230,835,593 of NC_058132.1, read as the reverse complement.
AGACTCATACCTCAAGGGATAGATAATCTTGTTTATATATCATGGATTGAATGACTGATTCTATAACTCAACCAAAATAGTATTCTTATGTGATAAATATATCTGGGCATTGATCATCTTATTAATTGAGACGGATGTGGAAGCTGGAAATCTATCCCTTACATACAGTAAAGTTAAAGAGAGAATGTTAATAACTGTGCTCTGGAGGAACCATAGAATGGTTAGCTTATGTTCTTAGCATTTACTAAGAGAGTATGTATGGTACTTAGCAGAAGAAAGGAAGGAATCCATTCTGAACAAGTCTTATACAAAGATTTGAGTCAAGAGATGCAAAGAGAATAATAGCTATAACAGAATACATGAAAAGGACTAATAAGAAAGAAGAATGACTGAATATGCATGATATCTGAAGTTAAAAGCTATTTCTTGTCTCATAGTTGTCAAAAGACAATGAAAAATTTCTGAAAATGTCTTACTCTTCAGTTCCTTTGCTTTCTGAATTACTTGCACTTAAATTTCTTGAATCTTCTTTCACATTTTGGATTTGTCTCCCTTTTCTGGAAGGGCATTAGAACTGAGCTATCACTTTAGAGAAAGCTCTTTGAATCCTCCTTGATTCTGTCCTTTATCAAAGCTTGTGACCTAGTAGCTATTTTGCCAACTGTCAGCAAAGAATTTTGAAAGCATCTCTTTGAAAGGTGCCATGGCAAAACTATGAAAAAGAATCTGTTAAATATGTCCACAGCCTCTCTAGGGGCAGTTATGGATATTTGAAATGCTTTGAAAGCCAACAGAAAACAGTTATCATTATGAACCTGATAAATATACCTTTTTTGCTTACTTCTTAACCATTTTCCTTTTATCTCTTGATCTCTATTCATCAAAAAGCAATTGTTTAATCAGCAACCTTCTGCTCCTAACTAAATTGGTATGTGCCTGCCTATTAACAATCACTCAATGGACTTGCTATTCTTGAAAAAAAAAAAGAGAGAGGATGCTGGTGAACAAGAAATTGTTTTTGTAACACTGTGATGTGTTTATCTTTAAGGGAGACTTCAAAATAATTGATGAACTGGGAAAAGAGAGAGGATACAAAAAGAAGACAAGGAAATGATCTTCATAAAGGAGAGTGACAACAGGACTAAAGAGGAGAAAGGAAAACACTAGGAAAAGGAATCTGAAGGAAGACCAGGCAGCTTGAAAGACTTTGTGGATGTTTTTGGTGGCAGAAAATTCAATAAAAATAATCTCTATTAATCCCTTTGCAAAGAGAACTGCATAATCGTTAAGCATAGAGTAGAGATGGGTTCCTCTGTTCCACTTTTTCTCTTCCTCTTTGGTTTAAACCTTTAAAAAATAATAATTAATTGACGATCTTGGTAGCTAAACTCTTTAAGATGGAGATCATCAAAAGATGCGGCCTGAACTACAGTTTACAAAATTCTTAATTTTATAGTGACAAAACATCTTCATGATTGATAGAATGTTCTATTTTCCATTTGGATATCTTCTACAAACAACCAGATAATTGATTTCTTATAACTCATTTCTTCCAGGATAAAGGCTCTGAAGATCAAACTAAGAAACCAATCACAGCAACATTTTCTTTTAAATTCTTCTGTTTTGGTCCACCACTGTTTTTAAAGATGAAGGATCTCAAAAAAAAAAAATCAAAGGACCATAGATTTACAGCTATAAGGGACTTCTGAGGTTTTGTGGTCCATCCTCTTCATTGTTTTTTACAAGTGAGGAAATGGAAGCCTGGAAAGGTTTAGTTATTTGCTCAAGGTTATCTAGGTAGTAAGTGGCAAAGGTTAGATCTGAACTCAGTTTCTCTGTCTCCAAATTCTGAATCTCTTTTGCATCATTCTGCCTCAATTTTACAAGGATAAGATTATCATTTTCTTTTGATTAGTCTTAGATATCTTATTTGTGATGATTTGTCAAAATAATTTTATCAAATTTTCTTCAAAACAATTTATTAAGGGGCAGCTGGGTAGCTCAGTGGAGTGAGAGTCAGGCCTAGAGACAGGAGGTCCTAGGTTCAAACCCGGCCTCAGCCACTTCCCAGCTGTGTGACCTTGGGCAAGTCACTTGACCCCCATTGCCCACCCTTATCACTCTTCCACCTATGAGACAATACACCAAAGTACAAGGGTTTAAAAAAAAACAATTTATTAAAAATAGTGTTTTATTTTACTAACACAAATGATTCTACTCTTTGAAGTACTTCCTAAATAAGGTGAATAACAAACTCAGCAATTTAGGAAATATATCTATATCTATATCTATATCTCAATGATTTAGTGTCTCTTTTCTTTGATCTCCCTTTGCAATTTGTGAAGAGACCCAAACAACCGAGACCCAATTTGAATTATAAATAGGGTAGGTGTAACTGGCTTTTCCCTTCTGGAAAACTGGGTTAAAATGTAATTTAAGTCATAAATCCAATGAGCAAAATGGCCCGGGTTTTGTCTTCTGAGTCTTTTTGTATTGATTACAAAATTACTCTTGGAAAACTTCACTCAGGAGAAGCCAAAGTGATGAAATAACAGAAGTTAAAACCTGCTTACTTTCAGTTTAACTTTAGATGACACCAATTTTTGGTTTTGTTTTTTGTTTTTGAATTTTTCATTTCTTCTTGTAGAAGAATTTACTCAGGGACAAAAAGTTAGGGGCTAGAGGACACTGATTTTAAAGACTTAAAAATACTGATTCTTTCCCTGTGAAATTATTCTTTGAAATCCCGTGACTTCAACAGATTTCTTTTTGTTTCTTTTTGTTTCTCTTATTAATGAAGTTGTAGTATGTTCTGCTCAATTAAAATTGCAAGATTATGTGCTTTTCCACATTAGATATTTGATCTAAAAAGATTAGACACAAAGTCTAAGATCTCAACTAACATGAAAAGATGCTATAACTTTGGAACTACTGAATTCTAAATCCATTATGTATTTTGTTATCTTAAAAGAATTAGGTTTGTACAGATATGGATATATAATTCTCATAGATCGCATCTGCAGGCATATTTTTACAGGGAATTACAGAAGAAAGTGAGATGGAAGTATATTATTTGTGTAGTTGTAGCAAGTGATGAAAAGTAGATCATAAAAACTCCTATATGGACATTCAGTAACAACTTTTGGGGTTTTGTGAAGCATTTACATGGGAAACTAAACAAAAATTCACAATGGGAGTAAAAGATCTTGATAATTTAAAAGGCACATATATAGAGGGTTGCTGTTAGTATTGCTAACAAAATTGTAGCTGTTGATTTCTTATATGACCTCGTTTAGCTATGAATTTGTTTTGTAAACTGACTTCAGTGTGCTGTTTTACACGATTTTGCTCAGATTTCATAATCCTTAACTTTCAGCCTTAGCTAAAAACAAATTTTGGTATATACAAAGTTAATTGAAAAAGGACAATAGGGCTTAAAAGACCAATAGGTTGAAATGAAGTGAAAAGAGTTTTCTTTAATGTAAGGAATAACTACCTAATGTCAAACAGATTGGTTTCTAGGAAAAATAGATTCCTTTAAGGAGTGGTAAATTTCTTGTCATTGAGATCTGTAAGGAAGCACTGAATGACTATTTATAAAGGATATTGCTGAATGAATAATGATGAATCCTTTATCCAAGTGTTAGACAAAATGACCTCTGAGGTCACTTCCAATTCTAAAATTGTATCATTTGGCCACTAATGTGGAAATTAAATGTTACTTTTCAGTAATTTATGAAAAATAAAAAACCACAACTGTAAACTCCCATAAGCTTTCCTTTCATTAAAAAATATGCTAAATATACTAAAATTACTACTAGTTAGCCATATTTCCGGCTTTTTTTTGTTCACTAACTACTTTAAGAAAGCTGTCTACTAAAAGATGCCTCTTCTCTTCTCCTCACTCTCAACACATATTAACTCTCTAAGATCTGACTTCCCACCTCTTCATTCAGCTGAAACTGCTCTTTCTAAAGCTGCCAATGATCTCTTAATTGCCAAATCCAAAAGCATTTTCTCAATCCTCATCCCTCTTGACCTCTCTGCAGCCTTTAACATTGTCATTCACTCCTTTTCTCTGTAGTTTTTCAGGATACTACTCTCCTGATTCTCTTCATATCCATCTAACCATTCTTTTTCAGTCTCCTTTGTTGGATCTTCATTATCATATCCACTAACAGTGAGTAGCTCACTGGGCTCTGCTTCAGGACCTCTTCTCTTCTCCCTCTATACTTAGTGATCTTATCAGCTCCCATGGATTATATTAGTATCTGTATTCTGATGCTTTTCACATCAATTATTCAGTCCTAACCTCTGTGCTAACCTCTAGTCTTGCTTCTCTGCCAGTTGGACATCTACCTAGATGTTCAGGAGACATCCTAAACTCACCATGTCCCAAACTCATATTTTTCTGTCTAAATTTCCTCCCTCTTACAAACTTCCCCAGTACTGTGGAAGGCACCACCAAGCCCTTAAGCCCTTGGGCTCACATCAGAGTAGTAATCCTTAACTCCTTACTATCTCTCATCTCCTATATGTGATCCATTGACAAATTCTGTCAAATTTACCTTCCTTACATCTTGTGAATATGCTCCCTTCTCTTCTTTAATACCTGGAGCTCTCATCTCCTCATTCCTAGTCTATCACAATATTCTGCTGGTGGGTCTGCCTCGCACAAATCTCTCCCTACTCCAGTCAATCCTCAATTTAGTCTGAAAAGTGTTTTTTTCTAAAGCACAGGTCTGATCATTTCACCTTTCTGTTCATTAAACTCTAGTGGCTCTCACTCACTTCTAGGATCAAGTATAAAATGCTATGTTTAGCTTTTAAACCTTTTGTTATCTAACCCCTACCCACTTTCCAGTTTTCTTATACCTTCTCCAGGTACACTTTGATCCAATGACATTGGCCTCCCTGCTGTTCCTGGAATAAGGCATTTGTTCCTTAGCTCTAGGCATTTTTGTCATTTGTTTCCCATGACTGGAATGCTGTCCTTCCTCTACCTACTGGCTTCCCTGGCTTCCATCAAGTTCTGGCTAAAATCCTTTCTCCTACAGGAAGACTTTTCTGTTGTTGTTGTTCACTAAGTCCAGCTCTTCATGACCCTGGCTGGAATTTTCTTGACAAAAAAATGAGTGGTTTGCCATTACTTTCTCCAGCTGATTTTGCAGAGGAGGAAACTGAGGTAAACAGAGTTAAGTGACTTGCCAAGGGTCATATTGCTAGTAAATGTCTAAAGCCAGATTTGAACCAAGAGAGTTGAGTCTTCCTGACTTCAGGCTTGCCACCCTATCTACTATGCCACCTATCTGTCCCTAAACCTTTCCTAATCCTTCTCAATTCTAGTGCCTTTCCCCTATTGACGACTTCCTATTTATCCTGGGAATAGCTTGTATGTACATAATTATTTAAATGTTCTCTGCCCCATTAGACTGTCTTTTGCTCCTCAAGCACTAGGCTCCCCAAGGGCTAAAATTATCTTTTGCTCTTCTTTATGTTCTCAAGGCTCAGCATAGTGCCTAGCACATAATAAATGTCTAATAAATGCTTATCGACTAACTGATAGTATAAATTTCAATAGATACTGATTCAGAGAGCTTTAAACTTGGAGATATCCTTAAAGGGAACACATTCAGAGGTTTTCAGTTTATACCTGAAACACTTTTGTTTTTAAAACCTCTCATTTTCAAGGTTTAAATTTTAGTTTTGAAGTTTAGTTTGTGCATCTGTGGAGTTTTCAGGAAAATGATTTTAGATTTTGAAAATTCACCTTGGTTTTTATTTGCCTTTCTAATTTCAGTGACCTTATACTTTTTGTGTCCTGATAAGCCTGCTAAGTCTCTAGTTTTTTATTTTATGTTGTGGACTAGAATTTGGTGTAGAGTCAGACACTGGCAATAGCACCCAAAGGCAGGTAGCCACTGGTGTGAGGAAACCATTAAGTTTGCTTCACACATTACAACACTTGCTTATCCACAAACATTTAAGCTGGTTTGGGTTCACCTCTAGTTATGTCATTTACTCTGTGCATATTTTGCCTCACCAACTGAGATTTTAAGAGGAAGACAGAATTAGAATACAGTAGTAACCTCTCTATTCTTTCCCCTAAGGGTTTTAAGCTTCTTTTTTCCATTCACTAATTCAAATGAAAATTACTTGACATGACGTGTTCTGTACCTGTTACAACTTTGGGTCAATCATAAGGTCTTATTATTATGAAAGCTATGTAAGTAGTACTTTGTTGATTTGACTTGTGTTTATAACATACATGATGCACTACAGCGTTGGATGTAGTCATTGGGAGCCAGTGGCCTACATCATGGGAATTGGAGTGTTCTGAAAACAATTCTTTGCTCCACTCCACCCTTCTGGGTGGCTCCCTTAAATAGTTCCCCACCCTACTCTGATCCTGATTTGCTTCTTCCTGGCCTTGAAAAAGACTCAGGGAGGGGTATGGTGAAGAGAGAGGTCAGGTGGAGACACTGAAGGAAAGGCCCATTAAAGCTCCCACTTGGGGGTGGAATGGAGAGGATGGCAATGGAGACTCACTGACAAAACCAAGACCCTAAGAATTTGGAAGGCAGTTTCAGACAGGAGAGGGTAGAAACATTATTCCACTCTGCAGTCTGGAGTTGAAGAACAGCCCAACCGAAAACTGACTTTTTTTGTAGAGAGGCAGTTAAGTGAAGGGGGAACAAAGTTTTAACCTAGTAGTAGAAGGAAACATGTTTATTATTTCTTCCCTTTTCTGTTCCTTGATCTGAAATCTTATTGTTCTGTATTTCAGGATTTGAAAGTTTTGTGAATTTGAGGTGTGAAAATGCAAAGGAAGTTGAAAGGTTGCTCTACCAATTATTAAGTAACAGAACTAAAAACCATTGGATTGGCCAATTCCCTGTAGTCAGTCAATAAACATTTAGTCAGCACCTACAATGTGCCAAACATCATGCTGCTGAGTTCTGGAGATAGAAAAAGACGCAAAAGACAAATAATTCCTACCCTTTGGGAGTTTATAGTATTAGTAGAAGAGACAACAGCAGTGAAGTATATATAAACAAATACATGCAAAGAGGTTACATAAAGGTAAATCAGACATAATTTAAAAAGAAAGCCCTAAAAATAAGACAAGTTGGAAAATCCTTTCTGTAGACGATGAGATTTTAGCTGGGACTTCAAGGAAGCCAGGAGGTAGAAATGAAGAGGAAGAACCCAGGTATGGGGGCACTATCATAGAAAATCCTCAGATCTGAGAGATGAGGTGTCTGTTGTGGAAAAGTAAGAAGGTCAGTGTTACTAGACTGAAGAATACATGGCAGAGATTGAAGTATAAAACAAAATAAAGGGAGAGGGAGATAAGGTTATGGAGGCTTTAAAAGCCAAACAATAGATTTAAAAATTTGATCCCACAGGTGATAGAGAGCCATTGGGTGAGGAAGGGGTGTGTGTGTATAACATAGACAGACGTGCTTTAGGAAAAACATTTTGGTCACTGAAAATAGGATGAATTGGAGTAGTGAGAGACATGAGGCATACAGATCCCTATTACAATAAGTGGATGAAGGTCTATGCCAGAATGGTGGCACCCTCAGAGGAAATAATAAGGTATCTTTGAGAGACAGACCTTGGGTACAGTTTGGAAATGGAGGAGCGGTTAGAGAGAGTGAGGAGTCAAAGATGACATTCAAGTTGTGTGAACCTGAAGATCTGGGAGGGTGACAGGGGTCTATAAAGTAAAAACTATTTCCATAATAATAGTAAGACATTTAAATTTCTAATCTCAGAAACATTGTTAGAAATAGCTCATAGAAAGAAAAATCTTTATTTATGTGGTCCTGCAATAATTTTTAAGGAGATAAAGGGATTCTAAATCCAAAAGTTTGAGAACTCTTGTCTTAGAAAGTTTCCTGGGGCATTGAGAGGTTATGTGATTTGCCCTCGGTCATTTAGCCAATAGGTACCACAATCAGACTTGAATCCAGATCTCCCTCCTCCTAAGGACACTTAACTCACCCTTGTACCATGCTGTCTTTTATGGCTGTTTTTTTTTCCTCATAATTTTTTTCCCCACGATGGGACAGAGAGGGATTTGTTGTTGTTAACTAGAATTAAACTCATACACAAGGATTGACAGCATGGCCTTTGCTTAAACAATACAAATAAAATGACTAAAGCAGAAATTGAATGGGTGTTTCTGATCATTATTAGTGATTGATTTTATAACATTAATATCAATTTATGTGCCTGAATTTGGTTAATAGAGACAAAAATAATGGATAGGATAAAGATTTTTATATAAAAACTGTTTTTTTTGAAACATCAGCTAGATATTGCCTACTATATATCTCATTCTCTACCATTGAGAAATTATGGATGCTACTACTCATTTAATTCTTATTTTGAAATTTACAGGTCTTTAAGGATGCAGAAATTTATGCATTTGCCTGAAATATGATATAACATAATGTAAAATATTTTATTTATTTTTAAATCTTTGCCTTCTACTTAGAATCAGTACTGTGTATTGGTTCCAAGGCAGAAAAGCAGCAATGGCTAGGCAAAGTCGTTACCAGGGTCACATAGCTAGGTAGTGTCTGAGGTTAGATTTGCCTTTGGGCCTGGCTCTCAATACATGGAGTCACCCTCTTTCTCCCCCCACCCCCAATTCTAAATTTATTATAAAGCAGTAATTATCAAAATTCTCTGGGTACTGGCTAAGAAATAGAAACTCCAAACAGTGGAACACAATAGACATACAAAAGATGGTAGTAAGAGATTATAGTAGCCTTCTATTTGACAAAAGTATAGATCCAGGCTTTTGGGATAAGAAATCACTATTTGTCAAAAATTCCTAAACAACTGGAAAGTAGTTTGGCAGAAACTGGGTATAGATCAATATCTTACTCTATTCACTAAGATAAGATCAAAATAGATACATAATCTAGACATAAAAGGACGTATCATAAGCAAAGTAGAACTACAGGGAACATAATGGGCAAAAGACATAGATAGACAGTTTTTGGATGAAGAAATCAAATATATATAAACATATAAAAATGTTCTAAATAACTACTGATTATAGAAATGTAAACCAAAACAATTCTGAGGTATATCATTCACTTCAGATTGTCTAATATGACTAAAGGACAAAATGGCAGATGTTGACAGGGATGTGGAAAAATGGGAACACTAATACAGTTGTTGGTAGAACTGTGAACTGATTCAACCGTTTTTGAGAGCAACTTGGAATTATACCCAGAGTTATAAAATTGTGTATACCCTTAGACCTATCAATTCCATTACTGGGTCTGTTTTCCCAAAGAAAAAGGAAAATAACCCGTATGTTCCAAAAAATTTATAGCAGCTCTCTTTGTGGTGGAAAAGAATTAGCAATTGAGAGGATGCCCATTAGTTGGGGAATGGCTAAACAAATTGTGACTTATGATTGTAATGGAATACTACTGTACTGTAAGAAATGATGAGCAGATTAATTAAAGAAAAATGCCATAGAAGTGAGTAGAGTCAAGAAAACATTATATCTAGCTATAGATTTAGTATTTGAAGGATAACTTGTCAATATTCATCTCCAGAGAATAAATTTAAAAATAATAAGAAGTTATTATCTATCTATCTATCTATCTATCTATCTATCTATCTATCTATCTATCTATCTATCTATCTATCTATCTATATCTGTTTGTTGGATGGTGCCTTTTATGGTGCTGGGAAGGGAGAGAGTGCCTGAGATACCTGGAAATAGATTCTAATAATAATTTTTAAAAAATGAAAAAAAGATCATTCCAATAAAGAAAAATATGTAACAATTAAAAAAATAATGCTTTTTAAACAACAAAGAAGTGATTGAGGTTATCAAATAGCTACTTATGTTTTTAATTCCTCAATTCTATATGAGAAATATTCTATAGATGTATCAGTTTTGGAACAAGTAGGCTAAAGCATATTAACAATGGTGATTTGTACTATTGTAGAAGAAATGTTATGAAAATTTATTATTTAGGAAAATCACAATTAGAAAAAAGGAGACTGATCAAATGAAACGGTATAGATCACAAAAGGTGGTGTTATTTCCACAAAATATTAAGAGATTGTAAGGAAGACCTATATTGTGTTGGGTATATCCTTTATGAAGGAAAAAATGGACAAAAAAGGAAGAAAATGGATAAAAATCCCACAAAGTGAGAAGCAATGACTAGTTTGTGATTTGTACCAGTAAGGGTATTTACCTTGATTAGATTATGGATTTACTAATATATTCAAATATTGGCCAAATTAAATGGTATTTATTAGTTTTATTTACCAATACCAGTTTTCAAAGCTCTTAAAAAGCCCCATTTGTCTTAATGTACACAAATCCTCCAGTTTTAGCAAAAAAAATTCATTAAATGTCACATTTATCACCGCATGACTGACTTATTATCATAGAATATAAATATTAACTTGAGTTAGGTAATGAATTTGGAAGATATTCAGGATATTAAATTCATATCAGTGACAAGTGGGAAAATATATCAGATTATAACCAATTGTGTTCCAGCCAATCAAAATTTAATCTTTTTGATATTGGAATATAGAGGTTCTTTGTCTCCAGGCTACATTACATGTAAGGTATCAGCATATCACCTGAGCAGTTTTCCAAATTGGCTGTAACATAAACTATAGTCTGTTTCTGCCAATAGGCAACATTTTTTCCCCCTGAGAAAATTATAAGGTATTTTATGGTTCTACAATCTTCTGTACATTTAAATCACAGAATCAAAGATAATTAGATAATTTGATTCACTCACAAGGCATCTATCTCACATGAAGGATACATGCGTACTGAGTGAAATTGAAACCATGCACATCAGACCAAACTGGAATGGCTTGCTTTAATAACGTAACTGCAAGGACAAACCTGGTAATGCCAATTTGGCCATTTTGATGTCAGTGACAACATGTGTCAAACTGGACAGACTCTACAGGTCTCCACTAGAGTCTCATTATATATTAAAATAACTACTACCAAGCTCAGCAGACAACATGTGTTATTTATGTGTATATTAAAGGACTTATGACAACTTTTCTTTGTGCTTTTCTTTGTCACTTGGATACTCAGAAGATGCTGTGAACATACCCTGCATCTTCTTCTAGAATCATTAAAAAAATCTTGTAATAGCATCCTTTTTACTATGTGCAGATTTTCCAAAGTTAACATATTGTATCAATTAAATCTCATATGCTGCTGCTAATACAGTATAAATAAATATTGTCTTCTATTCCACAGAGGGAACTCTTTGTTTGAAATCTCTTCCTAAAATCTGATTATAGATTATGATCTTTATGTCATAATTTTTTGCAAAGACAACTTTTCTCCTTTCTTTCAGAGAGATAAAATTTCCAATTGACTTCAGATTCTTAATCTGTTACTTTTGTTCACTGTTTATTTTAAAAAGCCTGGGCCATAATGCTTAATTAGTGGAAAGAGCTGGCTGTATATTTGTGACAGTCAAGATTGCTCCTAAATAATTGGAAGCCAAATGCAAAGGGTGTGATTTCATACGGGAGTTTAAATTCTGTGCAACTCTAAGACTTGCATCTGGGGAATTGGAATTGGAAGATAGGGACTAGGGAAGAGAAAAGTATCTGGCTGTTTATGTTGATTGAGGAATCATAAAGATTTGTGCATGGAAGAATCAATATTACAGTAGTTATGGAAACAGTTAGGAAGAATGCCAAGAGCTATCACCACAGAAAATACAGAAAATCAGAAGAGCTAAGAACCATAAAACTACTTTGTTCTAATTTGGTTATATATATTCACACTTATTTAGGGTTTTTTTACTTATTTAGGAAGGCTGCAAATGTTTTTTTCATAGTTTAGACCAGTGATGGGCAAACTAAGGCCATGGGCCAGATGCGGCCCCCTGAAATGTTCATTTAGAATTGCGGCTGTTCGACATTATTCCTAATCTGACAAATACAATGAGTAGGATATAATACAATGAAACTTCAAAAGAATTGTCTTAGAAACAGATTGACAGAGGAGCATTTCCTTACCTTTGGACCCCTCTTTAAAAAGTTTGCCCATCACTGATTTAGACTCATTTTAAATGTCCAACTCAAATAAAGACAGTTCCTATAGAAGTCTTTGTTTTCCAGTTTTTCAAAATCCTATGTTCTCTGAAAGGTCTTTCTTTAAATACTATTACACTGAATACTTTTATTGCACATGCTGAGTTTGAAATATAGGGTGTTTTTAGTTCAGAAAACTATTCTTACACAAACTCACAGTGATAGAATATTTTGGAAAAGTTGGGAACGTTGCCTTATTTTTCAACACTCGTGTTCACAGATTATTTCTTTCCAGAAAAGACATTTCTAAATTAAACTCTGATCATTCTTGGCGTTTTCTTAACCTTTGGTTCTACTTCTACAAAATATTTGTATTTGTCCTCTCAACTTCTAGAGATTCCATTTTCAGAATTTCAGTAACAAAAGGTAGCTCTTTACCATGCTTTCCAATATTGTACCCTCAACATCTTTTTTAATTTAAGGGGTTATAAATTTAATGGATAATATAAAAATAATGACTAATGAGTAATGAGTAGTCATCCAGCTATGAAGGATTTGTCAAATTCTAAAGATAATACTAATAATATGGATAACTATCATTATATCAATATAGATTTCTTAATTCCAAGGAACTTTAAATGCTTCATTTATTTAAGCCAAATTATTCTTAGTGAGTATTCTAATTTTAAATGAGGAAATTTGATCTTGGAAAGGCCATGAATAACAGTTTCAAAGTTTTAAGACTCGTCGATGATTAGAGCAAAACATAACTCAGTTTTCTTAACTTCTCCCTAGACTTTTAGCTTTGTAGCCTCCTAAAGTGTCATAATTTTATAGGATACACATACATTATATTGAAAATGATGTGTCAGCTAGAAGGCTATGCCTCTGATCATTTGCTGTGGAAAGTACAATGAAAAAAATTCTGTGATTATTGTGATATTTTGGAGAATAATAATTATTTTTCAACTGGAACAGATTCTTTTTTTTTTGTCTAGTTGCCCCAGTGTTTTAGGGAGGAAAAAAGATCCGTTGACATTATCATTAAAAAAAAAATAGTACACTTTCATTGATACAATTTTGCATAGAGAATTAGACCTGAAGTCAAACATATTTAAGATATACTTCATTTAAGATATGCCTCATATATTGTCTATGTGACCATGGGCAAGTCACTTAAAATTGAGATTGTTAATTGTACTCAATTGCAAAAATATTGGACAATGATTTTCTATGAAAACTTGGCTACGCTCAGCAATGCACTGATCAGGGACAATTCTGAAAGATTTATGAAATGGGGAATGCTGCCCACCTCAAGAGAAAGAACTTTTGGAGTCATCATTCACAGTAGTGTATTTATGGTTTCATTTTGGAATTTTGGTTAAGTATAACTTTGCTCTTATATCAATGGCCAATATGGAAGTGTGTTTTGCATGACAAAAGAAAAATGAAAAAAAAAAGGATTTATTTACTAAAAGAGCCCCTCTTTTCCTCTCTTCTTCATGTCACTTACTTAGACATCTATTTTATCCCTGTCTCATACAAAGACATGGCCCTCCACTTTTCCAGGAAAAAAACACTTGATCTCATTCTCTCTAATATTCTTTAGCATGTGGACTCCATTATACTTGCCAAATTTCTTTTTAATCTTCAACATTTCCCTATCTATAGAGATATATTCTTCACTTCTACATATATATATATATATATATGCCCACTTCTCCCTTATCCTTAAAATTTTTTTTCACTTTATTTGACTATCCATTAGCTTCTCCATTTCCATTTTTTCTTCACTTCACTTGTTTCTAAACCATACACAACCTGGCATCTGTAATAAATGAAAGTAAAATTATTAAATGTAATATTAATTAAAAAAAGATTGTAATTGCCATTATAAAATACACTCTCAAGTCAGGAATCTGTTAGTAGCTCTTAACAATTAAGTTCCGAATTAGGAAGCCTGCCAAAGTCTACAAAAACCTTGAGTGCATAGCAGGCACTAGAGCTCCTACTCAAGATCATCTTCCACTGCTGTGTTGAGAGAGAGAGAGAGACAGACAGAGAGAGAGACAGACAGAGAGATGATCTTTCAGTAGCCAGATCTTACAGCCTTTTCTCAACCTTCAACCTTTTTGAACTTTATTCAACCTCTGACATTATGATTACTCTCTTCTTGATTATTTTTTTCTCTCTCTAGGTTTTCATGACATAATTCTTTTCTGGCTTTTATCTTGCCTGTATGACTTCTCCTTAGTTTTTTCTGTTATGCCCATAAAGTGTAGGTGTCTCCCAAGGCCCTCTCTTGGGCCCTCTTTTCTTCTCCTTTATTATTTTGTTTGATGAATATCATCAACATTCAGAGGTACATATTATCTCTATGTGGATGCTCCCTAGATTTCTACATCCAGTTCCAGTGTCTTTCCTGAATTCCAAACCTTCATCATAAACTGCTTTTTAGGTATCTTGACCCGTGTCTCCCATGGACATTTAACAACCAAGATGTCTAAAGTATAACTCATTATCTTTATGAAACATTATCTGTTCCTTTGTTTATGGACTATTTCAAGGACCAACCCCAGCAGGATCCTCTTCCTATGTTAATCTACCCTTACAATGACACTGAGAAGTATTTCTCTGTGCTAGAAGAAATGAAACAGTTGTCAAACAAAACAAGCAAGATTCCCAGTGAGTATGCTTTTAAAAAAATAACTTTGATGAGAGTGATTATTTTTATCTGAAATAGTTGCCTACACCAGGGGTTGGGAAGGTCTCGGGGTCCATTAGGATAATAGTAATAGTTCATATTCTCATTCTTAAAAAAACTTTTTTTGGTTATAATTTTAACCATGAAGACATTTAAATATGTAAAATAAGGAATAAATCTCACCCAGAATCATAGCATTTTACAAAGATCAAGGATCAACAATGAGCAAATTTTAATTACTATTTTTATCTCATGTTAAAGTCAATGCATACCTAGTCAATCTTATGATCTCTTCATGTAACAATCCTTCACATTTTGCCATACTTTTATGCTTCATTTTATATAAACATGTATTTTAAAGTATTATTTAATTATGCAAATATTCCATAATCTATTGTCATTCTTTGTTAGATGTTTTTAGTTTGGGCCTAATACGAATAAAGCAACTATTGATATTTTTACCAAAAAAATTTTTCCCCTTGTCTTTTTTTAAACCTTTACCTTCTCTCTTATAATTGATGCCAGAATCTGTTTCAAGGCAGAAGAGCAGTAAGGTAAGTTACTTGCCCAGGATCACATAATTAGAAAGCATCTGAGGCCAAATTTAAACCCAGATCCTCCTGACACCAGGCCTGGCTCTCTATCCACTGAACCATCTAGTCACTCCTAAATTTTCCCCTCAACATTCCTATCATTGTCAAGGGTATCACTATCCTCCCAATTACTCCAGCTGTCAACTTTGGTGAAATTTTCTATTCATCACTCACACTTAGCCACATATTCAATTCTTAGTAAATATATGATTTTTATCTTCTTTTCCTATACATATATATATATATATAACATTCTAGTTTACGTCCTCATCACTTTTTGCCTGTATTGTTTCAAGTCTTTCAATTCATTTCCCTATCTCCAGTCTCTCCCTGTACTAATCCATCCTATTCAGTTGCCAAAGTGTTTTTCTTTTTCTTTCATTTTTTTTTAACCCTTAACTTCTGTGTATTGGCTCCTTGTGGAAAAGTGGTAAGGGTGGGCAATGGGGGGGTCAAGTGACTTGCCCAGGGTCACACAGCTGGGAAGTGTCTGAGGCCAGATTTGAACCTAGGACCTCCTATCTCTAGGCCTGACTCTCAATCCACTGAGCTACCCAGCTGCTCCCAAAGTGTTTTTCTTAAACCACAGATCTTACCATGTTACTCCCTCTCTCCTCACTGTGTAATTAGAAAAATATTAAACCCTTGGACTTCATCTTCCAGAATCATTTCTCCTTTATCCATGTAGTGTCTTTATATATTGTATATAGTGGTGTGTAACCCTGCCCTTGCTCTCTTTTTTCTTGTTACTGTGGCTGGGTCAGGTCCCTTTTTTACTCTAGCTTTTTATTTTCTTTTACTTTAAGTTATTATTTTTTTTAAACCCTTGTACTTCGGTGTATTGTCTCATAGGTGGAAGATTGGTAAGGGTGGGCAATGGGGGTCAAGTGACTTGCCCAGGGTCACACAGCTGGGAAGTGGCTGAGGCCAGGTTTGAACCTAGGACCTCCTGTCTCTAGGCCTGACTCTCACTCCACTGAGCTACCCAGCTGCCCCTACTTTAAGTTATTATTAATAAATCTTATTAAATATAATACTTGGAGATATTGGGCATTAATTTTTAAGCTTACATTTTGGCATACCACTTCAGGATAGAATTCTCAAAAAAAGTTCTTTAAGACTTAGAAAAGAATAGATAATAGATAATTTTGCAAGCTATGTTTTCTCCTGCTGTTGCTGCTGCTGCTGTTGTTGTTGCTGTTCACCCCATTACTCCTGCCCCAGTATCCTTATTGCTCAGGTGTGCTGGGAAGCCTGAGAGCTGTTGGAGTTTGGAAGTACCTTCTTAGTCCTGCAAAGAGGGCTAGATATAAATCCTCCCACTCCCTTTTCCCCTCCAACATGGGTTTCAGCCTATTGTAGCCATTTTCCAACAGAGGAACACAGGATGGAACAGAAAAAACCATGCTCTTCAGTCCCACCCCCCTTCCAGTTTCTAAGCTGAATTCTAAAGCTAACTCTGGGCTCCTGGTTAAGACAACTGCTACTGAAGGTTTTTTCACAGGGAGGGCAGATAAACCAAATCAGTGGTTTTGAAGTCAGAGTTTTTAAGATTTTGTCTCTGATATTGTTTTCCTTTTTTCTCCTGACCCAAAACACCAAGAGAAGCCTTCATTTTGTATGCAAATACCCTATTGTTCTCCCTCAAAGTTTTGCCCCTAGGGAGGAAGGGACTGGAGGACTGCTTTTTCAAGTCCTTTACCTAACACCTAAAAGATATTTTCCCCCTTCTATTCTGGGTCTTTTTGTTTCACCTGTAAATAAAATCCATTCAACTTGTTTATTATTATTATTATTTGAGATATAATACTGTCACAAAGCATGCTTGAAACTCTGAAAGAACAGTTTTAGTTGGTAGAGCTAACAATTGCAGATTGGTTCTGCTTAATTCTTTTACTGGTAGTTTGTATTTTCATTGGATATTTCCCATTTTATTTACTTCTTCTCTTCAAGAATATGCAGCAACAAGGTAGGCTTCTTGAATTACAAACCAAACTGTAATATTTTGACAAAGTTTTGAAAATCTTAAATACTTTCAACATGCAGAATGGAGATTTTGCCTAGTGCAAACTCTGGAGGAACTCCAGAGCTGTGACCAAAGGAACGCAAATGGATGATAAATACTGAGGAGGGGAAGGAACCTTAAAGAGATCTGGAAATTTATTGTTGTTAACTTTTTGAGTTTTGTTTCCCCTCCATAATGGTGAAGAAGTTTATTGTAATTGGAAAGAAGGAATTTTGAATTCAATACCTATATTCTATCATGCTTATTGTATTTTGCTGATTGTTGCTTTAAGGTTTAATTTTTTTAAGTTCATATATTTTTGTTCATAATCTAATCAACATCTTTCTGTTACACTGAATCATTTTAAGCTAATGTATTTTGCCTATTAGATATATTCTATCATGTTATTTTCATTTGTTCCTTTCCCCTATGACTGTACAGAAGAACATATCATTTTGAAAGTCCATAAACACCTTGAACAAACTCTTTTCAGTGGAAAAACCATAACTCCTTATATATACTGGATTTGTCACCTGATCCATCGAGGTCACATATTGCTTATACAGCCGTTTCTTTCATTTTGCCTTTGTTAATTGTCACATAGATGATGGATGGACTCCACCAAAACTTTTTACAACCTGTATACAACCTGTGGAGAATTTAGTGAGCTAAGAATCTCAATTGATTTTAAGGGGTCTTTGGAAATGATTTTTAGATATCTAGTAGCTTCTGAATGACATTTTAAAATATATATTAAAAAGAATGTTGAATTAAAGGTAGAGAACAAAGTAAAAGTTCCTGCCACAAAAGTTTTATATAAAGCATGAAGCCTAAGTAGCTTCTGCATGATATTTTAACTCTTCAGTTTAATCTACTTCCATCAGAACAGACTCCAAAAGGGTTTCATCAGCAGTAAAAAGGGTTTCATTAGCCTGCATTGTTTCTCTGTGTTTCCTTGGGGCTGAGTAAAGATATTGATTACAATAATTTCAGTGAAGGGGAATTTTAGTGAGAAAAGAGTCACACAAGGGAAACTGAGTGGAATAACCATCCTTCTGACACCTACTGTGAGGGTTTCATAACTTGTGACAAGCTGTGCTAAATGTCTTGAGCTTGATGGCTTCCCACATTATTATCAGGGGGGACTATGTTATTATGAACTTTGATTTGAATTTGAGTCTAATTTAGAACAAAAGACTACCTCCCAGAAACCAGAAAGTGAACTTTTTGGAGAAGGTGCCATGAAGATACCTACAGAGACCAAGATCCAGAGTGAACTTTGAGATATGGAGAATTTGAACTATGGGGAGTTGAATGCATTTATTTTGAATGTATACTCTTATGTCAAAGGGGACTGCCCTCAAATTAGCTTTTTGTCAATGAAGCAGTCATTGGTTTTGTTCTTTTTCTCTTTTATTTCCCTTTCCCCCGCAAATTATTGTAATTTCCCTTTAGAAACTGCAATATTGTATATATCTTTAGTTAAAAACTTTAAAGTTTTAAGTTGGTTGTGTTTAAAATGATCCCTTTGGGGCTTGGGCTGGGCAGGTCCCCTATTCTGGTCTCTGCTGCCTCAGGCTCTCTATTTCTTTACTACCTCAGGGTATGTGGAAGTGTGTTGGTCTGTCTCCATTTGCCTCCATTACCTGTGCAAAGTGGCTTAGGCTGGGCTAGTCCACTACACTGCAATACACTATAGGTGCCCTGCAGTTTTGTGGAAATTTGATTTCACTGCCCGGACCTTGGATTAGTCTGGGCTGGTCCACATTATTACCCGTTTTGCCTTCTATACCTGTATTGACTATGACTCAGGGTAGACTCATTCCTATTCTGCAGCTTTGTTGCCTCTGGCAGAGTAGCAGAATGTTTGACTGGTAGGAGTTCTTTCAGTTCCTACAGATTTTCTGCTGCCAGGGCTACTCCCCAGGTTGGGGAGAGTGGAACGTCCTTTACTGTGCCCTTTTAGCTTCCAGCATATAACTCTGTCATTCCATTTTTCTTCTTCCTTTCATTTCTTCTTTCTATTTCTTCCTTGCTTCCTTCCTTCCTGGCTTGCTTCCTTCTTTCCTTCCTCTCTCCCTATCTTTCTTCTTCCATGATACTGCCTTCTTTGGTTCTAGTGATTTTAAGCATTTGTGTTTCTGAGAAACTCTGATACCTATTTTCGATTTATATTCCCATTCAGGTCATGACTTGGATGATATTCCTGCTTTTCCCAAGAATATATAGCTTCCTGTATAAAATCATTTAAAACTCAACACCAGTAGTTCAGATAAGACCAAATCATAACTCGGCTTCAAACACTTGCTGTCCTGTAATCCCCAGCCCTTAAACAGAGGGCTTCAGAGAGTTCAGTTACAGTTCCAAGATGAGCATATTTGTGAGGAGCCAGATATGTTTTGGAAGCTAATGAAATCTTGTGGGAAACAAAAAGCAGACTCTACCAGTGTCCAGAAATAGTTACCCTGTACTGGCAGTACTTATGGATACCATGGTATAAAAGAACAAGTACTGGACTTTGAGCCAGGACAGCACAGAGTTATTGATCATTTAGTAGTGTACTTTTGTAATGGAGGGCAAGGGTTATCAACAAAGGAGCCAATGGCTGTTTGACAGGCAACAGATGGCCCATACAGAGAGTACTGTTGAGTCTACTGTGGGAAAGCCCCATGATTCTCATCATTGGGATATGTATAATCAAAGCAGCTGGCCATTAAAACTAACTAGGATAGAGCCTCTTCAATGGGGACAGGGTAAATAAACCTTATTGCTACAGGCCTTGGACCATGCTACTTTGTGTGATTTATTATTACCAGAAATCAGCAGAGCTTGTGATCAGAAAATTTCCCTTCCAGAGTCAGGCAAAGGAATCTACTCAAGACTTTTAAGACACAATTGATGATCTAAACTGCTGCTATTGGTGCCCTTTCAATAGTTTGTGAAACATGTTTGGTGAATAATTTTGGAGACACTGATCTGTGTGGTATTCTTTGAAACTTGAAGACTACCAGTTGGCTCATAAGACAATAAGAGAAGGAACTTAAGTAACCTTTTTCTTTTGGGTTCTATAAAATACTTTGTTTTTAATTTGTGATGGAGTTGTGTGTATAAGATATTGTTTACAATATGCTGCATTTATATTTGTTATTCTATCTTTTATTCCAGATGACTGTTAAAAAGACCTTAGTGATATAGTCATTATTGGTCAGGAGCACAGACTAAATTGTTAATAAGCAAAAAGATTGGTGATATATTTTATTTCTCCAAATGCAAATTTCTGTATGTTAGTGATTTGTGGGCTGACTAAAATAGCAAGATTTTAGACTAAACTTGTGTACAAGGTTCTTTTGCAATTAAACTGTTTTCAACTTAATCCATTTGTTTAACAATAGAAGCTTTAAAGTCTGACCATATGTCATTGTGATAGAATGTGGAATTTCAAAAGGTAATAATAATAATTATATGTATATAGTAATAAAACACTATTAATCTTTATTACTGTAATAAAGATTCATTGTTATCACCTATTAACCAACTCTCTGACTGATAGTGTAGACATTAACTTGTAATTTTAAAATGAAGATATTGTTATATTGTTTAGTGAATTAACTTTTATTTAGTGAATTAACTTGTAACTTTAAAATGAAGATATTGTTATATTTTTTAAAGTTGAATTTTTTCCCTACTAGTACCCTTTCTTCCTGCTAAGAGTCTGAAAACATTCAATACAATGACATATAGCTGTTCTTTATTGGTTTGGGTTTTCCTTTATAAGAAATAAAAATAGAATCATTTAAATTGCCAGATTGGATGCAGGTGATCAATGCATTAGAATTCTTAGAGTGGTGAGGGTGAGGAGTTTGGTTACATTTTCATTGTTATATGGAAATTGAAATGGTTATGGAGTTAGAATACATTGAGTATAACTATCCAGGAAAAATCATGTAAAAGAATATCAAAGTGGTTTTAGAGTTTATTGAAGTTTTTAGGTCAATTGTGCATATTGGCTAATTAAAAATAAACTTGTTTATGCCAACTTAAAAAAACAAACAAACACAACTTGGAATTCTTCTTACTCTGGGACCTTTGGAAAGTCAATCAATTTCTTTGTTCTTAGTTCCAAATTTTCCCCAAACCATTGAGAAGACAAACAATATGATAGCAATGTGATATCAATTATACTTGTGAAATCATACAAAACATTTCTATGTTAGCTACGTTACAAAAAAGAAAAACAAGAAAAATTTACACATGTATTTTTTTGCTTTTTAAATTTATATATATTTATATATATATATATATATCAATCTGCATTCAGAGTTCATTGTTTCTTTCTTGATGTGGAAAACATTTTTCATCATGTTTCTTTCAGAGTTGTCTTAAATCATTGGACTGATCAGCAAATGACTTTCTTGATTTTAATTAATAGCTTTTCTTTTTAGTGAATTACAAAAGTAAACTTCCATGGCTATTTAGTTATGCATCTTGTCAGCATTAATACCAGCTTAATCAAATAAAGTCTAGTCTCTGACCTATTTGGCAGATCAACTGTCCTCCTCAATACCTTGCTTCTTGCCAGATCTTATCCCTTGTCTTCTTTGTCCAGTTGACCAACTCTCTCTTTACTTTTCAGCCTCCCTATATTACGTTTATATTTCCTCTTCCACCCTAAATTATCTCTGAACCTGATGAAACTCCTTGTTCTGGCTGAGAGTTCCTTTCTTCCAGAATGGCAGTAGAATTCTCTGTTCTAGAATTGGTCACTGTCCAGCAGCTCATAGTTAGATATAAAAGGAAAGACTTAAAAAAAGGATCATGGGATTTTAGAGCAGAATAGACTTTAGGTCAACTAGTCTAGCCCTTTCACTTTATAGATATGGAAACCAAAGCCCATAGAAATGATGAAATGATTTGCCAAAGATCACACAGAGAGGTCAAATATCACATTGCAGTTTTAGAATCTTCATCCTTTGAATCTAAATCTAATGCCCTTTCCAAAAACTAAAGCATCAGTAGGCTGTTTCTGGCTGTGTCTTCTAGTACTTGGGAGGGGGCAGGGAAGTTCAATTTATTTGTTAAACCTTGAGCAATATATAAGGTTATCACCTCCAGGGAGAAAAAAAGTCAAGCTTCACTTCTCTTTACCTGTGTCCATTCCTGAAAAAGAAATCTTTGCATCTGACAAGGCAAATATAGCAATAGAGTTGAAATTAAATTCAATAAACACTTATTATTTGTAATCAGAAAAGAAACAGAAGATGATAGGGAGCTGGGCTCAGTATCTGGAAGCCTGAGTTTAAGTGCTGCCTCTGACACATATTGGCTTTGTGACCATGTTGGGCAAGTAATTTAATCTTTCAGTGCCTCAGGAAACTCTTGAGTTGTGAAAGTGTTGCCAGTCTTCATTGTTATACTTTTCTCACCAGGAGTTTTCTACATAAATGAGATCACAAATCCAGACCTCACCTCCTAGAAATAAAATAAACAATGACATTTATTAGGCATTTACTATGCACAATGTGTACACTAGGAATTTAAGAAAAAAGGAAGAAAACATGAAACAAAATCTTAAGGAGCTTAAATTTTACTGGAAAGTATTCAATACATATGTAGTTAGAAGATACAAAGTAAATATAAGTAATTTCTGAAGAGATAGAGTACTAATCATGGGGGGTGATGGAGATTTAATCAATTAATAAACATTTATTCAGAAGAGTCTTTTTTGGATGAAACGGGAACTGGAAGGCATTTTGAAATCATAGCATCACCTCCCATGTTGTGGTAAAGAGTTCTTTGTGAAGGAAACCTTGCTTTATCATCATTCATCTAATTTATAGCAATATATACATTTTCTTCGGCAATTTATAGTATCAATAGTTCTTGGGCAATGTAGGAAGGCTATTTCAATGCCATTCTCAACGTTTTCTCAAGCACTAGTCATGATTTACAAAACTGGATTTCCTGAAAATAAGAAAGATTGTTGGTTTCAAGTTCAATTTCAGTCTATATTTTTAAAAATATGATTTTTTTTGCCCCTCAAGATACGGTACATAGTTGATTGTATCAGCCTTTTAGTGATGGAAGTCAGTGAAGATGGTGAAAAGCCCCGAGACCACAATTTTTCAGAGCCCTTGTTAACTAACCTCCTTATTAGGATTTAAGACACTGTAGTAGACTTAGCTTGAAAAATGTTCTGACCTTTTCCAAACATAAAATAAATCTTTCCTTTTTTGCCCACAAACAAAAATGGTTATTGACCTCTGCACGTATTTAAGATGGATTTCATCATATAATTTTATAGTGCATTATAGGATATGACCTTTAACTTGCTCCTTTTCATCAACTTTAAGAGTGATCTCTCTGCACAATGGGATTGAGTTCCAGAATCTAGTGAAAACAGATGATATTCTTTTTCTTTGCTTTTTTTTTAAAACATGAAGCAAAAGAAAATAAAATATTCCCCAGAGTTTTCTTTTTGATTCTTAAAACTCTGACCATATACCCCAAGTCTAACGGCATGCCATATAAAACCTGAGATTTAATCAGTCTGTTCAGTTGAGGATGCAAGAACAGATATAAATTCTCACAAAATGTCCAATCTTTTCTTTTTATGAGGTATTTTGGTATTTTTCTTGGCATACATACGTTTTTTTAAAGTGTGAAATGATTGTATAAGTGAACTTTCAGTGAGTAATTGAGTCTGACATTTAAGCACGAGCATGAGATCATGTTACTTTTTTACTAGTTAACTTCATAGACTGTTTAGAAATATTCATTAAAGTGAATTCATTTTTAATAAAATATAATTTGCTCCTAAACTTTCAAGGGAAATAATACTATCATTTCACATCAATTTATTCATTTGTGAAACTTTCCCAGAGCTAATACAAAACTGAGATTTTCTATGTAAATAAACAGTATAAATATAAAGCTCTTAGAATAGTATCAATGAAAAATATAATTACTCATATGCTTGCATGTACACAACCATGGACTGATATAATTGTAGTAGTCTGTTATGTAATATTCTCTTAATTCTCTTGGTCTCTCATTTTATTCATATCTTTTAGGTCTAATTTGGAAAATCCATTTTTTTCCTTGCCTATTACTCCCATTTATTTAATTTCAATTTAGAATCGCCAGATCTAATGGTCTTTTTTAGATAGGATTCCCTGATATTACTCTGATCTGGTTCTCTCAGTTCTCTTTTCTCCCCTTTTCCTCATTTCACATTTCCGCAATTTCTTTTTCAATACTTCTTCATTTTAGTCTTTAACGAAGAGGCATTTTACATCTCCTTACAAAGGTCACCCCCTCTGCCTGTACCCTTTATCCCATATCCCATTATCTTCTTCAGAAGATTCTTTACTGTCACTTCTACCTTCTTTCTAATCTTCATTTCTACTTAGGTAATATTTCCTTTCTTGCTTCCTTCAAGGGCAGCTAACATCCTCCATCCTTTAAAAGAAGAAAACCCCTCACTTGATCTAACTATACTTGCTATCTATCTTCTGAAAACTCTCTTCCTCTTTACTGTTAAACTACTTGAAAAAAGCCACCTATTATGGCTGTCTCTTCTCTCGTTCTCTTCTAAACTTTTTGCAGTCTGAATTCCAAACTCGTTATTCAATTGAAACTGCACTCTCCAAAGTTACTGGTGATTTTTTAATTGTCAAACTTAATGCCTCTATCTTCATCCTTTTTTAACCTCTCTTCAGTCTTTGACACTGTTGATAATCCTTTCTTCTTGAATACTCTCTCCACTGTTTGTGACATTGTCCTTTTCTGATTATTCTCCTACATTTTTTCCCACTCAGTCTCCTTTGATGGACCTTTATCTGTGATATATACTCTTACTTATTTGCATTCTTCAATGCTTTATCTTAGATCCTTTTCTTTTTGCTCTTTCTAAATGGTCTTTCTTGGTGATCTCATCAGTACTCATGAATAAAGTTATCATCTCTATGCCAAATCATTCCCAGATCCATATATCCTGCCTTAGCATTTCTTCTGAGTTCTGGTCCTACATCATCAATTGTTTTTTAGACATTTCAAACCAGATGTCTCATGGGCATTTCAATTCCCAATATGTGTAAAACAAAACTCATTATTTCCCTTGCCTCAAACACTCTACTCTTCCCAAATGTTCATATTACTGTCAAGGGAATCCTCCTCCTCCCAATAACCTAGGATTATAAACTTCATAATCATCCTCAACTCCTCACGCACACTCATTCCACATATCCTGTCAATTGCCAAACTTTTATCATTCTACTTTCAAAACATTCTTTGTATATGTCTCTTTTTCCATTTTCTCTACTCACATTTTAAATAGGAGTGTATAGGTCCAAAAAGTCCATAAAGGCAGAGACAAGTAGCAGTATATGTATGGAGGCAATCGTTATGGGAACAGGGAATGGGTTGGTGAAATAAGGTAAACACAGAGAAGAAGACAGAGAGGGGAGAGGCAGAGAATATGTCTCATGTGACCATGGACTGGAGTTGGGAGCAATCAGCAGCATGAATCCAATGGAGATGAGGGAGTACTAGGGGGTTTGGGAACAAGAGTTTGAAGTCTCATTTTTATAGGGTTTTTTTTTTTTTGGGAAACAGAACAATTTCTATCTGTGCCACCTTGGGGTTCTTTCATTAATATATTGAAACATCTTAAAGATATTGGTAAAATTTCAAAGCCAGGCATCAATACCTTTTTCGTGCTCTGTTCACCTGGAGAGAGGAGTTCTAGATTTCCTCTGGAATTTACATATTACAGAACCAGCACCCTCACAGCAGTGTCTAGGTGGCTTCTGCTGATTCATCACATGTGACCAAGATGTGAATTTTGGTTCATACTTGACACAATTTGTGAGTGATGCTTCTTTGGTGTTTGGGAGAGTTTGTATTTTCAGGTTCCCTCTTGCAATCTTATTTCATGCTATTTCTTCTTTATACTGGCTATTTATAAACTTGCTATACTCACGAAGAGGGGATTAGTACTCAGGGGGAGCAAGATACAATTTTTAAATAACCACAAAATGATAGTGCCATATTGAAGAAGTATGGTATGATAAAAGGCTGCTAATTCAAGAATTAAGAAAAATCTTGGATTTAGATGTAGCCTTTGAGATTTGGGCAAATCTCTTAGTCTTACATTTCTGAAAAGTTAAATGTAGATAATATCTGTAGTACTTGCACAGATTCAATTGAGGCTCAAATGATCTCATATTTTAAAAATTATTTATATAATTTCTATCTACTTATTACCTTATAAACACTAAGATTTTTGAAATATGAACTTCAGAAAATTTTCAACTTTAAAATTCTACATTAATGTTAACTATTATTATTTTTAATCTTTATATCTTCATCTCATTCTATTTCCTTTTATGTACCTTAGAATATAAAAACATTGGACTAACATGGCACATTATATAGTAGTGAGCATGCTGAATTTTGCATTGAAAAATGTGGGTTTGAATCCTAGTTTTGCTATTTATTTTGACTAACCTTGGACATTAACTAAGCTCTGAGGCATCCAGTTTTCTTATCTGTAAAATGTGGGTATTAGACTTGATGTTCTCAAATATGTCATCTAGCTCTAAATTCTATAGTCCAATGATTTTAGAAGCATTTACTTTATCATGGAACTATCCTATACTTTTCTGTCTCAGCCTTTCCTTTTTTTCCCCCTTAACTTCTGTGTATTGGTTCTTAGGTGGAAGAATGGTAAAGGTGGGCAATGGGGGTCAAGTGACTTGCCCAGAGTCACACAGCTGGGAAGTATCTGAGGCCAGATTTGGACCTAGGACCTCCCGTCTCTAGGCCTGGCTCTCAATTCACTTCTTAATCCACTGAGCTACCCAGCTGCCCCTCAGCCTTTACTTTTGCCATTGCCTGCATCTTAAATGCCATTCCCTATCTCTTAAATGCCCTCCCACCAATCAAATTCTCCAAACCTTTGGTATTAAAGACTATCAAGACTTCCCAATTTCAAGCTTTAAAATCAGCATAATAAAAATAATCATCATAATGGCAGCTCATAATTCTATAAATAACTTTAATACATAGTGCTTTAAGATTTGCAAACTTCTTTATACCTGCTACTCAGTTGATCCTCAAAACAACCCTGAGCTATCATTATTATATCCATTTTATGGATGAGAAAAATGGAATTTCAATGAGTTTGAGTGACTTGACCGTGGTCACATGGCCAGTAAGTATGGGATCTCTTGACTCCAACTGTGGTGTTTTTTGTACTGCACTATATTTTGAATATGAATCTATTCTACAATATATTTTATCTAGTGGTATGCTGTCTATTTTATTATATTTTAAGTGTCTTTGGGACAAAGATGCTACTTTATTTATCTTCATATCTCCTGATTCCTGGTATTTTTTTAATTGTTGAAAAAACATTATGTGAACTTAACTTCTTAGATTGTGAAAACTATTTTTTCTTGGTTTGATTTCAATCAGTCATAATACAAAAAAGCTTTCACAAAAGAATGAGGTGGTAGAATACTTGTCACTTTTAAGCATTCAAAAAGTTTTACATAGAGTTTGTCAATGTCTATAAATTGCCATCTCTTAGCTAGTTGCTGTGTCAAGCAATGAAGTGAAGAGACAATCTCTGCCTTTTAAGAGACAAGATAATTCATAGGAAACAAAAGTGATACAAGACTGTGAATAATAAAGTGCTAAGTTGTGCCTTATAGATTGGAAATGCCATGAGGAAGAAAAGACAGTAAGGGCTGAAACAAGAGAAGTGATAAAGGCTTTTAAAAGTGAGCTTTGAAAAATAGGGAAGCTTTGAGTGAATGAGAATGAATGAAAAAATTATTGGGGCAGCTGGGTAGCTCAGTGGAGTGAGAGTCAGGCCTAGAGACAGGAGGTCCTAGGTTCAAACCCGGCCTCAGCCACTTCCCAGCTGTGTGACCCTGGGCAAGTCACTTGACCCCCATTGCCCACCCTTACCACTCTTTCACCTATGAGACAATACACTGAAGTACAAGGGTTTAAAAAAAAAAAGAAAAGAAAAATTATTAGATGGCTACTACTTTCAAAATGTATATGATAAGGTAGGATTATAGGATTAAGAGCTACTACTTATTGTCCTTATGATTTTAGATGATTACTTAACCTCTTTCTGCTTCTCATTTTCCTCATCTGTAAAATGAAGGTTCTTCTAAATAACTTCTAAAGTCCTAGCTCTAAGTCTATGATCCTATGTAGAAAATAGAAATATATATCTTATATGTAAAAAATAGATAAACAAATTATCTTAGGACAGCACAAATATTTTATGGTAAGGAGTCAGAAATGGCCAGAGGGGCGGCACTGGAAAGGCCTCAGAGATCATAGAAAAATTCTGGTTGGATTATGAGCAGTTTATATGCAGAAATTTGGCTATCCCTTCCACTTATCATCATTCATCAGATATATAGCAATATACTCATTTTTCCCCAGCTATTTGTGGATGTCAGTAAGTTACTGACTCTGTAAATAGAATTATTCCAATATCATTTTCTATTTCTTTACTTTTTTATCAGCCACTAGTGATTTTATGCAACTCTGTTAATCTTGATTTAATTAAAGGTAGAGGGGGCAGATAATCATTTAAAAATATATCCTTCTCTTTCCCATACTACGTAATTAAGGGGAAATATATATATATATATATATATATTCATCTTCTGATTATAATTTCCCCTTTAATTATTTTTAAAATTTTCTTCATTTTTATATAAAGGTTATTGGGTAGGTCAGGTCTCATGATCAAAAGATGGTCAAAAGCCCTAAAAGTCACAATTTTCCTTAGTCCATCTTAACCACTTCATTTTCACTGAAGATACTCCATGGTTGATAGTCTATCAGCACCATGTAACTTTATCTCTACTTAGGCTGAGTTAGTTGCTTGATGGTCTCTTCTCTCAAATCTTCTATATTCTTCTATATTCTCAAATCAACCTTCTCATTTCCTTAGATCTCAGGCTAGCTGGACCACAGAACACACCCTTCTTCACTCATTTTGGCCAAGAAACTCTCTCTCCTTTTCAAACTTCTGGCTTCATTCCATTAATGGAATGTCCACGCATTAAGTCCAGGACTTGCTGGACTTTCTAGCTGTCAATTCTCTGTCTTACTTTAAGTCTATATCTATATCTATAATTTCCCTATAACAAGAGAGATGAGAAATGTTCTGACCTTTTTCAGTTTTCTTTTCCTCTTCAACAGACCTTCTTCTCTTTTACTTGGTTATACTTTAGAGCTCCTTTTGTCATCCTTCACCATTGTTCTTCTTATATGTCTATTGCAAGGTCTGTCCCATGTTTCTTCTGCTCTTTCTTGTCCCATATTGAAGTCTTGGTATAAAACTCCCACTCTACTTCTTTAATATATTGTTTTCCAAGCTCTTGATTCTTTCCACAGAAATTGGCCTGAACTTTGTTCCTAATCTCACACCTCATTAAATCTCATTATCCTCATTTGCTTGACTAACAATTTCTTTAGATCTCTTTTATATCTAACAATGCTATTTATGGCAACCTAGTTTTGTATCCATTGGTGTCATTTTATGAAATATATCACTGCATTCTCAACTGTTGTTCAAGTCCTGTCAAGCCAGCAGATCCTTCAAATCATTCTAAGCTCCTGAACAGAGCCACTTATGTACAACATTGTTCATATGCCCCAAGTGATTGCAGTTCTCACAACAGTAACATTTCTATTTGGATCTCAATTTTTTTTCAGATTTTCCATAATTATCTTACCCTATCTTCCTTCAAGACATTTATTTCATTTGAAATATATATATGTCCTTTGGCTGCTGAATTCTAGTTAGGTGTTCTTGCCTAACACCAAGTTTTGGTGTTGGTAATATTTATTTTTCTAGAAATTTTAAAATCATTTTTTCCAGATGTCAGCTTCTTAGTAGTAATCTATTTCCCCCCGTTTTTGCCTTTGTAACCTCAGCACCTAGTTTATATCTATCTCTATCTCTATCTCTATCTCTATCTCTATCTCTATCTCTATCTCTATCTCTATCTATCTCTATCTGTTGAGTCATACTGAACTGTAAACAATTCCTGTATCTCTATTTACATATTTGTATACACACAGAGCACCTCCTTGTTCCTGACACACATATCTGAACTAATTTCTTGTTAACTTCTTACCCTGATATTTTTACTTGAAAATTACTGAACACCCTCCACTCAATGCTATTCATCTTCTAAAGGATCTCAGTACTTTTTCCCATGGCAAGATTTCATCATTTTCGTTTGGTAAGATATGATCCAAAGATTCATATCCTGTTCTTTGACACCAACTGTTCATTTTCCTTATTCTCTTTTCTAAAGTCAAGTCTTTCAGTTGAAAGAAGGAATGAAAATATCAATAAGGTCAACATCTCTTTCTTTTATCTACTTAGTTTTCAGTCTTTATAAAAAGAAATTCTACATTTCTCCCGATTTCATCATTTACCTCCATGTGAGTCAGTCAACATGAGAAGTGTTTGATGGACTCATTAGTAGATGTTCTGTCATATTTTGAATTTCTGCTCAGATAAGACATTCTAATTAGCTGCATTAGGTCTATACATAGTGATATTTGTACATTTCAACAAGGAAACTACTGATGACTATATAAGTCCCTTTATTCAGTATGAGAGCAACAGGATTCCCTTCCACATGTTACTATCTGTGAATCTCTCCTGTTACAGAGAATATAACATCCTTCTATTTCCTGAATGTCTGTCCTAACTAGCTGATATGGTAAGAACCTCATATTTTAGCTACAGTGGCACATCTTTATTTCTGCTTATATTGGTGTTTCAGAACTTATCATGGTTCCTGAAACAGAGTAAGTTTTAAATAAATCATTATTGATTTGATATTATTTGCTCTAATGAAAACTTCCTTTCACAAAAGGAATAAGAAATAATGAGGAGAATTGCTATTCTGCATAGGATTTTGAACAAAAAAAGGCAAAACTAAATGCTACAGTAAAAAAGCATGGTAATCCTGGGAGAAGATAAACTCCATTCTAGAATTAATGATGCAAATGGGGTGGAAAACTGACCACAGTGTTACATATAGCTTATATTTTAGGAAAACAGATTTCGTAGTGTTCAGGGAAGAATACAGGTGGCAATAACCTAAAATTCTCTATGGGAAATCAATCTAGTAGGAGTGGGCAAGTCTGCAGAATGACATTTCCAAGAACCAAGGGTAATCCCAGTGTAGAAGAAAGGAGGGTTTGTCTAAAAAGCCCTTTATGGATGCACAGGAATCATAGACTGATAGAGAAAGAATTAGAAAACACCTTAGATCCATCTGTTCTAGCCCTTTTATTTTACAGGAGAGAGAGAGGGAGACAGACAGACAGAGAAAGAGACAGAGACAGAGGGAGGAGGGAGATAGAAAAGAGAGAGAGATGGGAAAGAGGAGAGAGGCAGAGAGAGAGAGAGAGAGAGAGGCAGACAGACAGAAAGACAGACAGACAGGGAAAGATGGAGAAAAACAGACAGAGACAGAGAGATTCATTATGGATTCATGGTTAACCCTTTTGTTCTTCCATAGCTTGCAATCCATTATTCATAACAAATGTTGAGTGGGCCAACAAAAATCAGCTTATCTCTAGATCTGGAGCCCAAACCTTTTATAACAGCAAAGATAGCAAATAAGATTTGAAGAGATTGGGAAACTTGAGCTGTTTTCTTGGCATCAGTGAGGGGAGGAAGAGGAGAAGGGATCAATTAAACAGATCTCTATGAAACAGCAAATTCTACTCAAGTCGAATGCTCCTTAAACAAGTTGATGAGCAATCATGTCTTCAACTGCTCATATTTATGTCAGTTCAGAAGAGCAGTACACTTCCCTTACAATGCTGGTGGGGGGAGATCCTCAAAGTTCTCCATTCTCTCCTGCCTTTGTTTCCAATGGTCATTTAGTCCTTTCTTCCAGCTGGGAAAACTTATACTTTCCATTATCAACCTTACTGACAATGGATTGTAGTATTTGTGAATAAAAAAGAAAGTCTTCCTAAAAATTAAGGATGAGAAAGAAACCTAATTCTGTCAGAACCTCCTTCATGATTAAACAAAATAAAGAAATAAGAAAAAATAAAACTTGACCCACTCCTTTAAATTTCAACCAAAATAGAAGAGGAAAAAAAGTTTAAAAATCTTAGAAGAATCAGCTGATTAAGTCAGGAAATTTGGTTCTGCAGCTTCTACCAGAGTTCTGCTGCCCTGCTAACTCTTGAAGCTCTGACTGGACACTAACCCACAGGACTGTTAACATCCTTGGCACCCCAATGGCCAATGGGAGCTATCAACCTCCTTTCCCCTATCTGCCTGCTACTTTCCAGAATGAAAGATACATATTTTTGATTCTGTCTTATGTCTCACCTCATGCCCCCATCTGTGAACCTTGGCTTGGCCCTTACTGTCCTTGAATAACCAAACAAGTTTCAGAGAAGGAAGTCTCTATAGCACCCTGATCCCAACATCTTACTGAGTAGAAAGCTGTTTTGCTCCTCAATTCCTGACTAAACAAAGTATGAGGGATTCTTGTCCTGTCTTGCCAGCCTTCTCCTTTGCAAAAATAGGTGAGAACACCCATTGTCAGATCCATACTTTTCTCCCAAACCCATATTCTGCTCATTGTACCATCCCTACCCCTGCAAAAAAGAATAGCCTTCTGCCAGGGACTATTTGTGCCTTGCTCAGTTCATCCTTGGCATCAGACATTGCTCAGCCCTGTCTGTTCTTTTCTCCAATAGTCTCAGATTACTTAGTTGTACCTTCTTCCAAACTCAGACTGCTTTTGTTTCTTCTACCCTCAGGAAAGCCTCAGTTTAATACTTAAAATTACATTTTGTCTTTTAAATGAACAAATCTATTTCCTCTCCCTCCCACCACTTCAGTAGAGAAAAAAATTCTCATAATAGACATAGTCAAGAAAAGTAAATTCCTTTTTTGATATCTTTGTCCATTTGATTCATGGAACATCAGAATTGCTTTCATTTATATTTCTCTAATTATTAGAAAGCTTCTGCTTCCACTAGACCTGTTCACTTTCTGACTCACCTTTGTTGTTTAGTCATTTCTGACTCTTTACAAATGCACTTGGGGTCTTATTGGCATAGATACTGAAGTGGTTTATTAATTCCTTCTCCAGTCTATTTTATAGAGAGGGAAACTGAGGCAGGTTTAAATTACTTGCCAGAAGGCAAACACTTGGTAAATACGTGAGGCTGGATTTTAACTCTGGAAGAAGAACCTCCCTGACTCCAGGCTTGGCACTCTATCCACTCTACCACCTAACTTCCCTTCACTCAACTAGCCAAAGTCAAATTCTTCCCTGCCATCTCCGAAACACCCATCTCCTTGGGGAAGATGAGGCAAAGACACAGGCTACCTTGGGCCTTTCCTTGCCCCCAGCACCTTCTCCTTCTCTTTCCTATAGAAAGTCCTTCAGCTACAGGCTCATAGCTTCTCAAAATCAGGGCATTAATGTCATTCAATTAAAGGTTTATTTATTTCTGTTTAAAAAGTAGAAGACATTATTTCGAATAAGACTGATGTGACTTATTACTTTAAAATCTTTTAAAGTTTTCTGTAAAATAAATTAGGAGGGAAAAAGAGGGAGAAGAGCAATAGGATGGGGTAAATGAAATAAGTCAATCAACCAACAAGCATTAAATTTCTATGTTCCAAGCACTGTGTTAAAGGCCAAATGTAAAGAGAAAAAGAAAAAAAAACACTCCATGTCTTCATGGAGTTTGCGTTATGATGAGGGAGTCAACACATATGTAAAAATATTCCTACTTTGACAGAGGCCTTCTCTCAAAGTATGAATAGCAAACTCTTATCTATGTATCTATCTACTTCTCAATCTAATTTTAGGAAAACAAACTTATAGAATTATAAGGTAGTTTAATTTTTCCATACTGTAATACATTTGTTGGAAGGGGAGGTTGAGACTTATGATTTTATTGGTTCACAGTGCCTGAACATAGTAATTGTTCAATAAATGTTTGTTGACTGACTGTCTGGACTAAGGAACTTCCAGTTAGGAAGGTCTTTTTTCAAATAAGTATCAGTAACTACTATGCAACTTAAAGGCTTAAAGAATTCCTTGGGGGTACTTAAATCCAGATCTTCCATGAGGCCATCTTTCTCTCTAGTATACAATATTATTCTTATGGAATGTCATAGGTCTCAAAAATCAAAAGTGTATACAGGCATCTGGGTGGCCCAATGGATAGAGGGCCAATCCTAGAGATGAGAGGTCTTGGGTTCAAATGTGGCCTCAGACATTTCCTAACAGTGTGACTCTGGGCAAGTCATTTAACCTCCATTGTCTAGCCCTTACTGCTCTTCTGCCTTGGAAGTGATGATTAGTATCCATTATAAGACAGAATATTAGGGTTTTTAAAAAAGTATAAAAATTATCTTGCTCTTATTTTCTATAAACATTCACTGATGCATATTATAGATTTATAACAATTACTTGTTTCCATTCCCAACAAGAACAATTATGGTGTCAGTTGGGGCAGGGGATATTTACTCCTTTCCAGAAAGACTAGTGAGAAGGATTAGAAAAAGCAAATAGCAACAGGGAAAGTCAAAAACACTAGACAGTTTAATCTTGTATTTGCTAATATTTTGACTGTGTCTTGAAATACTGTTTATGGAAATGTTCCTGTAAAATTCTGTTTATCATTCACTAAACTGGAGAGCCTTATGCTGTCTTCTCTGAAACTGCTACAAATCACCACTTTAGTGATAAAAGTATGTTCTTGTTTTGGTAATGAAGCTTCTTTTTAGGTTTCTGCTTTTGAAAAATTCCATTTATTCTTCTTTCTCATTACTTAGCCTGCATTAAGCCATGGTTTATACTAGGCAATGGAAACACTTTGAACTCATGCCTTGCCAAGTCCAATTCCTCTTTTTATATCCTTGGTGCCATCTAGTAGTCTCTAGGCAAATTATCTTGCAGTTATAGTATCTTTCTCTGACTCTGTGTCTCTCTGCTTTTCCTTCCCTCACACCATCTCTCTATCCTTCATTCTCTTCTTCATTCCTCTCTCTTTCTTTCTTTGCCTCCTCCTTTTCTCTTTATTTTCTTTGCTCTTCTCTTTCTCTATTTTAATATCTAAAGTTCAGAAAAATACATTCTTCCATTGGCTATGCTTACAGGGATATCACCTTTTATATTATTATATTACCTATCAGGTTTGTGGATAGGAAAAGAATTTATGAATAAACAATAGATAGGAATCATTTTGAGATGCAAAATGGATAATTTTGAATATATTACATTAAGAAGTTTTGTACAAATAAAATGTAGCCAGGATTAGAAGGAAACATAAAATTGGGGGAGCAATTTTATACACAGTTTCTCAGATAGAGGTCTCATACCTAAAATACATGGAAAATTTGTCAAATTTATAAGAATGTGAGCCTTTCCCCAACTAATAAATGGCCAAAAAGATATAAACAGTTTTTTTGGATGAAGAAATCAATGAATAGTTATATATAAATTGCTCTAGATCATTATTGATCAGAGAAAGGCAAATCAAAACAACTCTGAGTAATAATCTCACACCTATCAGGGAGTACTCTTTCAAATTGTGTTGTGTTTAGAGAGGTAGAACTGAAAATGACTGGGTCAAAGTCATACATTTGTATAGCGACAAACCTTGTTCATTTGGTTTAGAGACAGTGACCTTTCCATTGGACCAGGCTTCCTTGTTAATTACAGGGACATTGAAAATGACCTTGAACCAGTATTTTTAATAAACACCAGATTTTTCAGAGTGAAATGAGTGGAACAAGGAGAACAATTTACATATTAGCAGCACTCTAGAAATAAACATCTTTATAAGATTTATAAACTCTGATCAATTGAGTGACTGATCATTACTCCAAAA
Organism: Gracilinanus agilis; assembly: GCF_016433145.1. NCBI lineage: Eukaryota > Metazoa > Chordata > Mammalia > Didelphimorphia > Didelphidae > Gracilinanus > Gracilinanus agilis. The sequence continues at coordinate 230,799,283 of NC_058132.1, read as the reverse complement.
GCCCAATGTAGAAGCTGGCTGCTTACCCTCTGAAGGATAGTCAACGAACTCAGGCCAATCAAGTCAGTCCATAAACACTTGTTGTATGCCAGGCACTATGCCTAGCACTGTAGATGCAAATGCAAAATACAGTCTCTGCTCTTAGTGAGGTTACAGTCTTAAGGTGTAGATGACATAAAAACTATTATGCAAAAACAAGCTATATGTAGTTTAAATTAGAATGAGCTACAGAGGGTGCAGAATGAATGAGACACAAATTTTGGACACTGATAATGTGAGATTTTGTTTGTTTGAACTCTGCATATTTATTTCTAGGGTTTTCTTTTTCTTTTTTTTAGTGGTGTGGAGGTAGGTGGGAGAGAAAATAGATCTGTTAACTGAAAATATAAAATTTAATCAAAACATTTTTAAAAGCCATAGGAATGATGATAATGGTGGGCTTTTAACTGCTGTCATATCTCTAAAATGATGCCATCACTTAGGAAGTTGCATGATAATATTAACTTAAGGGGGAAGTAAAAATAGGAAACTGCAGTTCTATAAAGGCTGTCTGAGAAAGTAATTCTTTTGTTAGAAATGGTATAGGCATTATCCTTTGTTCAAAGACATTGCTGCTGCTTGCAGAGTTTATTTCTTTCGAGAGCTGCTGGATGAAAGAAAGTAGAGTTTTAAACTAGAAAACATTTTTGTCTCTACATTTTGCTCTTCACAAGGTCATATTACAAGAATAGATATACAGAAAACAAAAGTAACTGAAATAGATTTCTTCTCTTGTTTCCTGTCATGATTTTGTTATTTCAACAGTTCATAATGAGGGCACTTTTCATTAGATGGAAAAACACAGTGATAGATTTTAGTTTAATGTTAGTTGGACCAAAATTCTATCATTTTGGATAAGTTTAAAGGATAAAGCATGTCATTGTTTACTATTAAATCTAAATCTACATTTATAATATTTTATGGGGTTTGGGTTTCAATATTCACCTAAAAGAAGTAGTTTTAAAAGTATAGTTAACTAAATGTTTGACATTTATTGGATTTTAAATGAGAACTCTGTAACTAAATTTTGGAAACATAAGCCACTTATTATTTCATTTATTATTATTTTATCCAATTGGCCTGATGCTATCGTTAAGCCTTAAGGGATATTAATTGTCCATTTTATCCTTTTTCATAACGGTTGGTCCATTTTAAACAGCCTCCACTTACTACAATATGGCTGTCATTAACACTAGAACTCAATCTTTCTGGCTTCTTAGCTTAACTTCTAACCTCACTCTAATGGCACTAATCCCAGAAGTAAAGGTCAGAGCCCTTCACAAAGGTGGGAAGGACTCAAGTATCTTGATAATTGTTTGGCTAAAGAGAGTAGGTGATAAGGTATAGGAACAGTTAGGCAAAGGTAAAATTGGTAGCAAGTCTTGAAGCTTAATGTTAAGAGCTATAATTTGATGTTCAGAACAAGCAGATGTCACAGAAAGCTTCTTTAGCAAGGGAATGAATAATCAAGGTATAATGACTCAACATCAGGCAGGCCAGGTGTAAATTGGCTATGAAATCAGGCTGTCATTTTGAAAAGGGAAAGGAAGAAAGAGCACTCAAAAAGATACAGCAAGGAGACATGTATAAAATAAAGGCATATTGGATTTAGGCATTATGTCTTAATAACTACTTCTGGTCTTGTCTTTCAAGGTAGGGGAATGAGTTTAGGAGTCTGAGCTTATATGTGCAGTTTTCAGCCTGAATCATCACCATTGCTTAAATTTTCCTTTTGATGCGTTCTGCATTCAGGGTCAGGAATGGCATAGAATCTATCTTAAGACCCTCTCAGATAACTGGGAGAAACAGGCTCATAGGTGCAGGTCAGAGACAGGCACCACAGAGAAACATGAAAAGAAACACGTAGGCAATTCAAAGAATCATAGTTCAGCCTTGGTACCTCACCCTCACCCCCACCTCAGCTCTCCGAGCCCCAGGCACACTAGATGGATCTCAGACACCTTTACTTCCATACTACAACACATACACGAACCCAAATCCCCTCTATTTCATCCCCAATGCGTTATCATGAAAGAACTCCAGTGAAGACGACATCACAGTTTACTGAAGTAGTTCCTTCATCTTTTAGACAGTGCTAATTGTTAGACAGCTATTCCTTACATGAAGCAGAATTTTGTCACTTTGTTCTATCCATCCATTGCTCTTGTTCTGCCATCTGAGATAAAACTGCAGCATTTCTGGATCACAGTTCCCAGCCACCTTTTAAATGAAATAACCCATTTCACATAATCCTCCTCTTTCAGAGCGGAAGCAGCTGAAGTTTTGATTGAGCCAAAACATGATTTCATAATACCAAGCTGTACCCTTTTACATTAGTTCATATGGGAAAGAGTCATAGAATCAAAGGATTTTATAGTTGGAAGGATCTCAGAAATCATTTCATTCAAACTCCAAATTTTATAGATGAGGGAATTGTGGACTCAGAAAACTTAATTGACGTTCCTTGGGATTCACAGTTAGTTAGTGGCTAGAACCCAGGACTCACAACTTCCAACTCAGTATGCCATGCCAATTGAAAAAAGTCAAAGTTCAATTTTCAGTCACAGCAAAATGACATTTAGCCTTGACTTATCATTGGAAAACTGAACAAAATTTTCAATAGTGTGGTAGGGGTGCTACCTGTTTTAGTAAGCTGCATTGGTTTCTGTTTAAGGTGTGGAAAGGCATTTTTCATGGCTCAGTGATGTAGTGAATAGGGTGCTGAGTTTAAAGTCAGGAAGACTCATCTTCCCGAGTTCAGATCTGGCCTCAGACACTTACTAACTGTGTGATGCTGGATAAGTCACCTAATCCTATTTAACTCAGTTTTCTCATTTGTAAAGTGAGTTAGAGAAGGTAATGGCAGACTACTCCAATATTTTTGCCAAGAAAACCCCAAACAAGGTAATAAAAAGTCAAATATGATGAAAACAACCCAACAATTCCAACAACGAGACCTTTCCTAGGTTAATCTTTGGTTTGGCTTTCTTGATATCCACCATCTAAAAGGCCCAGGATACAGTGAGTGGATTCCAGATGTTTAGTATGATCCCCAATCCCTTGTTGGGGTGCCTTTTGCTAGAGTGAATACAGAAGTAGAGGATCGTAGCTTTTATCTGAATTATATCCCTTTAAACCATAAGCAGAGTTGTTTTTATTATATTTTATTGCCCACTAGTGTGTCTTTGCATTCTGACCTGGAGCCTGAATCGCTGGCCTGGCTGGATGTAGATTTGGCCCAACATAAGTGATGTTATATATTTATTTTGACAAATCTAGTTGAAAAATCACCACTTATATAGTTTCTTAAACAGTTCCCATCCACTCATGTGGACCAGTTGTGTTCCGTCTCTATGGCACTATGACTGAAATAGACACGTATTTTTCACATTTATATTGGGTAAAAAAAGTAGTTGGTCAGACCGACTAGAAGTTATGGTTAGAATTGTTGTACTATTTGTCAGTTTAGCTAGAGTTGATAGTACTCTCAATGTTCTAAAAACCTTTATAGCCTCCTACCTCTTCCACTCACACATCTACCTCCAAGATCAGAAAACACATGTTCTCTTTTGGAAATCTTTATGGGATCTTGAAAGAAAATTGAATTGTTATAATTACTACATTATTTCTCTTTCATAAAATATAGAGAAAACAAATTTTGCTATATATTTCTGCTTCCATTAAATAATGAATGACACATTACCAAGTATTCTTTACCCTGATTTTTAAAAAGATTCTATAGGTTAATCTATAAATAAATGAAATTTTGAGAAATAATTGAAACAGACAACTAGTCATGACAGGATCATGATATCTTTTCTGTCATAATATAAGTTGTTTATTCTCTAATCTCAGGCCACAGCCTACATCACTCATTTAGAACTAGCTTGTCTTGTTACCTGTGTGTGTCCCTAGAAAAGTGGCCTTTTATTGTGGGGCCCCTCTGGTCTATTTGTACCATGGCTCTAATTTATCCTCTTTATATCTTGTATGTACTAATTGTTTGCATGTTGTCTCCTTCATTAGAATATGAGCTCCTTGTGAGCAGGGACTGTCTTTTGCCTTTCTTTGTATCTCCAGTGGTTAGCACTGTATCCGACACATAATAGGCAGTTATTAAATGATTGTTGGCTTTAATTGAGTTGGTCTTGAATTGGTCAAAGATACTGGGAGGTCAGTAGTCCAGGATGAGTTTTGATTTACATTCCTGATAAGACATAGATTGAAGAAATGAGTCTCCTTCAAGATCTAATTGTAGTAGAAGCCTCACATGGCATTTGCTTTCATCGTTTTCATAACTTTTTCATGTTTTAGTTGACTTAATTTAATATGGACTTTAAAAAATGCTCAAGATAATATTTTGTAGGCATCATTAACTTTTTATTGCATAACAACATTTTAAAAACTACTAACCATGGCTCATTATAACTAAAAAGCTTTGGAATTTGCTAATCTAAACATTACAGACTGTAATATGTGTCTAGACACAAGAATTATTTAAGTGACAATTTTTTTGCTTAGTTACTGACATTGGATTCCAATTGACTACACAGGAAAAAAGCTTGAAACCAACTTAGGCAGAGTTTTCCTTCTTACTTGTGACAAACACAGACTTTCTACTTAGTCAAAAGACCAATATATGGGAATCATAAAAATGTGAGGTTTTTTTTGAAGAAAAAAAATGAGTGACAAAGCTGACATACGATTTAAAAAGGTTTATCTTGCATAGACCATAATGGAAAGAAATCTCATTCTGACTCAGAGAAAAAGGCCTTGGGTTCCAGTTCCCATTCTTCCTGTGAAACTTTAAACAACTCAACATACTTTTCCATACTTTGGTTTCGTGATCAATAAAATGAGACTAATAATGCCTATACTACTTTTCTCAAGGGGTTGTTACGAAGAAAGTCCTTTTTGAAAGTTAAGGTGCTAGATATTTATAAGTAATTATTACTAAATTGAGTTTGATTTTAGTTTTCAGTATGAAATTAATTCATTTCCTTTCCAACCACCCCCACTATTTGTGTGTATATGTGTATATATAATATGTATGTATCTGAGAACAGTTATGATTTTCCACAAAAAAGGTTTTCTATAGAATTAGTGGGACAGAAGCCTCTTTTTGCAATAGATTTGTAATCATAAATGTAAATTCACTAAATACTAACTCTGAGATCTAGGCAAATCCCTTAAACTCTATGAGTCTTTGTTTTATCCTTTAGATGTGAATAATATCTGTGCTCTTCTAGTTCCCAGAGTTTTGTGAGTTTAATTAAATATGTTTTGTTAATGTTCTTTGAAAATTGTAAAGTGACCATATGCCTCATTAACCTCAAAAAATTATGATGAGATCAGGTATTTTTTGCTGATGTGGCTTGGGGGGAAAATTCTTAGTCAAACATAGGTTAAATCATATTAAGACATAATGAATAATTTTGACTGTATAAGATTAAATAAATATGAATAAAATCAGTGATCAGAATTAAAATACAAATAGTGAAGTGGTAAAAATATTTACTTCAGGTATCACAGACAAGTCTAATGTCCAAAATATGTAGGAAATTGATATATAACTTGAGCTTTTTCCAAAAAATAAGTGAGTGGCCAAAGTGTATGAACATTCTATTTTAAAGGAATTTAAAAATATAAATGACCACATGAAAATATAATTTAAATAATCAAGAGTAAGAGAAATGTAAATTTAAACAACTTATATTTTCTTACTATAAGTAAAATGACAAAGATACATTAGAAGAGTCAATGATGGAATAACCATGGCAAGTCAAGTATTTTAATTCCTCTTGGTGGAGCCATGAAGTGACCTAAGAATTCTGTGATTCAGTTTTGACTTATATAAAAAAAGACTAACCACTTTTACTCAGTAATCTCACTATTAGACACATACCCCAAGAAATTAAATCTGACATATATCAAAATATTAATGACAGACCCCATAAGTGTCCACTGAATGAGGAAGAAAAACTGAATCCTTTTTAAAAAAGCTATGATTGAGGGGCAATTAGGTAGCACAATGGATGAGGTATCAGGCCTGGAGTTGGGAGGTCCTGGGCTCAGACACTTCTTAGTTGTGTGATCCTGGGCAAGTAACTTAACCCTGATGGCCTAGCCCTTGATGTTCTTGGAAAAAAAATAAAAGCTATGATTTAAAGTGCAGTTCAATGGAAAAAATAAGTATTGTGTGGTGATAAATGACAAATATAAAGAATTCAGGCCAGTTTGGAAAATTTGTATAAACTGGTATAAAGCAAACAAAAAAGAATCAAGGGAATAATTATCATAAATAACTACAACAATTTAATTAGATTAAAAACTGAGTTGAAAATCTAAGTAAGAGAAAAAACCAGCCTGAGTCTTAAAGAAGAGTTAATGGACTCTTTTCCCTCACAGCAGAGAAATGAGAGACTATTAGGATAATTGGGGCCAAATTTGGCTTCCTATCTGTTTTTGTATGGTCTAAAAGCCAAGAATGTTTAGTTTGTGGATTGGACAAAAACACTGGGCAGTCCATATTTGACTCTCACACCATTATTTGCTGACCACTGGAATATTATATGCTATGTCAGATATGGTATCTATAGTTGATATTGTGTTTTTCTTTGTCATCAAGGAAAGTTTAATTTAGTTTTCAATGGAATAGAAAGACCTGAGTTCAAATCTAAGCCTGAGACATTTACTAGCTGTATCACCATGGCAAGTCACTTACTCTTGTTTGCCTCAGTTTACTCATCTGTAAAATGAGCTAGAGAAGGAAATGAAAGCTAGACCACCCTTGTATCTTTGCCATGAAATCCCCAAATGGAGTGACAAAGAGTCATACATGACTGAAATGACTGAAGTACAACAAAAAAATTGTGATGTTAAAAAAGCATCAATGACATTTTAACAACAAAACCAAAAATAATTAAGTGATTCACAAATTTTACTCTATTTTATCCTTAAAATAACCCTTGAAGATTATTACTATTCCCATTTTACAGATGATGAAACTAAGGCAGAGACAAGTGTTTTACCCAGGGTTACAGAGATAATAAGTGTCTAAAGCAGGTATTAAACTCAGATATTCCTGATCCCAGGTACAACACTGTTATTCCACTCTACTATCTACTTGCCTCAATTTTTAAAACTGGAAATTAAAAAAATTAATGTTTTACTGATTTTAGTATTAATTCTATTACTGCTTCAGATGTTACTTCTTGACTTTGGCTTAGCAGAAAAATTCTATTTCATTTGATGTTTAGATAATGATATCAATAGCTATGTTTTAAGGTGGAGATTTTCAGTCATATTCAAGATTACCTCTTAGAATGCCCTGGACAACTCAAAGGTTGAACTCCATATCATCCTATAATTGAGAAGAAGGCAGTTCCATCATGTTTCTGAGGCTCCAAGGCATAAAATATGGTCAAAAGTCTTCTTGAGGCTTAAGGAGAAACATAAACATTCTGGAACTCATATTTTCCTTCATTTCTTTGTTCCTTTCTTCTTTCCTTCTTTCCTTCCTTCTTTTGTTTTTTCCTTCCTTCCTTCCTTTTTCCTTCTTTCCTTCTTCCCTTTCTCATTCCCTGCTCCACTCCCTTCCTTCCTTCCTTCCTTCCTTCCTTCCTTCCTTCCTTCCTTCCTTCCTTCCTTCCTATCCTTTCTCTATCTTGCCATCCCTCCATTTCTCCCTCCTCTACTATTATGAAGAGTTCTAATTTTATTCTGTATATTGCTAATTAAGAGAAATTGATAATTTAAGAATACATTTATGCTTCAAAAAGTGAGCAAAACAAATATAAAATGTGTTCTGTTCTATAAGATCATTACTGAAATGATTATTTGAGGGAAGAAATGTTCAGATAATCTTTGATTTGATATTTTAAAATGTGCTAAGTAAAAATATGCATTATTCTTTTTTGTGCTTTTAAAAAATGAAAAGTACAAGTGTCCCATCATTATTGTTCCATTTATAAATACTAACATAAATTCACTTTCATTTTATTAAAAACAATTGCTAACATTATCCCATCCCAGTGAGGAGTGCATTTTCTGAGTTATTAAATTGAATACTGAGTACTAAAGTTCTTGTTGCCTTTAGGATTATGGCTGGATAGTGTCAATATGTTTTTTCTACCTGCAAGCGCACAAGTGAATAATTTGGAGCAAATGAAGAAATAAAAGCTATTGCTCAGCCTTAAAACAATATCCTAATACTATCAGGCCCAGAAAAATTACATTTCTTCCTCCCTCTCATTGACTAATTGTCCACATTCTCCCTCCAAGCCATCCACCATTCATTCTACTCAAAGCTAAAGAAGGAAAAAAAAAACCTGAGCATTTAATTGCCAAAGGCTACTGTTTTCCCCAAAATGCAGACACCAATAAAAGCCTAATGAAAAAGAATGAGACAGGGAGTCAGATAAAATTGTTTTGTTATTGCAGTGACCCACTGTTTTTTTGAGAGTGTGAATAATCAAAAGGAACTATTATTATTTTACTCTCAAAGTACCTCATTCTGTTCCATTTCATTCTTCCTTGCCTCATTCTGTTACCGAGAAGGCTCTGGGTTTTAATTATTTATTTACCCATTTATTTATTTATGCTTTTATTTTTAGGTGAGGTAGTTAAGGGTGAGAGTTTCTGTGACTTGCCTAGTAGCACACAGTTCATATCTAAGAAAGGATTAAAACTCAATTCCTTTTGACTCCCAAGTCTAACATCCTATCCAATATGACACTTTAGACGCTTTCTTGAAGGCTGTTCTATCTAAACATGAGTATTGGCAGGTTCTGCCACAGTGGAAAGGCTTTTAATTTAGTCCCAGGACTAGTCTAGTTATCTATGAAAGACTCATCATATTCTAGAGGAAAGCTAATAGGATCCTCAGATTCACTGAGAGTCATCGTTTCCTGGAATATGGAGGTGATAGCCTTTCTGTTTTGTCTGCAGACCACACCAAAAGAATTATGCTCAGTTCTAGGTGCCACAATTTTATAAGACATTTAGAATCTGGAAGTTTCTTAAATGAGAACAACCAGGTTGGTTAAGGGCTTTTAGTCAGTATGAGTAAAGTATTTCTTGAAAGATCTATGGATGTTTAGATTGGAGGAGTCAAGATCTGAGGGATGGATAGGTGTAGGGGCACATAGTACCTTTGCTGCTGGATTTGAAGGGATATTAGTGAAGAGGAATGAGGTGTGTTCTCTTTGGACCCTTAATGTAGAATGAAAGCAGTGAATGGAAGTTGCAAAGAGAAATTTAATCTAAATATCAGGGGAAAAGCCTATAATATATGTAGCTGGCCAAAAGTAGAATAGGCTTTCCTAGGAAATAATGGTCTCACACTCAGTGGGATGTGGTTCCTTTCAAACTCTAAAATTCCATGAATCTGTGATGAATTTTTTGGCCATGTCAACTTCTGAAACAATGAAATAAAATAATCTTTCAGTCTAGTGTAGTTCCCTTCCACATCTGTGGTGGTGGTGGCTAAAAAAAAATCTCTGTACATAAAACAAAATAACAAAGCATTGTTCTCTATACTAGGAATGATGATATCCTAGATCTTGGACAACTACACTGAAAAATATGGTATGAACCTTTGGATGAAACCTTTAGGAATGAAAGTCCTACTCAACAAGAAAGCTGTGCTAAAAAAAAATAAAAAACCTGCCACTTCTTTCCGGATATATATTATAGGACCACAACTTATTGTAGTTCATTATTTTTTTTTAATTATTGGGAGAAATAAATCATGATTTATACAGGATGTCCAACTTTGGTTGAAGGAGAGGTAGATATTTCATATGCTCATAATTTTAAACAAGATTTTGCAGTAGGAAAGCTTTTATTTTTGTCAGGTTCCTCTACTTTCCCTTTTTGGTACCTTTCTATTCTTTCACAGTCTTTACCTTTAGCACAGTGGAAAGAACACTGTACTTGAACTGAGAGGAGTTGAATTTAAATATTGGCCTTTAACTTACTATCTATGCAACATTGGGTAATTTATATCATTTAACTTTTCCAGGCCTCAGTTTCTCATTTCCAGAAGGAACAGGCTAGACAATAACTCTAAGGTTTCTGCTAGCTCTAAATCTATGAACCTTTCATATATTAGCATCACCCCCTCACCAAATTATATTCTTTGCATTTTTATAAGTATACATGCATATTATCTTCCCTGATAGAATGTAAACTTCTTGAGGGAAGGGACAGTTTTCCTTTTTCTCTCTTTGTAGACCCAGAACCTGGCAGATGGTGAGTAGCATTTAAATGAGTAAGATGTAGGTTCAAGTCCTATCTCTCATACATCCCAGCTACATGACAGAAGTCAAGTTGCTTTGCTTCTTAGGTCCCTAGATAACTTATTAAGGCTATAAATTATAGGAAGTCACCAGATCCACAATACATGAGTGGAAAGAAATCCTATATCCAAACAATAAGCAGACAAACACAAAAACCAAAACTGTATATAACCAAAACTTAATGAAACCAACCAATACATTGTATTTTATTGACTCCAGAGATGACACCAAACCTAAAAACAAAAACAAAAATCAGTGAGGGTATGTTTTATTTATTTGTCCATGAGAAGGGTTTATAAAATCTTCTTGAGTTATATCAGATAAACAACATTTACTTCTATTGGTATCTTCCCTCCAACCATTGTGGATACGAAATTCCTAATCATCAGCTGTACAAATAAATAAATATGACACGTTAAGTAAAGAAAGAGATTTCAGTTCTTTTAGTTTCACAAGAAAAATCTACAAAACTTCATAGAAGGAAAAGCTTCACTGTACTAAAGTTAGCCTGCATCTTTCTGCCCCAGGGACAGAAACTACATTCAAAGCAACTCCAGTAATCAGAGTTCATGAGGTTTGAAAACATTGTCAGAGCACGTGGCTGAGCCTGGTCCCAGTGGCCTCTTTAAGGTCCTAAATGGCTGACCCCACCAGCCTTGGCCTTAAAACTGTTTCTGGGACCCCAAAGCCTGAGGGTTCCCTCAGCCACCATCCTTGACCCTCTGCTCTGATTTGTTCTGTATTTACTCCTGCCCTGAACCAAACTTCCTTTCTTAGACTTTGTTTTTTTTAATTTTTTTATTTTGGTGACTCTGGACCTTTCTTCCCTTCTTTTGGTCTCATCTCCCAGTTTCTACAGATTAATTTTGGCAACTCTTTCCCTCTTGCCTGGGCTTTGTGCACCTGGGAATCAGTTCTCCTTCCTGTCTACAGGACTCAATGGCCACTGATAGAACTTTGGGACCTTAACAGGGGTCTTAGCTTATAATTCTTTATTACTCTCCCCCTAAATCTTTCCACTCTCAGTTCCCACGGCCTCAGTTAATTCCTTAAGTCTCTGACTCCCTCTGGATTATGATGAGGATGGCAAGAGATTGTATCATTCATTCCTCTGCCCCTAGATGGGAATGAATCAAAAACAAAAACAGATAGATCATAATCTATTCTGATTTTCAGTTTTTCTCTTTCGATGGCCTAAGAGGAGGAATAACTAAAAAAAACTAAATAAAGAACTAAAATAACTAAGAATCTAAAAAAAAGATATTAACAAACAAGTTAGCTGTTTTCCTGTGATATCACATAAATTTTTAAAATGTTAGCTCATTTCCCTGTATGAGCTTATACTTTATGTAATTTATATTCAGAAAACCTTTTATTTTGTTTTTCAATTGTTTGTGCCACAAAGAGGTGAAATAACCCACACTAGATGACACAGGATTTCAGAGTCAAAGCCTCGAAAATAAATCAATCAACGATCTTTTATTATACACCCACTGTTATCTGGAAATGTGCTACCTACTGGGAATAAGGATAGAATGAATAGAATAATTTTATTCACAGGAAGCTTACACATTAAAGAGAAAAGACAACAAATTTGGTATGTATAGAAAAAGTTATTAATATACTAACCACAGATATATACAAAGTAGTTTTTAAAAAGTACTTTGGGAGGGACAGTGCTAACAGTTGACAAGATCAGAAAGGGCTTCATGTAAGAAGTTATAGTACTATCTGGAGTCAAGAGATCCTGAATTCAAATATGACCTTAGACACTTCCTAGCTGTGTGGCCCTGGGTAAGTCTCTTAACTCTAATTGCCTATCCCTTACCACTCTTCTGTCTTAGTTGATACTAAATCAGAGGTAAGGTTTTTTTTTAATTAAAAAATTTATTTCTATTTTTTGGAGGAAGAGCAGGAACCTGTTAGAAGAGAAGAGGGAGTTCAGGTATGGGAGATGGCCATTGAAAGAGAATAAGCTCCTGCTATATGCCAGATACTTTTACTAAGTATTATCTGCTCTGATTCTCATGACAGCTCTATGAGGCTAGGTGCTATTATTATCTTCATATTATGGATGAAGAAACTGAGGCAAAGGCCAAGTGAACTATTCAGGGTCACATAGATAGTAAATTTCTGAGGTCAAAATATAAACTCAGATCTTCTTGAGTTCGGGGCCCAGAACTCTAGTCACTATACCATCAGCTACCTCTGTTTCTAAAGGAAAAGGCACAGAAATTGAACATGTAGTATGAAGAACAGAGAGAAGACCAGTTTACTTGGATAGTAGAATATGGAAGGTGGAAGAATTTTGTCTGAGGCTGAGACAAGCTTGTGAATGGATTCAAAAGCTAAAAAGAAAAGTTTCTATTTTATCCTAAAAGGCAAATGAAGCTAATGGTGTTGATTAGGGAAGTAGGTACATTACTTTTTCAGCAGAATGCTGGATGGATTAGAGTGAGGAGAAATTGAAGCAGGAAGAGCACTAATGAGACTATTGTGATAATTTAGGAGAGAGGGGATGACAGTTTGAGCTTAGGTGGAAGCTATTTGAGTGGATAAAGTTTGGGCTCGAGAAATGTAGAGTTGGAAAAGGCAAAATTTGGCAGTTGATTGAACATGCTGGGGGGAAAGGAAGGCCCCTGGAAGACTGGAAGGATGATAGTGCCTTTGGGAGGACTAGGGAAGTTCAGAAGAGGGGAGGGTTTGGGGAGAAAGGCAATGAGATCAATTTTGAACCTGCTGAGTTTAAAATGTCTCTAGAATATCAAGTTTGAAATTTGAAATAAGCAATTGATACAGAATTGAAGTTCAAGGGAGAAGATTGGGCTTAACATAAAGAGCTGTGAGTCATATGTTTATAGATAATAATTAAATCCATGGGAATATAAAGCAGATCTCTGGAGTACTCTTCTAGGAAAATGGGAGTATAGACGTTGAATGATAAAACTGGTGAGGACTTAGAAATAAATTAGTCCAATCTTTCTCATTTTATAAATAATGATCTTGGGATATGGAGAAGTTATGTAATTGGCCGAAGGTCACAAGCAAGGAAGGAAGAATTCTAGCATAGATTTTCTAATCTTGTTTTGTAATAGAGAGTTGCAGCTGAACAATTTTGAGATTTGTGGTTTATGAAGTAAATGTGTCTAGCTATGAGGTATCTAATCAATGTTTTTTGATTGATTAATTGATACCCATGGGAGGGAAAAACTATGGATAAATTAAGAATGGTTTGAAGTTATTAATGGAATGAATATGAATGCCAAAGTCATTTTTTATAAAGCATCATAGCTAGAGGGAAAGGAAATAATTCTTTAATTGGAAGAGTTTGAGATTGAGGACCCTGACCCTAGGACTTCTGGGAAAGTTTACTAAATCATTTCAGTTCCCTTTGGGGTATGTTCACAAACTGTAGAATTAAGCCATGAGTGATCATCTCATAGGCTTTCAGCTTCCTCTCTATTACAAGACAGAATGAACATCTCTAACCTTAAATGTTTTTAAAAGACATAACATTGACCAGTGGAAAGATCCCTGAAAAGGAGCCAAGACGTCTGGCTTCTGTTCTTGGCTTTGTTACTAAAGTGCTGCATGACTGAGGAGTATGTGTATATGGGTGAATGGGAGGAGGAAGCTAGGAAAAAAAAGGATGGGTTTGAAATTTGTGAAATCCCTCTGTTTCTCCCCATCTTATGTGGGCAGAGTGGATATGGGGGATAGATAGTCACTCAGAGTCTATCTGGCATCTATAATGTAAGTAAGAGAGTCACATTTTAGCCCTGAGGCTAGGGGACCTCTCCAGGAATTAGTTAAAAGTGGGGAAAAACAAAGGGGGAGGAAATACTCCCTCCCCCCTGCACTGAGGTGCCATCTTGTGCTATTTACCTGGATAGTGATAAGAAAATGATTTTTTTCTTAATGTGCTTCCTTCTTTCCCTAGTTATTTCACTGCTTCTATTCTCCCTCAGCTACAATCTTGCTCTTTACAAGAAAAAGAATAATGTCTTTGCTCCATGCTATTATTTCCTTAGGTCACCATGGAAATATTGCTTCAGATTTGAATCTCTGCCACTCAGGTATCCCTAAATACAAAGCTCTCTGAGGCCTTGTGGGGAGTTGGCAAGATATGAACACTTAGAGCAAAACCTCAAAGAGGTTTTTGATGCCAGTTTTGTATGGCTTTATTCAAAACAGGGAAATGAAGGGGACTGAGAAAAAAAATTCTTCATAAACCATCCTTTTTGCTATTCTTTTGATTTTGCAGTCTATACCTACCTGATTAAAAGACCGATATTCCCTTACGACTCTTGAAATCCCAAAGACAGTGTGATAGGAACAACAATAAATAAAATCCCAGTGAGAATGCATTTTAAATAGCCTTCTTTGAGAAAAGAAGGCAGACACAATAAGAAATGAATCAATCAAGAAGCATTAATTCAATACCTACTGTGCTGGGTTTTGGGGCTATACTTAGGGAGAATGAAACAATTCCTACACAAATAGTTACATGTAAGGTAGTATGGGAGGAAGGGCACTAACAAATGAGGTGAAAAGGGAAGATCAGGATGGTCTTCTGACAGAAGATAAAGCTAAGTTGCATCTTAAAAAAAAAGGGGAGGATTCCAAAAGACAGAGGCAAAGAGGAAAAGTACATTCCAGATATGGAAGACAGAGATGGAATAGGAATACTGCAAGGAGGAAATACTGGGAAAGCCAATTTGACTGGATCACAGAAAGCAGAGAGGAAAATAATATGTCAAATAATATGTCATAGGCCTAGAAAGATGGGCTGAAGTCCAGGTGTTAAGAACTTGAAAGGTAAAACAGAGGAGTTTATATTTTATCCTTGAGGCAGTAGGAAACTATTGGAAATGGCTGAGTAGGGTAGTCATTCTGTACTAAAGGACAGATGCTTAACAGCAGCAGCTATACAACAAACTGGAGTGGAAAAAGAGTTGAGGCAAGGAGAACGATTAGGAGATTGTTGAATTAATCTAGGTGAGAAATTATAAAAGTCTAAGGTAAGAAGGCAACAGGGTGAGTAGAGAGAAGGGGTCATGTATGAGAGATAATGTGAAGGAAGAAACAAAACTTTGGTAACTTGGATATGTGGAATAATGGAGTGAGGAGTTCGGGATAGAAAACTCATTTACCCTAAGGTGGAAGTCTAGTTTTCTGTTTTATTTTTGTCTTCATTTTTATCAAAACTGTCCTTATTGTGCCTTTGAAAAGATTATTTTCACATACCTTAATGCAATTTCTCTTAAAATCTTCAGTTTCCTTCAGTCTTATCTTCAAGAAGCCTTTCCTAATACTCCTGATTGTTAGTGTTTTCTCTCTTCTCAAATTATTTTGTATTCACTTATCTTTTTAAATGTTATGTCCCCTCGGGAAAATGTTAAGTTCCTTGTGGGCAAGGACTGTTTTTCATTTTTGTTTTTGAACCCCCAAAAACAAGAACGGTGCCTTGGGCATAACTGGTGACTAATAAAGAGCACTGAATTCATAGCATGTAGAGAGTGCTCTAACAGTTCTTACTGAACATTCTATTTCACACATTTCATAATCAACCCCATAATCAGCAGGGAAATGGATTTCAGATGTATCTTTAGGAATGTAAAATAATAACTTGGACCAGATGTGATCATAGTTATTTCAACTACAAAAGATAAACAATATGTGGGATGTGCTAGGCAGAGAATAAGATTTATTAAAGACCTACTATATACAATATACTGTATTTGCTTGTATGAAGAGACACTAAAGAAGTAGCATAATGAGGGATAGTGAGTGATTCTTGATCTATTTAAGAACAAAATTCTCTTCAAGGAAGTCATTTTGTAATCTTTCATAATGATAGTTAATAATTAAACTATTATCTATCGACCGAAAAAATTTAATTACCCAAAGTATTTTGAATACCATGGTACTTTTAGATGAATTTGTATTTCATTATTTCTTTTGATGATTTAGGTGTCCTCATATTAATTCTTGATCCCAAAGATGATTTACAGCACTTAGGTGCACATGTGTAGACATGTGCATGCACACACGCACAAACACAATTCACAAAATGACTCAAAAATAGTCAACCTCCCCTATGATGAATAAACATTGAAGTTCTTAAAAAACACCACGAGAACAACTAACTTAAAGCATAAGAAAAAACATTTTGTTCTTCAGTTATTATTAATTCTTCATGACCCCTTTTGTTGGTTTATTTTTTTTGGCAAAATAATGGAGTAGTTTATCATTTTCTTTTCCAGATTAATTTACAGAAGAGGAAACTGAGAAAAGCTCTCTGTGGTAGGTGTAATTATTCTCCTTATTTAACAGATGAAGAAACTGAGACACAGAGGTTGTATCTTGACCAGACCCATAGAATTTTAGAGTTGGAAAACAACAATAATAAAAGCTGCCATTTATACAGTATCTGATGATTGGCAAAGTGATTTAAATGGGTTCTTTTTTTTGATCCTCACAACACTATTCTTCATTCTACAAAGGAAGGAACCAAGGCTAAGAAAGATTAAGTGACTTACCCAGTCACATAGCTATGAAGTGTCTGAGGCAAGATTCAAACCCAGGCCTTTCTTATTCCAAGTCCTGTGCTTTATCTATTGTGCCTAGGTGAGGACAAAAGTTAGATTGATGAGTGCAATGTTAGAGGAGGGAGGAAATTTGAGAAGAAAAACTCTTACTCCTTTCTGAGCTCCAAAAAGGCAATAGACCTTGAGAACTGTTAAAGAGAGAGGATTGATGAAAGCTCCAGTCATTGGGACTCCCAGGGTTTCTAATCCCATGTTGAAGTCCAAGCAGATGTTATTCTTTCCTCCATAAAATTGACATCTTTTTTGTCTTTAAATGACTTTTTTGGTGCTTTCAGAACAATTAGAATTTAAGTTATGTTTTTTACAAAGGTCATGAAAACATAACAAAAGATTATTTTATTGAAAAGGATTCATTATGAATCCTTTCTTTTACACCTCTTTGCCATCCTCTGGACTTGGTACTGGTCCTCAGGAATGAGCCGTCATTGGGATAGTCCTAGCGGCTGAGGGCCAGTAAAACTTGAGGAAAAATAGGAAATGGGTTTAATGGCAACTCCTTCCTTTTTTGGAGTCCCATTTCTTCACAAATTCCTGTCAATAAGAAGAGGGGTCAATTAGCCACCAACAAAAACTGTTAAGTTCCAACCAATGAAAACAGAGATTAAGTTCTTTTCACATGCCATCTCATTTGAACTTTACAATAATTCCCTAAAGTAGGTTGTTATTGTCAATTGTTCATTCAGGTCTGATTCTTTACAATCCCATGAACCATAGCACACTAAGACCTCCTATCCTCCACTGTCTCTCTTTTAAAAATTAATTAATTTAGAACATTTTTCCATGGTTAAATGATTCCTGTTCTTTCCATTCCCCCCCCCGCCCCTTTTCCAGAGCTGACAAGCAATTCCTCTGCATTATACATGTATCATTGTTCAAAACCTATTTCCATGTTATTACTATCTGGAATAGAGTGATCATTTAAAGTCTACATCCCCAATCATATCCCCATAGAACCATGTAATCAATCATATGTTTTTCTTCTGTTTTTCTACTCCCACAGTTCTTTCTCTGGATGTGGATAGCGTTCTTTCCCGTAAGTCCCACAGAATTGTCCTGGGTCATTGCATTGCTGCTAGTAGAGAAGTCCATTACATTCGGTTGTGCCACAGTGTATCCATCTCTGTGTATAATGTTCTCCTAGTTCTGCTCCTTTCACTCTGCATCAATTTTTGGAGGTCATCCCAGTTTACATGGAGTTCCTCCAGTTTATTATTCCTTTCAGCACAGTTGTATTCCATCACGAGCATATACCACAGTTTGTTCAGCCATTCACCACTCAATGGACACTCCTTCATTTTCCACTTTTTTGCCACCAAAAAGAGTGAAGCTATAAATATTTTTGGACATATCTTTTTCCTTATAATCTCTTTGGGATATAAACCTAGCAGTGGTAGGACTGGATCAAAGGGCAGGCAGTCTTTTAAAGCACCTTTGTGCATAATTCCAACTTGCCCTCCAGAATAGATGGATCAATTCACAACTCCACCAGCAATGCATTAGTGTCCCAATGTTTCTGACTCCAGTTCTATCATTCTAGACTATCACATTACATATTTTGACCTAGGTACCATAGTGGATCCTATGGCAATTATTGTAAGAGTGAAAAACAAGCCCTGGCATTTTGAAAATTGTCATTTAGAATGTTGTGGAAGCAGACCCAGGAGAGCAAAGACTTGTGGGATTGAAGAGCCTGAGGAGCAGTTTTTTGGGGGGAAGTCAGAGGTGCGGGAGGTGGTTATGAATGGCTCTGAGAACCTCAGAAGTGACCTTTGGGGGCTTTCCTCTGATATATAAAGAAGACCTGCATTTTCTCCTGTTATATCCTGGTTCCTATGATTACTGATACCAGCAACAGTGACAACAGAGTTTGGGGGGTGTCTGGACTTTCTTTGGGTTGCTGATCCCCAGACCCACTTGTCTTGGGCATTACCCAGCAGAATCCCTCTTTGTCTAATAACAACTATAGCTTTAGGAAATGTAAATTAGGGGGCTTGGGAAACTGTGTTTGGGGAACACTTGGTCTAACTTTAGAGTCTTGGACTTGGTGGCTACCAAGTGAAGGACTTTGGGGAATTGGGGGATTACCCTGCTCCCTCTTTCCAGTGAACTCCTATTCCTATTTCCTCTGTTAGTAGTTCATGAATTAAACCCTCAAGTTTATTGAGTCAGATCTGTGTGAAATCAATTGGTGGGAGGCACAGTGTAAGGATTAGTGAGGGGAGGTAGGCTGAATCTCCATTTTAAGCCTGACTCCCTGCTGGGAAGCAAAGGGAGGTTTCTGTATACCCCGACTGGCACCAACATCCTATCAGGGTTATATTCATTTCCTCTTGAGGGGATAATATCCCTTTAACCCCTCAACCCTGGCACTATCTTTCAGGGGTTCCCCGTTTCTACTCAGTGAACCCCATTTGTCTCCCAGTAACTAGGGGTGGTTGGAGGGAGGAGGGTCTTTACAGGACTTGATGGCTGGTTTCCCACTACACCCCAATCTTCCTAAGTACCCCACTTCTTGCATTATGAAGTATGGCTTCTTATTTCTGCCTGTTAAAAGCTCATAACCTGATAGCAGTATTAAGAAATATGTGCATGTATATATATAGTTCAAGCTAATGATACCAGAAGTTATAGTTCTTTTCACAATGCTATCTAATTTGATTTTCACAATAACTCTTTGGAGTAGGTACTACTTGTATTATAACTCCTCCTTCTCTCCCCATTTTACAGATGAGGCAATTGAGATTTGAGAGGTAAATTTAATTGCCTAATCACACATTTGATCCCAGGTTAAGAATCTCTTCTCTAAGTGAAACTAGAAGAAAAAGGAAGTCACAATTATATGAGAGAATAGTTTACATTCAATTTAGAGAAGCAAATAAGAGTTAGTAAAGTTTGTTTTTATGAGAATCTAAAGATGACTCAAAATATCACTTTTGGGACATTTAGTCCTCTTGTATTTTGTACTCTTAATAAGAATTCTTAGAAAGACCTTCATGAAGATGTCACATATGTATCAACAGAAGATGAGTAGGTAGAAAAATTGTATGAAAAAGCTGATTACTCTCTAAATTAAATCAACATAAATCAAATGTAATACTCAATGACTTCAGTCATATGGGAAGAAGCCAAAGAATATGTTAGAAAATGTTTTAGCTTTAAGAAACAAAACAAGCTAACAGTGTGTACACTACATAGAAGGCTATAGATTATGAATGCTCCCTTTAAGAGGAAAAATGAGAGGTATTATATCAGAAAACTGAATAATATCACAAAATAAAAATTATTCTAAGTCAAGAGATACAACTTTCCTTTGATATGAAAATAATTTTCAAATCAGCTTTCTGTGCAGTCAGACTATTAGCTTATTCAAGATCAAAATTAAGGTCTGAATTTCAAGAGACTATTAATAATTAAAGATACATTGTCCAAGTCTCCAATTTATAAAATCTTTCTGAGAATGATCTACATTGACTGAGAGCACCTTAATAAAAATGTGAGAAAACAACTGGTGGAATGATGATAATGGTGGAAAAACAACATGGTGCCATGAAAAGGGCAATAATTTCAGAGTTGTAGAACATGAGACTGAATCTTGGCTTTTCCACTTACCTGTATGACTTTAGGTCACTCCATCTTTCTGTATTAGTTTCCTCACTTATAAAATGATATAGGTTGTCTAGATATGCTTCAAGGTCTCTTGAAGATCTAAATTTATGATTTAAAAATCACATATTTATAGTTCCATAATTACTTAAAAGTGATAAAAAATGCCCCTGTCCTTGCTGTTTCTTGACTAATGAAAAAAAAAAGCACTTGATTCAACAGAGCAAAATGCCACCTCCAAGGTTTTCCTCAACCGAGGCATATCTCAATCATATATTATAATAAGACAAGATCTAAAGATGTTAAAAAAGAAATAATTATTTGACAACCCTTAGAACAATACCATCAACTGAAACATAAAACAGGCTTGCTATGGGTGTTTGACACTGTAATGTACAATTAGAGGAGAAAATCTCTATAGATAGTGAGATTCTATGTTAGATAATTTTGTGCTGACATCTTGAAGCTCCAGAAAATTCTGGAGTTTCCTCAATGAGACCCACAATCACTTGAGTTCAACACAATTTTATTCCTAGGAAAAAACCAAGTTGATGAAAAATTCCTGTTGTCAAAATTATGATTTGTAGTTGTATTGATAACTCATAGAGTTTGTGCATTATTATGTATGTTTTGTATACACTCTTCTATTTCACACTGCATTGAATCCAGAATTTAAAAGAAGCAGGGCATGCAGGACTGGTTTTGGAAAATTGTACAGTGATTTTAATGATACCCAATGTCTTCCTGAAAAAGGCTCATCTTCTTAACAACAATATTCTTCTGCTGATTGGGGGCAGTTGGGTAGCTCAGTGGATTGAGAGTTGGGCCTAGAGACGGGAGGTCCTAGGTTCAAATCTGGCCTCAGACACTTCCCAGCTGTGTGACCCTGGACAAGTCACTTGACCCCCATTGCCCATCCTTACCACTCTTCCACCAAGGAGCCAATATACAGAAGTTAAGGGTTTAAAAAATATTCTTCTGCTGATATGGAATGTCTCTGGGTCCTAAAAATTTGCCATCTCTGAAGATTTCAATTTTTGAGTCATCCAAATGAAGAAGAATATGGGAATTGTAAGTAGACTATAAATATTTCAAATGAAAAATTGCACAAGAAAAAAATTGCAAAAAAACCCCCACAAGAACATTTCTTTTATTCTAAAAGAAATCACCAGAGAAAAATCTAAACAGAAAAGGAGGTGGACTAGTCATTTAGTAGGAACAAGGAGTATTTGATGAATAGCCAATGTACTACATTAACATCTACAAAGTGTCATGGGATCTAAGGAAACTCTCTTCTTGCTTCCATTGCTCATGGGGTATGTATGAAAGGATACAGACAGGAGGTGGACAACATAGATAGGCATGAATGAGTTATATAGTCTGGATTCCTAGAGGGACAACCTATATTGATGACATTGAAGATCCACCACATTATTAAAACATTAGGAAGATAATAGAAATATTTTATAATCTTATTACCTAAATGGAAAACTAGACTATCTGTCTCTCACAGTGCTTATTTGCACACACTCAACCTCAAATGAATGAATGAGTAAAGACATGCAGTTTAGGAAACTGATAAGAGGTAAAGGTCTCCCTTCTTTAGAAGGTTAACTTGGTAAAAATGTTTTATGAGATGAACAAACTTTTATTAGCCTTGAATTTATTCATGTCAGGAAAGATGTAGGGAGTACAGTGATTCAGAATCCCCAAGCTACTGATTATAATTGATCATGTTTAGAAAGAAATTAAATTAACTGACAGGAATTTTGGAGGCAGGTGCCTGAGGAAATGTGTAGACAATCATTGAGATGCTATTCCAAATGTAATATTTATTTAAGTATTTTTTTTAAAAATTCACAAAAAGGTGAACCATGCTGCAAATACTTATATTATGTGAATTTTTGAGACTGTTTTGTTTCCCTCTTATTTCTGTTTTTTTTCCCTCCCTGGTCTTTCATTTGATCAATCATTACATTTCTTCTGTGCATGCTTTTTATTAAAACTGTCAGGAAACCTTATCTACTTTTGTCCCACTTGATGCTTCTATAATGAAGTACTTGACAAGTCTAATTGCATTGTGGTTTCACAGCAGGAAGCAAAAAAATTAGCTCCTTTTATTACACATAAACCTTTGAAAAATTCTCTAAAGATCCATTTGTAGGAGCAAAAATGACACAACTCCTTCACTCAAGATCTTGCAAACTAATTTGATTTTGAGTTTTCTGTAGGTAAAGATCCCAATGACAGAGATTTTCAAATTTCTTCTAGAAGAGAAAAACATAGATTTAATTAACATGGCCATAAATCTGGCACTGGAACGGATCTCAAAGGTCACCTAGTCTAACCTGTTTATTTAATAGATATGAAAACCAAGACCCAGAGAGGTGAGTTAACTTGAACAATGGCATGAGTGACAGCCTTGGAATTCAATCTATATTCTCTGATTTAAGGCTTATTTTTTTCCTTTATTGTGGGCTTTCATAGGTGGCCCAGTCAAATAAAAGACACTTAGAGGAACCATTTGTGAAATGTGGAGTACACAAGAGAGAAAAGAGAAGTAACAGTTATTGGAATAAAGGAGTATATTTTAGACTGGGAAACTTAGGACATGTGAGTTTCTATAATTATTAATAGAAGTTACTTTGCCATGGTTTTTGAGACAGAATGTGGAGAATGACAATGTGAGCCGTATTTCAAGCATCAGGAATCTAACTACATTAAACATGTCAATTTTTGCATTCCATTTCAAACCCGCAACTCTGCTGCACTCCTTGGACTAATGATAACGATCCCAGGAAACTTCATCACCAGGAAACTCATCATCCAGTAAGATTACATCACACTTCATTAATATTCTCCTGTACCCTCTGCCCCTTTTTATTGGAGGACTGAAGAGTGGAATACAGAATTCCTCCCAAAGCCTCCATTTAAAGAAGGACCTCCTTGCCCAGCAACTTTTCATTTCCTCTCAAGTGCATTTGGAGGACCGGAATCCACCTTTTCCCACCCTTCATGCTGCTGCTCCATCAAAGGGACCTTCTCTCCAGGCTTCAGTCAGCTTCCTTTTGGGTATTGCCATTAGATTGTAAACTTCTTTAGGGCAGAACTGTCTTTCTTTTTCTTATCTGTGTCCTCCAGCTCTTAACACAGTGCCTGGTATTTAGTAGGTGCTTAATAAATGATTATTGACTATTTCCTTAATAGTTTCTTCCTTTCCTGAAAATATTCAAGTGCATATTGAACTCTTCCTTCTCTTACCTGATGACAATATTGATTTAATGGGGGACAATTAAATTCAATAAAAGATTTATTAAATATATTATGTACACATGATATACACTGGTTGTAGGGATTTATCCACATAATAGACAGGACAGATGCATAAGATAGGCTTTAAGGCAACGATAGCAAACCTTTTAGAGATGGTGTACCATATCCTGTCCCTGCCCCACCAGAGACCTTGTGCCACCTCGTTGAGTGCCAGGCAACCCCACCCTACTCCATACAGGAAAGGGAGAAAGTGTTCCCATTGGGCTGCTGGGAAGAGGGGCAGGTGATATGAAAAAGTGTCATCCAGAGTGGTGGAGAGGGGGATGGGAGCAGCTCCACCAGAGTCCCTCTGCCTTTCTTGTAATGAACTCTGGAAGGAAGAGGGGGTGGTGTATGTGCCCAGAGAGAGCACTCTGCATGTCCTCTATGGCACTCTTGCCATAGTTTCACCATCACTGTTCTAGGGGAATTAGTTAAGGCAGACTAGAGTAAAGGAAAATAAATGTTGAACAGGTATTACAGTTCTAATCAGATAAAACAAAGGGCCTGGGAAGTCAATTAATTATCAAGAGTAGAACTGGACAGTTGAATATACAGAAGCTAATCAAGTACTCATTAAATATCATAATGGGCTTGCGTGATATTGTGCTGAGCACTGAGGATTCACAGAAAAGCAAAACATCACTGCCCTCAGGAAACTCATAGTCTAAAGGGAGATATGAGTCATACAAGATACATAGAGAGTAGAAAGAATATAATCTCTGAGTGAAATGAATGAAATCACAGTTGTGTTTAAAAAGAGAGAGATTAATTTTATTCCCAACATTTCCTATTATAGAGATGGACTCTATGTTGGTGTTCATAAATATCATGAATTGAAAGAAATTTGTGATTTTTGAAAATTGAATGAATGCTTTTAGTCTATTATGGTAATTAGTAAGGTGTTGTTTTGTTGCCTATAGGTCTGAAAGGCGTAATGCAGTTTCTAAAAGCCTCTTCTCCAAAATACTGGAAGAAATTTATATTTAAATTAAGAAAAGAATCCCGTCTACATCTAAATATAATAATGGGTTTCATGGTTATTTCCACAAAACTATAAACAATTGTCCAGAAATTTGAAAAATTCTGAGAACTCAGTGAGATAAGGTAATATTGTTGCTCATAAAGAAGTAAAAATAAAAAAAAAACAGGACTGGGTTCTGGTATACAGTGTCTCTAAACTCTCACAATGTAAAGTAATGACAGTGATTCATGAATGAATGAACGAAAGAATGAATGAATGAATGATTGCTCTCTTGGGGTCCTATTGTTTTGCTTCCGCTGCCCTGATTAGACTAAATGAGATAGAGAATGAGAGATAGATAGATAGATAGATAGATTATGAGATTATGAGGAGATGCTTATTGTTCATAGAATCAGATTAAAATCTGCAATGGATGTTGGAAGCCATCTGGTTCAATTTCTTTACTTTACAGAAGGCCAAAAAGGTTGATTAATTTCCCAAAGGTCTCATGGATAAATGGCTGATTTTTCTTGATTAAACTTCCTCATTAGGAACAAAAAAAGTTCAAACAAAAATCAAATGCTATCTTTACATAGGAGTATAAAATTACTGATATGGTATGCTGTCAATAGGACATATGTTGGAGCTGTTTTGGCTGCAGTGTCCTGTTATCTTCATTTTCTCACCCAGTTAGCAGTATAAATAGTGTCATATATCTGTGAGACAACTGACCTGGGCTAGGGATGCTGTCCATTGTGGTTGAGGAACTGAGTTTATCTTTTGTGCTGAGGTTTTCTTTTTTCCTTTATCCATATGAATCTATAGATATAGATCTGTATCTATATAAATTTATAAATAATCATAATTTTAATAGCTAGCATTTTATGTAGTACTTTAAGATTTGCAAATCACTTTACCAGTATGTCATTTTATCTTTACAACACCTGTAGGAAGTAGGAGCTATTATTATTTCTATTTTAGAGATGAGGAAACTGAGGCAGACAGAGGTCAAGTGACTTGACTAGAGCCACATGACTATAAAGTTTCTGAATCCAAATTTGAAATGAGGTCTTCCTGACTCCACAGTCAACATGCTTTCTACTGTGCCACCTAACTGACTCACAGAGACTTCTTTTGATTTCTAGATTCACATAAATCCACTGCAGAGATCTCTAATGCTAGAATCAATTCTACATCCTTGGCTTCAGGAGCACTTTGGTCTATCCAGCTATATTAGCTAACCTAGACTGATTATAGGGTTCTATCCATAGGAAGTAGTCAAAAACTCCATGATGAATCAGAGACACTTAAAAAATATAAGATAATAAAGTCCAATCTTTATGTCACCAATCTTAGGTAATAGACTGAGAGGTGGAAGGGACCTTAGATATCATTTAGTCCAATCCCATTATTTTATAAATGGGGAAATTGAGGCCCAATAAGTTTAAGTGACTTATCCAAGTCCTGGAGATTATAATTAGCAGAGCTCAGGTTTGAAGTTGGGACTTCTGATTCTCAGTGAAAGGTTCTTTCCAATAGACCATGTTGCCTCTAGGGCTGCTATCATGAAGGCAAAACAAATGAACCCCTCTGAAATTTAGTTTTTCTCAACCTTGGGAACTATTTGTCATTTTGCCAGTATGAGCCTGATTAAAATGTCACAACTGCTATTATAGGCAATACAGAGGAGGAAGAGAACATTTGCATACTCTGTAGGAGTTGAGCAAAAGGTGATAAAATTTAAAGGTGAAGACAAAACACAAAGTTAATAAAAGAACTGCATTCACTCTATTTTGATTTTTTCCCTAAAGGATTGGGAAGATTAAAAAAAATCAATATAGCATCTAAATAAATCAGATTCTGCTTTTTTGAATCAGAAGTCTAAGCACTGCACTTTCCATAAAACAATAACAAGACTGATCTTATAGTGTAAAGAATGTGGTTTAGGGTGGATTTGTTCAGTTATAACTGCTTTGAGTCCCCACCAACTAGAAAATCAAAGAACTACATTAAATCAATTATATTTCAATGTATCAAGGCAAAGGAATCATAACATTATCGTATATGCCACAGAAGCAAATGAACTCATGTATTTAACTATATATTATTTACTCATAGGCATATTCTCAATAAAAAGGAATAAAGTCAGAAATATACATAAATAACTACAGCTTGGGCTATGCACCTGCAGTTTTTCACAGATATGTCACCTTTTAATCTGTTTATACACCTGCTTCAAACCCAGGAATTTTATTACACACACATTTCAGTTATTTGGCCCCACTAATTGTTTGTAAGTATGTATAGGAAAGAAGTACAAGAAATATAGCAGAATTCTCATCTTGTTGTGCCAGGCCTGGAGTTAAGAAGACCTGGGTTCAAATATGACCTCAGACACTTCCTAAATATAGGACCCTAGTCAAGTCACTCAACTCCAACTGCCTATCCCTTGTCACTCTTTTGTCTTAGAATTGATATAAAAATTTAAGAAATTGATATTAAAAAAAGAATTCTCAACTTATATTTCACTTACAGTATCAAGGAAGGTGACAGTAATTTAGTGGGGAGGGGAATAGACACAGATCTTATTTCCCAGCACTATTGTCCTTCCACTCAAAGTTCCATTTCAGGTAGCATCCTCCCTTCCCTTCTCTAAACATATCCTATTGGACTATGAAGTCTAAGATCAGTCATAGAAGTGAAACTTTCTGCTCTGATCATCATCTTGCCTTTTCTGTCTCCTGATGTCCTTAAATGTCCATGTTCCATTTCGTATCGGGGTTTCTCCTAACTAAGATGTGTTTCATTTTGTCCTATTTCTTTGACTTTCCTCAACTTTTTGGCTTTATGGGGAAATTTGGCCCGAGTCACAGAGATTTGTTCATCATATAGTACATAAATATTTTCACCATTATATATATGCATATATATATGACATTTCCCCCCCTCATTAAGTAATACAAAGGTCAACTGCTTTCCACCCATGAGATCTATTTTCAGGATAATATATAGCTATACTGACAAATAATAAAAGACCTCTTGCTAAATTGCCCTCAATCTTGTTCATCTTTGAGGAAATCATTGTTTCTGTGCCTGTGGTCATTCCAAAAAAAAGCAAAAGGGAAAATGTCTTTCCTGAAAATATTAATTCTATCAGATTATCACATTTTTCTGAATAGAAATGTGAACCATCATTGCAAACTAATATTCTATTTTTTCCAAGTAGCTTCCCTTATTATAAACATAGATTTATTAATCAGGGTGTTTCCATTTGTTAAAATTCCTCTGTCTTGTTCCCATCTCTCCCCTCTGAGAAGCTGTTTTGTTTGAAAACACCTGTTTAGCAGAATTTTTTTAAAAATTCAAACCTTGACTGCAATAACTGAGCCTGGTCACAGAAAAATATTTCTTTACTTTTCCAAATTGGTAAGGCAAGGGCATTAGTAGGGAAAGGGGCAGGAACTAGTCCTATAATTTTATTGGCATAGAGGATTCTTGGGTGAGGAAACATTCCCTACCATTCATTTCAGTACCTTCTCTGCAATTTATAGTTTTAGAATTGCCTAGAGCACTGAGAAATGCCAAGTGTCACACAGCCAGGACATGTCAAAAGTTGAACTTGAGCCAGGTCTTCCTGGCTTTGAGTCCTTTCCACTACATTATGCTGCCTGTCTTTGGAGGAAAGGTGAGACATCTGTATTAGGTAGAAAAAATAGATAACACGTTTTTATTTAAGTTTACATATGTATGCATATTGTAACTACTTTCTTTGGAAATTATCAATTCCTACAGAAATATTTAATTTTTTGCTCAAAAATTTCTCCTCCTCTCCCTTCTCTTGTTCTTTTTTTCTTCTTCTTCCTCTTGTTCTCCTCACTGTCTCTTCCTTCTCCTCCTCTTTCTCCTCCTTCTCCTCCTCTTTCTCCTCCTTCTCCTCCTTCTTCTCCTTCTCCTTCTCCTTCTCCTTCTCCTTTTCCTCCTTCTCCTTCTCCTTCTCCTTCTCCTTCTCCTCCTTCTCCTTCTTCTTCTCCTTCTCCTTCTCCTTCTCCTTCTTCTCCTTCTCCTTCTCCTTTCCTCCTCCTCCTCCTCCTCCTTCTTCTCCTTTCTTTTTTTCCCTGTCTTCATGTCTTTCTCTGGATCTATTTCTCTCTCCCACTCTCTCCACCTCTCATTTCTTTTTTTTTTTTTGATAGAGGGAACATGAAAAGAACCTTCTCTCTGACCAGAATCTGTTCAGTTCAGATATTTAAAGTGGACAAAATAATTTTGCAGAAAAAGGTTGTATAAACAAATTTTTTAGTTCTGCAGAATTATTTTAAATAGCATTAGAAACTACACATATTAGATTATATTAATACATTGTTTTATTAAATGTATTAACAAATATCTTTATTTCCCTTCTGATTGTGTGATACCCTTCATTATGGTTATCCATATGAGCCCTCATACAAAGTGAGGGCTTCTACAAAAATAGACATGAGGAACCATAAGGACACTTTAACTTTGAATTCCTCTTCAATTAATTAATTAATTTTTTAAATGGCCGATAGACCTAGATTTTATTTATTTATTTTTTATTTCAATTCGAGGCTATCTTATTTTTTTTTTAGAAATTTTTTTTCCATGGTTACATGATTCATGTTCTTACTCTTCCCCCCCCCCACACCCGGGATAGTGCGCATTTCCACTGGTTTCTTCATGTGTAATAGATCAAGAACTATTTCCATATTATTGATAGTTGTACTAGGGTGTTTGTTTAGAGTTTACTTCCCAAATCATGTCTACATCAACCCATGTGTTCAAGCAGTTGTTTTTCTTCTGTTTTTCCACTCCTGTAGTTCTTCCTCTGCATGTGGGTAGAGTTCTTTTCCATAAATCCCTCAGAATTGTCCTGGGTCATTGCATTGCTGCTAGTACAGAAGTCCATTACAATTGATTTTATCACAGTGTATCAGTCTCTGTGTGCAATGTTCTTCTGGTTCTTCTTCTTTCACTCTGCATCAATTCCTAGAGGTCATTCAAGATCACATGGAATTCCTCCAGTTTATTATTTCTTTGGACACAGTAGAATTCCATCACCAACAGATACCACAGTTTATTCAGCCATTCCCCAATTGATGGGTATACCCTAATTTTTCAGTTTTTTGTGACCACAAAAAGAGAGGCTATAAATATTTTTGTACATGTCTTTTTCCCTGTGATCTCTTTGGGGTACAAACCTAGCAAAGCTGGATCAAAGGGCAGGCAATCTTTTAGAGCTCTTTGGGCATTGTTCCAAATTGCCATCCAGAATCACTGGATCAATTCACAACTCCACCAGCAATGCATTAATGTCCCAATTTTGCCACATCCCCTCCAACATTCATTACTCTCCCCTGCTCTCATTTTAGTCAATTTGTTAGGTGTGAGGTGATACCTTAGAGTTGTTTTGATTTGCATTTCTCTAATTATTAGAGATTCAGAACACTTTCTCATGTGCTTATTGCTAGAGAAACAACTAAAAAGCTAGTAGAAATAATTAACTTTAGCAAAGTTGCAGGATACAAAATAAATGCACATAAATCAGCAGCATTTCTATATATTTCCAACATATCACAGCAGCAAGAGTTAGAAAGAGAAACACCATTTAAAATCACCCTTGACAATATAAAATACTTAGGAGTCTATCTTCCAAAACAAACACAGGAATTATATGAACACAATTGGATTCCTTTTTTAAAAAAATAAAATATTCTCTCTTTTTATATTGCCTCCAATGGTTTTCAAAGACATAGAAAGTCGATCTTTGAAATTAAGAATAAATTAATGCTTTAGAATACAGTACCCTGAATGTGGATATTTTATAATAGAGTAAATTTTGGATTGAATTAAAAAAATAAAAGCATAGATTGGTCTTGGATGATTTTCATTTGTAGAGCAGACATTAATTGGAATGTAAAGCCAGGTTTTTGTTTTTGTTGTTGATTAAATGTATTTAAAACATAGTGTAATAAAGGGCAATATTGCTAAAGTAAATTCACTATTTACAGAGAGAACTGGACAAGATCAAAACATTTTCCATCTTACTATCCCTTCAGCTGTTTATGATTTTTGCAAAATTTGACAAGTTAAGCAAAATTAAACAAATATCTGTGAGACAAAGGTTTGGGAAACAACAATAACTAAGTTCTAAGAACTTAAAAGGGAAATTGTTAAGATGTTAATTTTTTTCTGTTAACATTTTAAGGGTCTTTCTTGATAGTGCACCAGGTCTTGAGTGGGTAGGACCTGGGTTCAAATCTCATCTTGAACTTTCTGCTGCTGTATGATCCTGGGCAAGTCACTTAACCCCAATTGCCTAGGCCATGCCATTCTTCTATCTTAGATTTGATACTAAAGCAGAAGGTAAAGGTTTTAAAAAGAAAAAAAAAAGAGTCTTTCTGTCCCTCTCTGTCTTTGTCTCTTTCAATCTCAATGTGTCTCTCACTCTATATCTCTGTTTCTATTTTTTTCTCTCTCCATCTCTCTCTGTCTCTGCCTATCTCTCTTTCTGTCTCTTTCTATCTCTATCTTTCTCTTCTCCTTCTTTCTTCCTTTTCTTCTTTTCAACTTGTGGTCTTAGAATTTCATGGGACACTGACAGTCTAAATTATGCCCAATATTACAGATCCAATATGTATCAGACAGAACTTAAACTCAGATTGTCCTGACTCTGAGGCCAACTCTTTAAACACATCACCAGGCTGTCTATGTTAATGTTTTACCAAAAATCCAAATGGAGATTAAAGATAGATTGCTTTACACACTCTTCCAAGATCACCCTAGGCGGAAAACATTCTTATGATAACAAGATGGGTGGCTATTTGCAAACCCTAGTCCTAAGTAAACTGCATGTCAAACAGTGAAATAATGTTTGTGGAAGGAATGAAAGAAAGAAGGATGAAGTGATTTATTTAGGATTTTTGGAAATACTAAGTTGAATAAATTTCAAAGTATAACTGTAAATATCCAAAACTATAGACAGCTATTTAATAAGAGCAGTAGGATATGACTCCTAGGAAAGTCCCTCCTTCCCCCAGATTGTACAAAGAAGTTTGATTAAAAGGGAAGAACAAAGGACTAGATGTCAGGGATATGGATTCTAATTCTTGTCCTAGTCTTAAGTATGTAACCTTTTTTGGCAACAATATCTGTAAATGAGGAATGAGGTCTAGATGATTTCTCAGTTCATTTCAGTTCTATGATTCATAAATATTTTTCAGGACCCCAAAACTTTAGCTTCTAAATCTTTCACTACTTGATTTTTCATGATTGTACTCTTTTCTTCTATGGATTTCTCACCATGTTACATTTTTTAAAAAGTTTATTGAATTAAATTAAGATCTGATATATAGAGCACTGCTTAGAAGTAGATTGTAGCAGGTTATGTGAACAGTTAAGCACAAGGTGTTAGCTAATAGAAATTTTAAAAAACCTTTGGAAAGTATTTAAAAATTGACATCTGAAAATGTGATAGTTAAGCAAGGCTTAGAAATATATATTTTTGGAAAGTATCTTTTTTTAAAAAATTGACACCATATGAACATGAACATTTACTTGTAGAGGTAAGAAGGGGAAAAGTCTTACAAAGGACATGATATATTTCTAATATATATATATATATATAATTTTGTAAAATTATATTGAATTTAATACAGTAGTTAACAGTATTGCTCTGCTTATCTATGTCCCTTCCTAAACTTTCTTTCTGTTCTCTTTTGGGAATTTTATAAAGTTGCAGTTTTAAAAATCATTTTTGTTACCACTATTTTTTTCTGGGTCTGGTCTTGGACACTCTTACCAGCTGTGTAACTCCAAACAAGTCATTTAATCCTGTTTCCCTCAGTTTCATAATCTGTAAAATGAGCTGGAAAAGGAAATGAAAAAACTACTCCAGCATCTTTGCCAAGAAAACCCCAACCGGGGTCACAAAAAAATTGCACACTACTGAAATGACTGAGCAAATATTTTTTAAAGACTCTGAACTTAACAAACATTAAATAAAATGAACATTCCCATTCATGTAATAGAATAAAAAAGAGAATTTGTATAAAACATCTGAATTTCTTTTATGTATAATAAATTTTTGTTTTGAAATATATTCTAATATAATATATAAATTTCACAGCTGTCCTGCTTATATTTGATTCAGTGTTACTGGCCTTTCTTCTGTTTTCTTAGTTAATTGGCAGTTATATGTTGGACTCTGTGTTAAGTTCTGGGAATACAAAGAAAGTAAAAAAAATAGTCCTTAATCTCAAGGAACACACAGTCTAATGTTCCATTCTGTACACAAAAAAAGTTTTAATAAGCCATTTCCTTCCTTTTTCCTTCTTTCCTTCCTTCCTTCCTTCCTTCCTTCCTTCCTTCCTTCCTTCCTTCCTTCCTTCCTTCCTTCCTTCTTTTTTCTTTTCTTTCTTAGATTCATTTTTTATTATAAATTTACTCTACCTCTAGCCTTTCCACAACTCACTGAGGAGGCAAGAAATATGATATTAATAATGTGCACTCATTCAAGATATTGTTCCATATTAACCATGTTTTAAAAAGTGAAAAAATAAGTTTCAATCTGTCCTTATATTTCAACAATTACATCTTGAGAAATGGATAGTATTTCTTTTTATCATGAAACCTTTGGAATTGTCTTGGATCATTATTACAGTAGCTAAGTTTTTCAAAGTTGATTGTTGTTTAAAAAATATTGCTATTTCTGTGTAATGTCCTACTGGTTTTGCTTACTTCATTTTGAATGGGTTCATATAAATCTAAGGTTTTTCTGAAACAATTCTAGTTATCAGTTAGAGTACAATAGTATCCTATCACAATTATATTCTATGACTTACTCAGCCATTTCTCAGTCAAGGGACATGACCTTAATTTCCAATTCTTCGCCATCACAAAAATAGCTGCTATATATATTTTAACATTTAGGCCCTTTTCCTTTTTCTTTTCTCTCTTTAGGATATTGATCTAGTAGTGGTATTGATGGGTCAAATGGTGTGCAATTTTTTAGCTCTTTGGACATAATTCCAAATTGTTCTACAGAACTGTTGGACTAGTACACAACTCCACCAACAGTACCTTGTTGTCTGCCCCCCTACCCCCCATATTCCCTCTAGAATTTGGAGTTTTTTTTTCTCTCATGGCAGCTAATCTGATAATTATGAAGCAATATTTTAGAGTTATTGTAATTTATATTTCTCTCATCAATAGGATTTAGAGCATTTTTCATATAATTATTGATAGTGTTGATTTTTTTACTGAAAACTCCCTGTTCATATCCTTTGATCATTTATCAAATGATATTTATATATACATATATAAATTTTTTATTTTTATAAATTTAGCTTGGTTCTCTATAAATTTGAGAAATTCCTTTATTAGAGAAACTTGCTACAAAAATTTCCCTTAGTTTTCTGCTTTTCTTTTCTTTTTGGCTACATTGCTTTTATGAGATAAAAATAGTCTATTTTACTTCCCATGATCCTCTTTATCTCTAATTTGTTCATAAACTTTTCCCTTATCCATTGATCTGATAGATAATTTTTTAAGCCTCCCCTAATTTGCTTGTGATATCTCCCTTTATGTGTAAATTATGTGCTCATTTTAACCTTATTTTGATAAACAGTGTGAGTTATTGGTCTATACCTATTTTCTGGCAAACTGCTTTCCAGTCTTCTCAGCAATTTTCATCAATTTGTGAGTTCTTTCCCCAAAAGCCTGAATCTTTGTTTGACTTTATTAAAAACTAGATTACTGTGGTCATTTATCTATTATTTTGCACTGATCCACCACTGTATTTCTTAGTTAGCACTAGATTATTCTGGTGGCTTTGATTGTAATATATTTGAAATTTAGTATTTCTAGGCTATCTTTCTTCATATTGTTTTTTCATTTATTATCTGATATCCTCATCATTTTGTTCTTTCAGATCGATTTCCTTATTTTTTTAGCTCACTAAAATAATTCTTTGGTGGCTTGATGTGGCTCTGAACAAGTAAATATTTTAGATAGAATTGTGATTTCTATCATATATAATTATAATATATAACAGATTATTCGAATATATAAATTAATATATTTATTATATTAATTCAGCATACTCGTGAGCAAGTTTTTTTTCTCGAATTGCTTTCTCTATCTCTTTTAATTAGGACTATTTTTGTTTTTGTTTTGTCTGAGATCATGATTGCTACCCTTGAGTTGTTTTACTTCAATTGAAGAATAATGATTCTTGGGGCAGTTAGGTGGTTCAGTGGATAGATAGGCAGTCCCAGAGATGGAAGGTCCCTGTTTCAAATCTGGTCTCAGACACTTCCTAGCTATGTGATTCTGGGCAACTCACTTAATCCCCGTCTCTTCTGCCTTAGAACCAATATATAGTATTGATTCTATAGTGGAAGGTAAGGTTTTAAAAAAAATCCAATAGATTCTGTTCTTGCCCATATTGTAATTCTTTGTATATCTTTCTAATTAAAATATATTTTTTAAATAACATTATTGAATTCTGGTTTCCGATCCATTCTGTTCTCTGCTTCCATTTTATTCACATTCACAGTTATGATTACTAACTGTATTTTCCTGCATTGTATTTTATTCTATTTTTCCTTTGC
>NC_058132.1:230608176-230759003 GCF_016433145.1 Gracilinanus agilis | reverse complement strand
CTCTCTCTCCCCCCCCCACTCCTGTATTCCTCTTCAAAATTCTCTTTTGCTTTTGGACACTGCTTCACAGAATCTTTCCTCACACTTATCACTCCTCCCCCTTTCTCTTATTCCCTTTCCCTCATACTTCACTGTTGGGTAAGATAGATTTCTATATCCAACTTTATGTATATTTTTTCTTCTCTGAGTCAGTTCAAATGGGAGTGAAGTCCAAGTGTTGCTGTCCCATTTTCCTTTCCATTATAAAGGCTCTTCCTTAAACTCCTTTTCTATCTGAGATTGTTTCACACTCATTTTTCTCCCAGTGCATAATTTTTCTCACTTCTTAATTTTTAAAATCCCTTCCAATATCATCAACTCAAACCAATGCCCTCTTTCTAGGTAGGTTCCTTCTAACTGCCCTAATAATTAAGCTTTGGAGTTACATACATCTTCCCATATAGTAATGTACAGTTTGATCTTATTAAGTCCCTTGTGATTTTTCTGTCATATTAATCTTTTCACGCTTCTCTTGTGTCATGGTTTTAAATGTCAAATTTTCTATTCAGCTCCCATCTTTTCACCAGGGATACTTGAAAATCCTCTGTTGCATTAAATATCCATCCCTTCTTCCCAGATAGATTGTATTCAGGTTTTCTGAGTAGTTTTTTCTTGATCCTAATCTTAGCTCCTTTACCTTTTAAAATATCAGGTTCCAAGCCCACCACTCTTTTGATGTGGTAGCTCCTAAATCTTGTGTGATCCTGACTGTAGCTCTTCTGTTTTTGAGTGGTTTTTTAGATGCTTCTATGTTTTTTGGGGATTTTTTTGCCTTTATGTAGGAGTTCTGAAATTTGGCTATAACATTCCTCAGAGGTTTCCTTTTAAGATCTTTTTAAAGAATTGATTGGTGTATTCTTTCAGTTTCTATTTTACCCTCTGGTTTTAAGATGTAGTGGCAGTTTTTCTTTATAATTTATTGCAATATGATGTCTAGGCTCTATTTATGACCATGGCTTTTAGGGATCTAATAATTCTTAAATTATCTCTCCTCAATTTAGTTTTTAGGTAAAGTGCTATGAGGATGAAATACTTCACATTTTCTTCTATTTTTTATCCTTTTGATTTTGTTTAGTTGTTTCTTCATGTCTCATAGAATATTTATATTCCATGGGCCCAATTATTTTCTTAATTGAGCTTTTGTACCTATTTTTACATTCAGCTAATTTGTTTTTTTATTGAATTATTTTTCTTCAGTGTCCACTTTTACTATTGGACAATTTGGTTTTTTAAAATGTTATTTTTGTAGGCTTTTTTTTTTGCTCCTCTTTTCCAAAGTTAATAATTCTCTTTTCATATTTTTCTTGCATCACTCATTTATTACCCCAATTTTTCCTTTACCACTCTTATTTGACAATTTTTTTTGCTCAGCCTTTAGCTCTTCTAAGAATCCCTATTGGACTTGTGTCTAATTCACATTTTTCTTTGAGGCTTTATTGCTCTTTCCACATTGTTGTTCTCTGTTTTTGTTTCTTGATCTTCCCAGCTACAGGGAATTTGTTCATTTTTCTAGCCTATTTCTTGATTCTGAACTTTATATCCAAGTTCAACTCTGCTCATGTTTAGGGGTGGAAGACATTTTCTCAAGGTTCATGCTTTTTTGTACTATTTTAATGGTAACTTGTTGGGGATTATATGTCTTTGGTGTTTTCAAAATTATATCATCCAAGGAGAGGCAGGCTCACTGCTCTACTGGTCTGTACTTCAGTCCTTACTCGGGCAAGGCTCTTGCCTCTTTGCAACCACAATCACTAGCACTTCCCTCTCCCCAGAGTTACTAGAGCTCCCGTTTCCTTGAGACTGCAATCACTTCAATTACTCCTTTCTCCCCTGAATCTCACTTCTAGAATTAGATGTGTGCAATGGGGTTTGCCAAACTACCTGGCCCTTCATCATGTGAAAGAACAGGGGTTCCCTATAATTTCTTTCTGACTAATTTCCCAATCCCCTTACAATCTCCAAGCTGAAAGTTCCTGAAGCCTCTGCTACTATTGTAGTTACTTCTAAGGTTCACAATTGGTACTGAATTTGTCCTTTTTTCTCCTTGTAATGGAAAAAAATGTCTCACCTTCACCTTCAGTTGGCTATGCCATTCCAGAATTTTATTTGGGTTATTATTTTAAAATTGTTTGGAAAGAAATACTGGAAAAACTTGGTTGTAGTATTCCCTCTACTCCATCATCACAGCTCTGCCCTTCCTTTCTGATTATTAATGCATTGAATTTGTCCCAAATGCTTTTAATTTGTTGGCACCCAAATTGTTCATTTTCTCTCCTGTGATCCCCTTTATCTCTTGTCTCACTAAGAACTCTTCCACAATTCATAATTTTGGAAATTCATTTCATTTCTCCTCTAATTTATGCTGTAACATTTTATACCTAGCTTTTTTATATTTTTGGAGATTATCATGGTATATGACATGTTATTCTGAACTTCAGTTTTGAACCAAGACAGCTCCAAGGGACTCAATATGAAAAAGATTATCCATCACCATAGAAGAAACAGACAAAGTCTGAATGCAGATTGAGACATATATTCTTCAATTTATTTTCTTCATGATTTTTTCTTTCTTATGTCTTCTATCACACAATTAACATGAAAATAAAAATATGTATTATATGATAACACATGTACAACCTATATTATATTACCTGTTATCTTGGGGAGAGAAGAGGGATGGGAGGGAGAAGAACATAGATCTAAAAATGTCAAGAAATGATTATTAAAATTGTATCAATATGTAATGTGAAAAATAAAAAATAAACTTAATTTTTGCCATTTTTTTCCAGTTTTCCAAGTAGTTTTTGATAATGAAGCTTCACCCCAGTAGTTGGAATCTTTGAGTTTTATGCTTCTATGCTCAATTGCTTCTTTATCTTGGATATATATGCTACTCACTAATTACTATTTTTTAAAACCAGTACCAAATACTTTTTGATGATTACTACTTGAAAGTATAGTTTGAGATTGGATACAGCTACACCCTCTTCCTTCACACTTTTTACTACATTATTTCATAGAGAATATGGAAACAATAGAAAGGAAAGAGTCAAAATTTTCTAAGTTTATTAAACTAAGGAACTATGAGGACAGGTGTGCCACTGACAATATGGGGAAAGTAAAAAGGTGAAGTGATCACTGAAAAAGATGTTCCATATATGTTTGATTTTTGGTGTCCATATAAACTGAAGTGCCCATATAGAAGTATCTTGCCAATATTAAATATTTGAAACTGGAGCATAGATGTCAGGTCAGTTGGCAAGAGATATTTGGAAGCCAGAGGAGAGCATATTAATATTTATTCCACAAGGAAACAACTGTACACTTAGATTAAAGGGGGAAACATACAAGGGGTTATATAGGTATGAAAGATGATGCAGTGTAGTAGGAATATCTGGAATAAAATCCTATTTCCTCTTCTTTCTGACTTTGTGATCATGGGTAAGACACAACCTCTCTAAGCCTTGTTTTTCTTTTATGTAAAATGGAGATACTAATTCATAGTACCTACCTCTCAAGGTTTTTGAAAAATACAAATGACATATTTATAAAGTACTTTGTAAATCTAAAAGCTCATAATCAATATCAATTATTATTATGAGGGCAACTAGGAAAGTATTTTTTCTGGAGGTGACCCTTGAAATTTTCAAAGAGATGAGAGTAGTAAAAAATGTCAGATGTGGAGAATGAAAAAAGGATGTTGGCTTTGGCTACAAGGGGGTCTTCATTATATGACTTCACTATATGATTTGAAGTACTGGAGATTTACAGAATATCAGACACACTCACATCCAAATGTAAGAACAAAAACATATTTGAAAGCCAAATAGATATGATTTTTCTATTCTATGTTGTTATTTTGCTTATTTTCCATTCTTCTTCTACGTTGGTATTAATAACTTATAATTTACTGTATACCATCCAAAGTGAACTTTATGTAAAACATCTTGATTCTGGAGCAAATGTCACTAAATGAGCACAAGGGAAAATACAGGCAAGACTCTATGGGGAATATGCCCTTTGAACATCAATAATTCTGCTTTGTAATACTTGTCTCAGATGTAGAATTCCTTGTATGTTGTCCATAAGGCATCTTACTTGTATATTTTTACTGGATACACCACTTAATAGATGTTTTCTCTTCATATTTTCTTTGAATATTGTCAAATTCTCAATGTATATCAATTTGAATTCTCATGGATGAAACATTCTTTATCTCATCAGTCAGCAAAAGTGACTTTTATCTGATTAGCCAAATTGGCTCTTATTCTGGCTTTTAACAAGTGCCAAGACACTTATTGGGACAATTGCAGTGAAGAAATCTGAGCATTTGTTGAGATTCTCTTAACTTTCTGATTAAAATATTATGTACCTTGTCCCTGTTGAGAGTATTTCTCACTATTAAATTTTTTCCCAATCCAGAATCTTTCAAGGGCCTCCTGAGAATCCCTGGTCAGTGAAGGTTGAGAACATTGCTACAGATTCTTCCTTGAAGTCCAGGATCTTTTATAATGTTTGGGTAAAGGATAATCTGCCAAAGTACATATTTTTGTTATTCAGATCAACACAGTCCTGAAAAATGGAACCAAACCCTATTTAAATCTTCCTTTGTGAACCTACTCAGCAGTTTAACACATTGATTTTCATCATTAAAACAGAACTGCTCATACAAATGTATTGCATTTCCTTTTCCTCTCTGTAGATTCTCTCCATTGTCAATTTCATATCCTCCAATATCTTCAACTATCACCTTTATATAGAGAACTCCTAGCATCAGCCTTTCTCTAGAGCTTTAGTTCTGGTCTTATAGTTGAGTGCCTATTCAATTAATTAATCAATCAATAAGCATTCAAGAATCTACCATGTACCAGGTGTGGTGGGTGTAAATATAATGAATGAAAGAATCTCTTCCATTGATAAGCTTATATTCTTATATTTTTTAGGAGAGGAGAACAAGGGAATATATATATATGTATATATACATAGACTTATACATCTATATAACATATATTTATTATATGAATGTATATAGCAACAAATATTACGAATCACTCAATAAACATTTAATGAAAACCTACCATGTACCAGGCATTGTGCTAGAAGATACAAAAAGAGGTAAAATATAATCCCTGCTCTCAAGGTACTCAAAATCTAATAGATGAGACAACAAACAGACAAATATGTACAAGTAAATTTGGATTTATGATATATAAATGTACTGTAGGTATATATATATTATTCTTTATAAATGCATTTCTTTTATATTTTTATATTTATATTTAGAGAAGAGGTTCAAATAGTTCTAAATAACTAGTATCTATACATATATATATATATATATATATATAGTTACACATATGTATTACAAAGAATAAATAGAAAACAGCTAAGTCCAAGTTAATTAGTGAGGGGGTGTACTAACATTTGGAAGGATCAAGAAAGGCTTCATGCAGGTCAAGCTAGAGCTAGAGCTTGAAGGAAGAGTCAGATTCTGTGAGGCAGAGCTGAAGTTTATTCTAGGCATGGGAAAAAGAGAGAAGACAGGAGTGTTATTTTTGAGGAACAGAGAGAAAGTGAAGTTAATTGGATTGCAGAGTGCTAGAGAGATGATTTTCATCAGAAGGTTGGCTGCTAGGGAATGAATATTTTTGATCACAGCCATGGATGAAGTTCACCTAGGTAACCCCATAGCGATAACATAATCTGTCACAATCTAGATAGTTCTCATGCTGAGCAGAATTAAAGGAACCCATCAGAGAGGCTACCACTGTGAATTTACCCTAATAGCCCGAATATAATATGACCCTGAATATAGCTCGGTCCCAACTATTTTGAAGAGTAACTCTGAAAGAGAAAACACCTGATTTATATTCTCCTTTTAAATTACAACTTTCTCTTAACTCGTGAATAATGCAGGCACTTTATAGTCAAAGTTTTTGCATGACATTCCTCCTGGTCTGCTCATATTTCAGCAATTCTCTTCACATTTTCAGTCAG
This sequence comes from Gracilinanus agilis, assembly GCF_016433145.1. Lineage (NCBI taxonomy): Eukaryota > Metazoa > Chordata > Mammalia > Didelphimorphia > Didelphidae > Gracilinanus > Gracilinanus agilis. The sequence goes on along the minus strand of NC_058132.1, from coordinate 230,752,967 downwards.
GTGACCCTCAAATACCAGCATTCTCTGATGCAGTAACCACCCAGATGCCTACCTTAGAACACATTCAACCAATCTAACACAAGTTTTTCATTGATCCATCCCTTTTCCTGCACAGGAAAGATCACTCCTGATGGTAACTTTTATTTAGGTAATGTTTTATGCCTTAAAATTACGTAAGGAGTCAGTTTTTGCCCTTCATCTGTGAATGCAAGCATCACTGTCATTCTAGTTTTCTCATTTCCAGTAGTTGATTTGGTGCCTTTAGTATTAATGGTGACATTTGCTGGAATATCAAAACAAACAGAAGTTTGGTCAACATTTCCTATCTGCCCCTGACATAGCCATGCTTTTTACATATGCTGAGGTGCACAATACACACCTTATGATTTCAAAGCTGGAAGTGCTCGAATATAGTGTGAATGTGACTTTCAAAAGTGCATATTGAGAAAAAAAATGTCGTACCGCTTTTGGGCTAATACAGTCAGAGTGCTTCCTCGTTAGCCCTAACTTCTGGTCCCACAAGCCAAGGTCTGTTCTTCGTAGCATGTAGATCTATTTCTGACAATCCAACTTTGGCTCAATTTCATTCCACGGTCATGGTTCTCATTTTGATCTCTGTTTTTCACCCCAGCCCCAGTGACTAAGGTCAGGTTACAGTTTTGGTCTTAGCTCCACCTCTTAAATTGGTATCAGTCCAAATCCAGATCTCAGCCTTGCTTCTAGCCTGGACCCAAGCCACACTTTCTGCCGAGACATCCTCCTTTCCCAGTCTTAGAAATCTTGAATTGTTTTTACTATCTAACTATAACAACATTGGTATAAGCTTATTCGTTGATTAGCCTTCATTTTAAATTATTAAATTGTTGGAGATTGGGAGTCTTTGTATGTATGTTGGAAGGGATGCAGAGTAGAATATAGAGCAATGAGCAAAGAAGCAGAGGAGATTTCTCCATGTCATCGTCTGCCTTTCTTTTGCTTTTTTCTGGACCTGTTGTCCTCCTTCTGACCTCCTAGTAACCTCCCCCAAATCTTTTGTAGGGCTAGAAAGACCATACTGTTCTGATAAGATGAAGCCATATGAATACAGTCTTTTACCCCTATATTCTCCAGGATAACACTTACAACTTTCTAAAACATCTGATTTCTAAGATCATCATTTTCGATTCATTTGAGATTTATAGATGTGTAAAATGCAATTTTCATATGCAAAACATCAAATAAACAAATAATATATAACATAATACTAATGTAATAATGTATAATATATACATTATGTATGTAATATATAATATAAACTATATATGTACCATTCATTATGTGGAATTTAAGAAATTCTATGTACAATGAGCAGAGTTAACTTTGGGGTATTTTATAAATGTACTTACTCTGGAACCAACTTTTTTTTTGGCTCCTACTCCCCACCACCAATTATCAAGTGTTTATGAGTAGCTATTTCAGCAAATGTGTTGTCATAAAATCATATGATGTTTGAGCTAGACGGAATTTTAGAGGTCATGTAGTTCAACCTATTATTTTATAGATATGGTCAACTGACCTTTTCTGTTCTTAATACCTTTCTCTTTCTACTTAAATATAACTATAGATATATGTGGATAGGGGCATTAGGAATATACATAAATATATGTATGCATATATATATTTGTAAATGTGAATGGGGCATTAGAGACAAGTCTGCATATTTTTATCTATATGTATATATTTATAGTGGAAAGGAAAATGGCAAACTTCTTTGATATCTTCACCAAGAAAACCCCAGTATGATCCCTAGAGTCATGAAGAGTCAGACATGACCGGACAACAACATATATTTGTGGATGGGGAACTTGGGGTATATACATAAATACCTACATGAATATATGTCTACATATTTGTGGATTAAAGCATTGGGATTGTATAAATAATTTCTATTGATCTATGTATTTCTATTGATCCATATTTACATATATTTTACATGGGGCATTAGAAGCATAGGAGATCAGTTTCTATAACATACACACTCACAAATAGATATAAATTTTGGCTGACTTTGGCATTTTTTCAGAGAGGTAATGTAAAATTAAAACATAGTGGTCATTCCTAAGCTTACACCCTATAATGGGACCCCTGTGGGAGCAGCACAGGCTGCTACTTAATTTTAGACTTACTCAGTCTCATGCTAGTGCTAGAGCCACTTGGCTAAATTCTCCATGTTCTGGGAATTATCCCATTCTATTGAATTTGAACTTTGATTTCTTCTGCTTTGAGGAGCTCATTGTTGATTTCAACAAAAGGTCTAAATGTAAAGACTAAAAACGACACATATACAACCAAATCTGACCAAAAAGCATACACAATTTTAAAAAGTCTTAGTATCTGTCTGGAATTTTTTGAAATGAGAAATCAAAGAGCTAAACATGTTAACTCTTTTTATTGCCTCTTTCTTCCCTTCTTAATTGTCTTGCCTTTCTTGAAATCTAAATTTTTTAAAATTACATAGGAATAATAACAAATTCGTTCTAAATATTGATCAATGGATGATTCAGCTATATCAGTCAAAGAAATTTCACATCTCAAGGGTGAGCATTTCACAATAAAGTAAGAAAAGGCAGGGGGCCAATAGGAACATCATGAGCTCACCAGAGGAGACATTAATGAAGCAATTTTTGGTGCATTTTACAGTGCAGATATACGTCTTAGAAGTTATCTGCTGAGTGAAGTAATGAGTGTGCGGGTGAGGTTAACTATCTAGGCAGCTAGATGACACAGTTGATAAAAACCCTGGACCTGGAGTCAGGAGAAACCTGAGTTCTAATTGAGCCCCAAGTACTAGCTTTATAACTCTGGGCAAATCATTTAACATCCTTTGCCTCAGTTTTGTGAACTATAAAATGGGGTTATAATAACAGCAGCTACCTCACAGGATTGCCATAAGAATCAAATGAAATAATATTTGTAAAGCATTTTGATGGGTGCCTGGCACATAGTAGGTTCTGTATAAATGCTTATTCCCTTTCCTTTCCTTTACTGAATAATCCCAAGTGATCTATATTCAAAAGTATTATAAGTAGTATTAAGATGTACACATATTGAAACCACCGTGTACATTAGAGAATGGCAAGGAGACACAAAAGATGCTCTAAAGATGATGTCTACTTTGGCTGGGAAAAATTTTAGTTGTCTCACAAGGCATTCTGCTGTGACTATGTATCTCAGAGGATCATGATGGACTGGTACCCATGGTGGTGACATACATTTTTATTCTCTTTTTCCTTTATAGCAGGGGAGAGAAAGGAATATATGTATATATTAGATATATAAATAAAATGTATGTGTATTACATATTATATATAAATATCTATGTATTATATATTACATATATACGATTTAAATATATATGTACATATATTACATAATATACCCACATATATCTATATCTATATCTATCTATCTATCTCACCTACTAAGTATCAGGCACTGTGCCAAGTGCTTTACAAATATCTCATTTGATCCTCACAACAACCCTGTGAAGTATATGCTATTATCATCACATTTTACAGTTGAGGAAAGTGAGGCAAAAAGAGAACAGGTGATTTTCTTGGAATCACACAGCTAATAAATAAATATGTGAGACTAGTTTTGAACTCAGGTCTTTCTAATTCTAGGTCCAGCGCTCTATCCAGTGCACCACCAGCAGCTTTTGATGCCTCTCTTATAAAACTAAATAGAAATCCCAGTAACCAGCAAATTAGATCTGAAGGGATGAAGACGAGTGGTAATTTTTGTATTTAGAGTACAGTAAGAAGGACTTTATTCTCTCCCCAATTAATCTCACTTATTCTTACATCTAAGATTTCTAAATTTTCCTAAGCAGCTGCCCTGAGTAGTCAGGAGATGAACCTTCAGGATTATTAAAAATTGATACACAATTTCTGAGCACATTCAGTCTGCTCTGTCTGGTAGCTTCACATAAGCAGGATTTGGAGGGGGATTTGTGAAGCTGACTTTAAAGAGGCATAATTGAGGATTCTATCCTCCTCTTTAGCACCTTCATAGATACATTTGAACAGTTTCCTATCCTCTTATTGTGTGATAATGGAAAGTCTTTTTTTTCTTAATACTGATATTTATATTATGAAAAAGTATGATACCAGCATAACATTACATACTGAAAAAGTTATTTTCTCCAGATGGCATTAATTTTCAAGGATTAGACAAATGAAAAATATAAAAATAATGTCATCTATATTAAATAAGTGTGTCCCCTTTACAAAACATTTTACAATAGTCAGTGTGCCAAGTACTACCAAAAGCACAGAACCCATCATTTCCTTAAGATGTATTTCTTTTTTTTTAAGATATATTTCTAAGACATAAACTGCTTACACAAAGTAGAAAACTGAATGTCTCAATACAGGTGAGTACATACATTTATGTGTGTATATATGTATACATATACACATGTATTCAAAATACATACACACATGCACATATCTTACACCTGTGTATTTTCACTTCATCAACATCTGTATTAAAGTTTATTCCCTAAGGCAGTGGTGGGCAAACTATGGCCAGATGTGGGCTCCCTGAAATGTTCTATCCAGCCCTGCGACATTATTCCTAACCTGATGAATACAATGAGTAGCATACAATACAATGAAACTTCGAAAGAGTTGTCTTAGAAACAGACTGACAGATGAGCATTTCCTTTCCTTTGGCTCCCTCTTTAAAAAGTTTGCCCATCACTGCCTTAAGGGAAGATATTTTCACCTAAAAACAATTCCCCTTTTATTGATACCAACAGATAACCTAGAGTTCCAAAGTTGCATTTAACTAACATTATCCCAATCCATGATTGGAATCCTTTGCTAGAAAAAAAAGCTGATTTTAACCCATTTGCTACTTCATTTTCTAATTAATCATTATTATACTAAATTAGTTATAGTCATATCTTAGTCACAATATTATATATTTAAAAACAGTGTCTATGTCACCAAGATCTGACATGATAATTATCACCACAAAACTCCTAAGTTTAAGAAAAATACTCATTTTCTCTTTGGCGCCCCCCCCCCCCACCAATATTACAACCCATGGTCCATATTAGTGTTTGTTCCTTCTTTGGTTTATCCTAAGCGTCATATTTAAGCAGGATACCCAGATGAACTAAAATGTAATCATAAAGCCAAATTTAACTTTTAGTTAATGCAAACTTCAACACACCAATGATTCAGCATCTCTATGAAGATTTTTACATGAGAGCAATAGCATGAGCCTAGGATGAAGAGGTAAATGGATAACTAGCAGAGGTAATTATTTATCATTCTGGATCCCAGAAATATGAATTGATGAAAGCAGAACAGATACCAATAGGTAGTGGTAGACTTTTGTGTTATGGACAATAAATGAAAATTCCTTATCCTTGAAGGGCCAGAAGTCATCAAAAGTTGAATCTTAGTGGAAGAGAGAAGCAAATTAGTAAGCAGAAGAATATGACAGTATGCTACTAACACATTTTTTCTTTGCTTTTAGATGGTAGTTAAGTTTATTTTGTAGATTCTCTTAATCAAATAGCAGCTATTGCTTGTTTTTCTTATATGCATGGGCAAAATACAGATTAGGTGTCTGGGCATTTTCATTATTTGATACTTCCATGGCTTGAATCAGTGGGCTATGTACGACCCAAGATAATTTCAAGAATTAAATATCCTTTCAATTTACTGCCATAAGTAGGGGAAGAAAAGCTACATTTTAAAATGTCTTTATATTATATATATATATATATATATATATGTATGTATATATATATATATATATATGTGTGTGTGTGTGTGTGTATTTATACATAAATATACACTTCAACGGATATCATAGTACTGCCTTGGAACTCATCTGCATTCAATACATTTTACATTTAAACTATCATCCACTTCTCATAGTTCCTTTCTCAGCCAAGATCTAAGTACATGGTAAAACGGAGAATGAACCCTTAATTGATGTCTATGGAATTAGAAAACTTCCCTATTTGGTTTATTCAAGTTACAAGTTTTCGCAGCTGTGCACATGGCCACCACATAGCTATGGCTCAAGTTATGCCATAATTGCATTATTACTATTCACAATTGTAATATTCCATAAGTTGAGTGTTTTAATGCATACTTCTGATTTGCTTTTCTTTGGAAGCAATTCTCCAGGACATTTTTGTCAGACATTACCAGTGATCTGCCTTGGTGTGGACTATTGCAAAATCTACTTCTAAATTCACACAATATTTTTGCTGCAACTCACACACAGTTTCCACCTTAGCCCAATTCCATCTACAAATACCCTCCAATATTTCTAAAGAGGTCTCAAGTCAGTGTACATTAGCTATTTCACTAAAGAATGATGGCTGCCTATTGACTTGGAAATATATTTCAATTCTAACAAGTGAAATCTGTATCAACAGGGTTGTAGAAAGCCCCTTATATTTCTTCATTTTAATACTTAACTGACACATTAATTAACAGTAAAGACCTTTTGAAAAAGAATTAGAAAAAATAATTGTTTCTGCTAATTCAGTAATTCCCAAAGTGGTTGCCACTGCCCCCTTGTGGATGCTACAGTGATCCAGGGAGGCGGTGATGGCCACAGGTGCATTTATCTTTCCTATTAATTGCTATTAAAATTTAAATATAATTAATTTCTAGGGGCACTAAGTAATATTTTTTCTGGAAAGGGGGCAGTAGGCCAAAAAAGTTTGGGAATCACTGCTCTAATTCATCTAAGTCTAAATCAATCTCAAAGCAACAGAATGAATATAGAAAAAAAATTTAACAAAAATTTAACAATAAGATCAGAAAATTATTTTGAATATACATAGGACCCAACAACAAATTATTTTGTATGCTACCAGTATATATTTTAAAAAATTAAGTTTTTAGAAATATCCTAACAACATAAAGCTGGTACTTCTGATAATTCCTATGAAGACAATATATATTCAAATTGAGATACTAATCAGCTCTTAAGTAGATGAAATCCAGTTTTTTGTGTTTTTAACCAGTATAGTAGTTACAACTCTACTACAATAATATCTAAAGGCATTTGGAATACAGGAATATAGGAATAAAAGAAGCATCACACTCTAGAACAATAAAGTTTTAACCTAGCCTAAGATTTAAAAAATGTAATACAGGAAAGAGGAATGGTGGATGAGAAGAGTTCATGGTATTTTGATTCACATCCATTTAGGTCTTCAGAGTTTTTCTGAGATCACCAACAAATTTTACCAGGGTGTTAGCCATAGCTGTATCTACTGCAGGAAGATACTAAAGAAGTATCCCTCAAAGATCTGTCATAGGAACATAGCCTGTCAAAAGACTTTTAGCAAGATTGTCTTGAAGTGGAAAACAAAACCAACCACAGGGGTGATTATATCCACGGACAAAATCTGGTCTCATTTCTTCATAGTGGAGACTTACACCACATGACAAAAGCCCTTCTTCATTTGTATGATATATGAGAAATAAACAAATTCTCTTGGTGCAATGAGGTTCCATAGCTGCCCAGCAGTTGTGTAACGCATCACACAGCAATTCTCTTCAAACTGCTCAATGGTATCTATGGAAGTCATTAAGCTGTCCCAGTCTAGGCGACAAGGTCCTGGGCATATGCAATCTATAAAGTTATTAGTTACATCTTCTCTAACACCTTGTGCTTTGTAGAGATATCCATTGAATTCATCTGATGGCTTCCACCAAACTGTTATATCTTTTGTTTCTTAGCAATTCTCCATGTATTATCTTCAATACTGTGGTACTGGCACAGTGTGTTTTTAATTTTAGTTGCAAGTAATGTAGCATCAGTCAAGGCTTCCATTTCTTTTTCCCTGGTAGGAGAGCAGCCTGGATAGGAACCTTCAGTGCCAGGACTTCGATGGAAAGCCTTTTTAAGTGGCCACCTAACCTAAACTGAGTGCAGAGAAGAAGCTCCAGTGGAAGAACCGTTCCTCCCTGGCTTCTGGATGTGAAAGACTTGCTGTATCTGTTGTGATACTCCCTCCAAATGGGACACCATGTGGCCTATAGGGCATACCTCTGCTATTTCTTCTGTTCCAGTAGAATTTATCTTTTCCTAATATTAGGTGAAAGAATATAGAAGCCAGAATGGCCTTTTGAGCTTAAAAGAAATAGCAGAAAGATAGAGAAAAGCTAGCATCACCCTGAGGACCCAACAATGAACCTACTAAGCAGTTGTAATGTTTTATCCCTAGTTAAGGCTGTATCTTAGGGTCCAGCACAGTTATGTCACCAGAAAGTGAATGCGTTGGGTCTAATATTCTGTAGATTGTGGGATGAATCTGATAATATGAAATTTAATAGAAATAAAATGTAATCTTATAGTTGGGATCAAAAACTCATCTTAAAACTACAAGAACATGGCATTATTAATATAGTCTAAAGGAACAATTGACATCATGTATCCCAGCCTTTTCATTTTACAATTGAGAAACCCAAATCTCAGAGACATAATTCACATGGATAGTAATTGCCAGAATTCTTTTGGGAAATGTGTAGTGAAATAGCAATTTATCTGAGAAAAGATCTTGGGGTTTTAATGGATGGCAAGTTTGAATTGAGTTAAATAATGTGATGTGACAGCCAAAGAATCACATATGATCTTATACTATATTGAAAAATCTGTAACTTCAAGGAAAATGGAAGTAATATGTCACTGTACTTTGCCCAGGTCAGAGTACTTCTAAGGTACTATATTTGGGTCTAGATATCACAGTTTAGGAAGGATGTAATTAAACTGAGGAACATCTAAAAGTGTGAAACCAAGATCTGAGTCTCTGTAATTTGGGGAAGTTTACAGTGAGTTAATAAATGTTTATTAAATGCCTATTGTAGTCCAGGCACTGCTAAACTCAGGGAATATAAAGAAATCTAAAAGATAGTCATTGCTCTCAAAGAGCTCATAATCAAAAGGAGACAACATACAAAGAATAGCTCGAATAAACTAAATATAGGATAAATTGAAATAGACAACAAGATGAAGGCACTAGGATTAACTCAGGAAAGCCTTATGTAGAAGTAAAAGTTTAGAACAATGCCAGGTGGCAGAGATAGAGATGAAGAGCCTTCCATAGGGTTGGGGTGGGATGGGGTGGGAGGTGGGTAGGGAGGTGAAGACAGCTAGTGAAATTGTTGAGTCAAATATCTGTAAGAAAGAGCATGGAGGCTCAGTGTCACTGGATCAGAACTGGGGATGTTTAGCCTAAAAAGAAGAGACTCTGAGAGGAGATGATAGTGTTCAAACATTTTTAAAATCCATCACATGAAAGTGGGATTAAGTTTATCCTTTTTTCCTCAGAGGTCAGAACCAGGAGCAATTGATGATCATTGCAAAAAAAACAAAAATGAAAGAAAATATCCTCATAATCAGAATGCCCCATAAGTGGAGTGGGTTGTCTCCTGAGGTTGCATTTGGATATTTTCCAACACGGCCAGTTGTCCACTAATTGGATATGCTGTATGTAGTGGGTCTTCACTTTGGGGAATGGGTTGGGCTGAATGGCCATTGAAGACTCTTAAAACTAAAATTCTTTTTTGAAGATTGTAATTTCCTGCTTTGAAAGGCTCTTTTTCCTTCATTTTGTTATAATCCATTTAAATATAATGAAGAGCTTCCTTACATAGATACAGATAGACAAATATAAAGGACTATGTTTTTATGACCAAGAACACTAGAATAGCCAGCAGTACATTTTGTACTCTAGTTAATAGCCATTTTATGCTTTGCTTTATTGGCCATCTTTTCTAATATTACATTGAATGGCAAGAAGGCTTCCATTTTTTATGCTGGCATAAAAATATAACTTTCTTTTCTGTTTCTATATTGTCAGTAAACCTAAAATTGAATTGGAAGCCAAGCATTGTGCACATATGTTTATTTCCACTTAAATGTATTTTCTGAGCTTCCTTTGTTTGTTTTCTTGGATTGGAAGGATTTTAATTTTTTTTCCAATTAAAGAATTTTGGTGCTATTATACTTTGTGGAACTGAAAACATAAGTGACTCCAGATGAGTCATTATTATAAGAAAGTGGCTTATTTTACTCTGTGACAGATTAAGAACATATTGAAAAGATTTTGAATGGAGGGCTTCACCCTAATTGGTTCTTATAAAGACAGTATTAAAAATGTAAACAATCAAGAGTAGATGGGAAAAAGAGGAGATTATGAATATCAAAGTTGGTGAAAACCCTCTCATCCAGCCTCCATATTCTTGTAGTAAAATAAATAATGGTTATCTAAATATATTTCTCTAAACCCTACATGTTCAGTTTATCTATCATTTAGGGATAGATATCACATTTAAATATTTCAATTTGGATTTCTTAATTTTCTTTCTAATCATCATAGTTCAACTGAACCACACAGGTACCTTTTTCCTTCTACCTATAAGCCCCCACACTTGTCTCATTGCTTGTTCCTTATTGTTTTCTTTTTTTTTTTACCCTTAATTTTTGGTGTATTGTCTTATAGGTGGAAGAGTAGTATGGGTGGGCAATGGGGGTCAAGTGACTTGCCCAGGGTCACACAGCTGGGAAGTGGCTGAGGCCGTGTTTGAACCTAGGACCTCCTGTCTCTAGGCCTGACTCTCACTCCACTGAGCTACCCAGCTGCCCCCCTTATTGTTTTCTTTTTTCATTTCTTCCCCTTCCCCTTGCTGCTACTACCTCTTTGTTCTAGAACTAGATTTTGTTACCATCTAATTTAAATTTGTGGAAGATTATGAAGGTGTTTCCTTTCCCTCTTGCCCTGTTCTCCAGAGATGGCATATGATGGTTCCTTTAGATGTTAATACTAAGCATTATAGGGAACTCTGCACACGTTTAAATGTTGAATAAAATGAAAAAAACAATTTAACAGTGTAGGAAATAGCAAGATGTCAAATTATGAGATATCACACAAATGTAAGACTTTGTTGTTGTTACTGACAATGGAATGTGGGAAGGATGATAAAGAACAGCAATCTTTCATTTTGTTTTTGTTCTTGCTCAATTTTATTGTCATTGAAGATCTTAGGAGATACAGAATTTGAAAGATTTGGGATATATAGCTCCTGAAGTTGTTATTGTTATTGTTATTGTTTTGATAATCCATAAACTCATTTTGGGCCAAATGATTAGAGATAAAATAAAAGCTAAATGAAATTTTCTAACATAAAGTCAGATAATTATTTGGGAAAATGGCCTTAGAATCAGCACCATACCCAGACAGCCAAAAACAGTGACATAGTCTTTGCTGAGGGGATGCTCAGCTATGATTAATTTCCCTTAGCTAATAGCATTGGTCTAAAGAGCTGTCAGCTTGCTTTAGCCAAGAGAGGCTTTCTAGTCATTGTACCATAGAATATAGGAACAAAGGTAGACAGCAGATTATCCAGAAAAGATATTGCCCAGGAGCTAACAACAGAGAGAATCTTCCTGTTCATAAGACTGGCAAAACTATAAGGCATCAACAAGATCAAGAGATGCCCAGCAATTACAATGTGGAATAATGTTTTTTTAGAAACCCTTGCCTTCTATCTTGGAATCAATATTGGATATTGGTTCCAAGGCAGAACTGTTGTATGCATCAGGCAATGGGCATTAAGTGATTTGCCCAGGGGAAATATCTGAGGCCAACTTTGAACCCAGGACCCCCCATCTCTGCACTTAGCTCTCAATCCACTGAGTCACCTAGCTGCCCCTGGAATAATACTGAAAGTGAACATTTTTCCAAGATAAAAAAAGAGACCTGATTCTCAACATATAGTAACAGAGAGTTGTATAATGATATCACCAGAAGATATCAACAGTCCTGCAGTATTGGACGTGTAAGTTTTCCTGCATATCCCTGTGCAATAACCACTAATTCTTAGTGGGTGCCTCTTGACATGCATTTTCTGGCCATGTAATATTTTATTTATCTAGATGTGCTTTTCTCAATGGGATAGTTGTGACCATTAGAAAAGCATACTTTACCATATATATGAGACAGGGAGGTTGCACCCTCAGTCTTCATTTTACTCACAGATTCACATATTTTCTCACTGATTGGATTTTCCTCCAATAGTTGCTGATTGCAACCCATCTTGCTGGTCTATCTTATGTGTCTACCATCCATGTCTATCATCCATGTCCACCTAGAAGTTCACCCACTGAGGTCTGTCTACCTAAAGACTCAGAAACATTCTTCACTTGCTTGGGGAATAACAAGGGTATTTGTGAAGCACTTAGGTCATCCACCTGTGATCCCTTTCTCTTGCCATATGACCAGTTCACCTCCTCTTTTTTTCATACATATTTGTCATACAAATGTCATACATCCTTAGTGACGTACTTCACTTTTATACTTCCTTAGAGTACTGCTTCAATAACATGTACTCATGCACACACAATTCTTCTCTCTGTGAGGCTTCTCTTTAATTCTTCAGAAGAATGATGTTCTGTGTCTTCTAACCATAAGACATTGGTCTAGTTTTTGTTGAAAAGTGGTCCTTTAATGGTATGGGAAGCTTGATATTAATAAAATGGTCTTACAATTTAGCAAAACCAATCCTGTCCTTTCTCCTGAAAGAAGTACCTGGGAAAAGTATGTTTCAAACTGCCACCTCTTGGTTAACTTGATTAAAATAACCCCAGTAAATATATCTAAAGGTAATTACCATATACTCACCCAGCCCTTAAAGATGAGCAAGGACTTGAGAAAGTGGGTAATGCCTGGATACCTAGATAGAGGAATGGTAGTTAGATCAGTTGGACTGAGTATCAGCCTCCAGTATTCTGGGAATTAACATAACTTATTTACCTAAACTAGGGTTCTTGTTAGGGAATGAGGAGATTAGACAGGAATCAATAACGACTACTTATTGAGGATAAAGGATTTAGGAAGGTGGGTAACAGGTTTCCTTGACTGGGTGACTGGACAAGGGAATGGAGTTCTACACTAAAGCTTTAACTAACAACAACAACCAAGCAGGATAGGGGTTTGGAAATCTCACTCCTGGATCCCTGAGTCATCCAGTGTTGTTTCTCTGGTGTCTCAGGGTCTCAGTTGATAATCAGCCAATAGATTCAGTGGGGGTAAAACAGTGAACTGGTACGAATTGAAGTTCTACCCTCCAAGCTGCAAATCCAAGCTCTAGTCTGTTCTTCCAGAAAGATGATGGTATCTTGATGATGCTTTCTCAGGGAGATCAAAACACACAGGTTCCTTCTTCAGTGGTAACCAACTGACTCAGTCCCAGGTTCTGTGTCATCCCCTTGCATTCTAGGCTTCTCTAGAATGTTCAGTTCACCCTGCTTAGCAAAACTTTCTTTCTCTATACTTAAACCTATCTGTCTATCTTATTTCTTTATAACATTCCTACTTTTCAGTTCTAGATCCAGCATATTGACCATAGTATTGTTCATTCTAGATTTACATTATGTTGGACAGATTCTTTGGGATATCCATTTTTACTATACTATTTGATTGAAAACCTTTAAATACCTCTCTGACTGCTGATTAAAATTATACTTCAATGTAACTTCCCTTTTCTGCATAGAAAAAGTAAGCTTCAAAATAGATAAGATTTCATCAGATGCACATAATTTGATTAAAATTGCTGTATATAAAATCATTTGCATTTATTTCTTCAAAAAACCAACTTACAGTGTTATGCTACACAACAAAAGAGAGCCCCGTCTGTGAGAACTCTATGAGGGACCTCTCCTTATCTGACCCATCCTCTCTTTGGTTGATTTTCCCAGAGCAAATTTATTAATCATATAACAGCTTATTTTTTAAAAAGCGAAGCTGTATTTTCCATACTATTGACTTTCATTGGAATGTTCACCCTCTCTTCTTTTAAAGTTTTATGATCTTGAAGATAGATGGCTTAAGCTACCTCAAACTTCCTTTTTTGAGCTCCAAATACCCCCATGATGATTCCTAACAGTACTTTTCTTCCAGACTGAGCTTCTTCCTATCTAAAACATTATCTTTGATATCCTTTCCCATACAATTCTGCTACTGGGATTTCTGTGTTCCTAGATCATTGGTAGAAGTGAAGGCAGACATATTCTAGGTTTAATAAATAATGAACACTTAATTTTCAAAGAATTATAACAATACAAATGTGAAACAGGGTACGTTGGGAGGTAGTAGGTTGCTATTCAATGGAAGCTTTCATGAAATGATTGGATAGTAAATTATGGTTGTTATAGACAGGTGTTATAGAAGGAATTATTAATATATTATAAAGTGGGCTTTATAGATTGCCATCTAAAAATAACCTCTGAGATCTCCTTTACGATCACAATCCTATTTGCTGACTCCATTCACCATCCATCTATAGCTGAGCTGGCTAAAGTGCTTTCAACTCTTCTTCAATTCATAGTATTTTAGATTCCAATTTTCATTTTGAAAAATAATTCTTCACAAGATTTAGAATTAGAATGGAACTTAGAAATCACCCCCTCTTATTTTATACATGAGGAAGTAGAAGCTCAGAGAAATGAAATAATTTGTTCAACTTCAGAAAAGTGAAAAAAAATTACAATTCTGCTACTGGGATTTCTGTGTTCCTAGATCAGGCCATATCTATTCCAGCATCTTTCTTTTATAATTGAGAATACTTGGCCCCAGAAAGGTTATCTTACTTGCCCAAGGTTATGCAGATAGGAAGTAGAAGAAGTAGAATTCATTCTCATAGTTTCTTTGTTTTAATTAATTTTTTTCCATTGGCTCTGTAGGGTTCTCTAAGTACATTACCATATTATACATATATATGCAAAAAGTGATCATTTCATTTTTGCTTCTGCTTATCATATTTTCTTTAAAAAATCAGAATGATACAGTGGAAAAATGTTGGATCTGGAGTGAAGAGGTTAGTTCAGATCTCTGCTTTGTGTCATATGATTTATGGTATCTTGGGAAATTCATTTTGACACTTTTGGCCTCCGTTTCTTCAATTATAAAATGAAAGAATTGCTTCATATGATGTCTGAGATCCTTTCCAGGTGTAAATCAATGAACCAAATTTGTCAAACCTTTTTGACTTGTCTCCAGTTCATTTTTCAAATGAAATTATGTGCAGTTACCTCAGGAAGTGCTATACATATTCTGTGAGTTTTTAATACTGGTAGCTCCTCATTTATCACCTGGCTGCACTACTTCAAGAATTTTCTGACTTGTTCACCATGTACCAGGGAGAATCCCATCATTCTGCAAGACTGAATCAGTCTTGGTGCTCATCTCCTTCCAATACCCTCTGCCCTTCTGAATGGAGGGCAAAGCCATGAACTACATGGCCTAGATTTAAGGAAAGGACTTTCCCATCTTGCCGTACTACTATGGAATTTCTTTGACTTCTCACCAAGCCTCAAATTATAGAAATTACTCCCTCCCTTTACAGCTTGCTTTGTAATCTCTTTGAAGTCAGGTACTGTCTTTCTTTTTCTTATTTGCATTCCAAGTGCTTAGCACTTATTGTGCTTATTGACACTGTAATGACTTACATGAGTGTACTGGGGTTCCAGTCTTGTAATTTAGCCTAAAATTTTCTCTAACATGGAAGTCTTCTGATGTAGGCACTTGTGGAGCACTTAGAGCTTGGCCAGATATCTAAGAAGTCAAGATTATCCACTGTGTCCTGGTCTATTACCAGATGTTTTGACTATTGTCTTACCACTGGACTTCGATGATTGGAAAAGATAGTGAAGCTGATGACTTTAAGAAACTCTGCCTCACTTATGATTCCAATTCACTTATAAGTCAAGATTGTGATGTCATTGGTTTTCTCTGAAATCAAAGGATGAAAAATAGTATATTTTCAGTGGTGTCTGGGATATCTTGGTTCATAAAGTAACAAAAAAATATGGGGGAAAATCCTCATCATTAATGAACAACAGACCTAACAATATTTATTTTATTTGTCTTTGAAAGAATCCTCATCTGGGAAATAATGAACCCGAATTACTGAAATTGTAAAAAGCAGAACATTTAATAGTACAAAACATAGGATGAAATGTGTTTCTTAGTTTTCTTATTTCTTCAATTTTCATCAAGTTCAACAGCTTGCCACCGTTCAAGAAGGCACATTTTTTTCTTCTCTCTCAGAAAGACACAATTATTAGGCAGATGGATAAATCACGAATACCACAAATTTTGTATAAACAAAAAGACACAAAACATCTTGTTACTGACACACTATATCAGTTTTTTCCCTTAATAGCCTTGTGTTCCTTATATATTTTCTCTATGTGGTGAATGCCAAGTCACAACAGAGTTAGAGGAAGAAAATGGAGTAAAACTTGAGAGTGGTACAAACTGAAGAAATTAGGTATGAATCTGTCTCTATTTTGTTTCTGTTTATTCCTCTTTCTTTTCTCTTATCACTTCATTCTCCCTCTCCTGTTTTGTTCCAATTCCTTTTCCCTTATCTTTTTCACTCTCACTCTCTTTCCTTCTTAGATGATTCTCTCTGGACAGACACAAGCACCCAAGATGGAAAATTCAAAAGTATATTTTCACATTAATCCCATCTTGCCTAACAACCATCACCTGTTCTACCTCGTGTGACTTTAAAAAATTTTTTTTCAATATATTTCATTTAATATCAAAAATTTGAGTTACAGCCATTCTATTTAGCCAAAAGATGATTTTTTGGTGGACATTTAAATCATTTTATTAGCAGAATTTGAAATAGCCTTCTAAAATGGTTGTATTGATTCACAGAGTTCACCAAACATACACTAATGTATCTCTCTTTCAACAACCCCTCCATCATTCCATCTTTCCATTTTTGCATTTTTAAAATTTAGAATATTTTCCCATGGTTACATGATTCATGATTTTCCCCACCTCTCTTCTGTCCCTCCTCCCAGAGCTGACACCCTACACCAAGATAAATTCAGAATGAGTGAATGACTTGAATATAAAGAGGGAAACTATAAATAAGTTAAGTGAACACAGAATAGTTTACTTATCAGATCTCTTGGAAAGGAAGGATTTTAAAACCAAGCAAGATTTAGAGAAAATTTCAAAATGTAAAATAAATGATTTTGATTATATCAAACTAAAAAGCTTTTGTACAAACAAAAACAATGTAGTCAAAATCAGAAGGGAAACAACAAATTGGGAAAAAATCTTTACAACGAAAAACTCTGACAGGGGTCTAATTACTCAAATATACAAGGAGTTAAAGCAATTGTATAAAAAATCAAGCCATTCCCCAATTGATAAATGGGCAAGAGACATGAATAGGCAATTTTCAGGTAAAGAAATCAGAAGTATCAATAAGCACATGAGAAAGTGTTCCAAATCTCTAATAATTAGAGAAATGCAAATCAAAACAACTCTGAGGTATCACCTCACACCTAGCAGATTGGCTAAAATGAAAGAAGGGGAGAGTAATGAATGATCCAACCCTTTTGGCTGGCATTTTGGAACTATGCTCAAAGGGCTATAAAAGAATGCCTGCCCTTTGATCCAGCCATAGCATTGTTGGGTTTGTACCCCAAAGAGATCATAGATAAACAGACTTGTCCAAAAATATTTATAGTCGTGCTTTTTGTGGTGGCAAAAAACTGGAAAATGAGGGTATGCCCTTCAATTGGGGAATGGCTGAACAAATTTTGGTATATGCTGGTGATAGAATACTATTGTGCTAAAAGGAATAATAAATTGGAGGAGTTCCATGTGAACTGGAAAGACCTCCAGGAATTGATGCAGAGTGAAAGGAGCAGAGCCAGAAGAACATTGTACACAGAGACCAATACACTGTGGTAAAATAGAATGTAGTGGACTTCTGTACTAGCAGCAATGCAATGACCCAGGACAATTCTGAGGGACTTATGGAAAAGAATGCTACCCACATTCAGAGGAAGAACTACAGGAGTGGAAACAGAAGAAAAACAACTGCTTGAACACATGGGTTGAGGCAGACATGATTAGGGAGGTAGACTCGAAACTACCACACCAATGCAACTATCAACAATTTGGAAATAGGTCTTGATCAATGACACATGTTAAAACCAGTGGAAATATGCATCAGCCATGGGGGGTGGGGTGGAGCTCAAGGGGTGAAGGGGAAAGTAAGAGCATGAATTATGTAACTATGTTAACTTTTCTAAAAAATAAATATTAATAAATGTTTAAAAAATAAAATAAATGTAACAAAGAACCAACCCAGTAAACTGAGTGACAAGTAAACTCTCACTGCTAGACACCAGGCTCCTTTAAGATATCAGGTAACTGGCCCTTACCCTGCTGAGGAAGCAGCTTCCTTTTGGTGAATCAAAGGCTGCCAAGAAGTAGATGTTGAACTTCCTGCCCTTCAGCAATGGAGTTTGTTCCAGCCCAAACTGCTCAGAACCCTTCCTGGTACCTGTTCTCCTTGGCCTTTGATGGTAGGCAAATAACTACAGAAATCTCTGATTAAGGCTAAGGGGTTTATAGACAACAGAGTAAGGAACAAGGCAGTGGAAAAAGGGTTAGGAAATACTGTGCTCTCAGGAGAAAGATTATCTGACTAAAGGTTGCTATGGATCTTATCTGGATGGCATTCTGCTGATGTGGTCTTCTGGTTGATAAGTAAAGTTGTTCTTAGACTAAATTTACCAGTGATGGTAATAATATTAATGAGTTGCTCTGCAGGATAGGTCTCAAGTCCTACTCTATTCTAGGTCTAAGCTACCCATGTTCTCACTCCTGCCACCCAGGAACCATGGTGGGGTAAGGGGTAAGTGGGTGGTTAGGGCGAAGTCAGGTAAGGACAGAACCCAGCCCTGGGTTTCCAGGGCTTTTTATACCCTTGGTCCTACTGGCAGTTGATGTTTGCCCTGTGGCTCATGCCACCTTCAGCATTCTATCCAGGGCAACTGACAGGTTGCCCCCAAGCCAACATGGAAAGGTTAAAATCTTATATTACAGTGCCTTAGGGAAGAAGAAGAAGCAACAGAGGAAAAATTTTAAATCCTTACATATATTTTTAAAAGGCAGTAAAAAAGCTACAGTGAAATTAATATTTGTCTGCCAGTCACTACATGGAACCAAAATCCACTTACATTCTAAACAAGAATTTACCTTGTGCTCTGGAAGATATATTTATAAATTATTTTGCTATTGGCATATCCTCAGTTGGAACTCAAGAGTGACAAGGGTAAGGGAAGCTGGAAAGCTTTCATGGATTCTAGTAAGTACAAATAAATAGTGCCTGAGGCACTCAAGGCAGACCCAGAAATGTCAGTGGAGATGCTACAACCCCTCCTGCAGAAGATCTGGGAACAGGAACAAGTCCAGACAGACTGGAAACTAGGCTACCTGGTGAAGCTACCCAAGAAAGGTGACCTATCCCAATGCAGCAACTGGCGAGGAATAATGCTTCTATCCGCTCCCAGCAAAATCCTGACCAGAGTAATCTTAGAAAGACTGAAGGAGGCCTTGGACAAGAAACTGTGAATAGAACAAGCAGGGTTTCGTCAGCACAGATCGTGCACAGATCACATTGTCACCCTAAGAATCATCATCGAACAGTCCATCGAATGGCAGTCCCCCCTCTACATGACTTTCGTGGATTTTGAGAGGGCATTTGACAGCGTGGACAGGAACATCATCTGGAGATTGATGCAGCATTACGGGATTCCCCCGAAGCTCATCAACATCATCCAGCAGTTATACGAAGACTTTACCTGCCAGGTCATCCATAATGGGAAACTGATGGCTCCCTTCACAGTGAAGACCGGAGTGAAGCAAGGCTGCATGCTTTCGCCCCTTATCTTCTTGATGGTCATAGATTGGACCATGACAAGAATTACCAAGGACAACAATACGGGCATTCAATGGACTCACAACAAGCAGCTCGAGGACCTTGACTTCACGGATGACATCTGTCTCCTTTCTCACAAGCAGCAGGATGCACAAGCCAAACTTGCACGACTCTCTGAAGAAGTGGAGAAGACAGGTCTGAAGATCAACAAGAGGAAGACCAGGTGATCACAGTCAACAGCAGACAGGACCTGCCAATCCAACTACAGGGAGAAAACATCAAGGAGACGGACCACTTCACCTATTTGGGTAGCAGAGTCAGCAAGGACAGCGGGGCAGATGAGGACATCAGAAACCAAATCAACAAAGCCAGACAGGCATTTAACACCTTATGGTCTGTCTGGATCTCCAAAGCACTGTCCCTCGTCACTAAGCTCCGAATCTTCAATACCAACGTAAAGGCCGTCCTCCTATATGGATCAGAAAGCTGGAGAGTGACGAAAGTCAACACCAACAAACTCCAAGTCTTTGTTAATAGATGTCTACGCTACATCTTGAACATCAGATGGCCTGAAAAGATCTCCAATGCTAGTCTCTGGGAAAGAACAATCCAGTATCCCATTAGTCAGGACATAAAGAAACGTAAGTGGAGATGGATAGGACATACGCTACGAAAACTGGAAGACAGTGTAGCCAGACAAGCATTGTGCTGGAACCCTTCAGGGAGGAGGAAAGTCGGAAGACCAAAACAGACCTGGCGAAGATCTGCCAAAAATGAAACAAAAACAGTCAGAATGACATGGACCCAGCTGGGGGAAGTTGCCCAGAACAGAGTCCGCTGGCTTGAGATGGTTGCAGCCCTATGCTCTTAAGGAGTCAAGAGGAATAATAATAATAATAATAATAATAATAATAATAATAATAATAATAATAATAATAATAATACAAATAAATAAGTGCATTTGTCTTCTACAAATATAGTCATCACACACTGCCTTTCAGTGTTTTAAATCAGAAGTAAGAAAGAAAAAATTATTTTAGAAGATCCAACCTAATATAAGGTGGATAGAGTTTTTTTTTTTGTGCTCTATGTATTGCCCATGTTGGTGACATGTGTCCAAATGGGTCTGTCTAAATGTAGTTTGCAAGCAAGCAAGCTGGCAAGTTAGGGTCAAGGCAGCTAGATGGCACAATGGATACAGTGCGTTCCTTAGAATCAGAAAGAACCCTCTTCCTGAGTTCAAATCTAGCCTCAGATACTGACTATGTGACCTTGGGTAAGTCACCTAACCCTTTTTTGCCTTGGTTTCCTCATCTGTAAAATGGGCTAGAGAAGAAAATGGAAAATCACTCTAGTATCTTTGCCAAGAAAACCCCAACTAAAGTAATGAAAAAATGGAAAAAACTGAAAAAAAAATCAATTTCTTAAATTGAATAAATTGAAATTAAAAGATTTCCAATAAATGTCAGAGTATTTGAATTCTTATAATATACCAAATCTGTGTTTAAACATGACCATTAAAATGGTTCTGTGTGGTATTTGGGGATACCAATATCCAAATCACATGGATGGTGATTTGAATTAGCAACTTGAAAATTGCAGTAATTGTATTCATCCTGTAGTAGGCCACTCATTTCCAATCTTAGCATTCCTATCATGATCATGGAATACTAAGAAATAATTTTCTTAGAGTTTTTCTGAGGTCTTATCACATCCTATTAGTAAGTAAATAGCAGCTATTTGTATTGTAAATTTAAAGTATGAGTTAAAATAGATTTATATGACTTATAATTTGGTTGATTTTATAGCAATTTATTAGTGTTTCTATGTGAATATAAAATGTTCAATTAATTTATCTTTTTTAACTTCTTTTCAGAACACATAACTGATTAGCTTTTGTTTATTCATAAGAGGGTGGTGAATATTTTAACTTATTTTAAGTTTAATGTAATTAAATATTTTAATGAAAAGCAATGGCAATAATTTCCTTTCCATAAAAGCAATCTGTGAATAAAAATGTTAATGTTAACATCTTTTCACAGTGATGGCAACATTTTTTTTCTTTTGAAAAAATTGTGACTATTTTTCTTCTGAAAAGTAAGTGATATTTAGTTATCTCTACATATGCCATAAAATATAAAACTAATTAAAATACCATAGAAATATAAATATATTATATTATATATAAATGTTATATGAACATAAAATTATATAAATATGAAAAACAAATTAAAAATTCGCAGCCATGGATGCTTCTACTATCTCACAATCTTAGAGCTTTGAGGTCCATAAAGGCTAGCCCCACACGTGATCCCCATATCATAGATAAAGGAGCTGAGGTCAGCAGAGGTTAGGTGATTACCTCAAGGTTACAATGGGTAATATGAGAAAGAACCAGAATTTGAACTCAAGTCTAAAGTCCTATGACATTTTTCAGCTTTACTTAAGTTAGAAAGTTTTCATTAATCTGCCTCCCAGTGAAAATATTTATACTTCATAAATCTGCCAACTCTACAAATTAGGAGTGGATTTATTGTTTTGTTGATAGTGTAGACTTAAAAAAGCAATGGGACAGCTAGATGACCAGGTGTATAGTGCTGGGTCTAGAGTCAGGAAGATTTCTCTTTCTGAGTTCAAATCCAGCCTCAGACTAACTGTATGACCCTGGACAAGTCACTGACCCCCCTTTGCCTCAGTTTTCTCTTGCGTAAAATGAACTGGAGAAGGAAATGGAAAACCATTCCAGTATCTTTGCCAAAACAAAACAAAAACAAAAACAAAAAACCAAACAAACCTATATGGGGTCATGAAGAGTTGGATAGTACTGAAAAAAAAAGTTTAAACAAAAAAAGAAAGTGATGTGAAAAATATTTATAATGCAGATTAAACCTACCAGGACATTACAGGCTTCCAGCCATAGAACCTATAAATATCAATAAACAAAGAATAAATGAGTCTGAGACAACTCTTAAAAAGGGATTTAATTGATTTCTTTTTAACGGAAATCAATAAAATTAAAAGGCACTTTTAAAAGGATACTCAACTACAAATAAAAATGTAAACTAATATGTATGGTTAGCATTTAAATAGTATTTTAAAACTTGTAAAGCACTTTACAAATACCATCTCATTTGACCCTCAAACAACCTGAGCCAGATTTTAAGCCAAGTCTTTCTGATTCCAAGTTGAACACTCACTCTCCACTATGTTACCTAACTGCATTTTTAAGGAAGAAAAACAATAAACATTTAGTAAATTCCAATGGATATTGAAAGAATTAAATTTAAGTATATGCAAATATAATTTGGGACAGCTGTTCTGACCTCAGTGTTGCTGCACTCTTGGTTGATTGGGTGAAAGTGAGAGAACAACAGTTGAAAACAGTTGAAAATTTGTTAATTGCCTACATTCCTAAATTGTGCACCTCATCCTGTGGTAGGGGCCATCACCTGTTTGACAGCAATCCTAAGAAGAGGAAACTGCCTTAGCAGCCAGTCTGAGTATAGTGACTGGAGTACGTGGACATGTTTTTTAATAATTTCTTTTGGTTAGATCTGAGGGGAACTATTTATTCTGCTGTTTGGAGCCAAAAGAGCTATCTGGAAAGAATAAGATGGCAACCTTAAAGAAAAGCCAGTGTATCAAAAATGTTTAGTGGGACTATTGAGAGTAAAGGAAGGGCAGGTTTCAACTCATGTAGACAATCTGCTTATTGGCTTTAAGTAGTTTTTCTTTCTTTCTCTGTTTCTCTCTTTCTTTCTCTGTTTCTCTCTTTCTTCCATAATACAAGTAGGATAGGTTAGCAGAGACTTTGCTCCCAGGGCAAGACAATTGAGTTATTACTCCTTTAAGGATGAGGCAGTTATTGTTCAGTCATTTTCTGTCCTGTCCAACATTTTGTGACTCGATTTGAGGTTTTCTTGGCAAAGATAATGGAGTTGTTTGCCATTTCCCTCAGCAGCTTATTTTACAGATGAGAAAACTGAGGCAAACAGAGTTAAGTGATTTACCTGGGGTTACATGGCTAGTTAATGTCTAAGAGCAGATTTGAACTCGGGTAGAGGCATGGGTAGAGACTAATTCTAGGGAGTGGCAGAGCACATCTAGCCTGGGAAGCAATTTATCTCATAGGGTTTCTCTGGGCTAAGGCATGAGAGAGAAGAATGGTACCTTAGCACTGACACAACATAGGGAGAGGAAAGAACGTCCAGTCCATCCTTGATTGTGGTAGGTTTCTATTCTAGGTAATAGATAGTCATTTACCTCAGAAACCCCAATATAAGAAATATATGTTGAAAAAATCTTGAATGAACATCAATCTTTTTCTTTTACTTATGGTATCCTTTAAATTCAGAGTTTGGAGACAGGCTTAGGAAAGACCAGAGTTGAGTTAAAAGTTATGGACAAATTTAATGGCACTTTTATTGTTTGTTTATTATTAGTTTGTTAATATTATATTCTCTGAAGCCCCTTATCTAATGTTTCTGTAGATACAGACATTTCTGTAGGGTGTGGAACCCTTGTACTCAGGGAAATTTGCAGACCTACATTACATTAAGTCTAGTAGTGGGCATGGAAATAGGTCCAATAAATGTGTAAAAGCAGGTATGGGGAGTGGGAGAAGGAGGAAAATTGTTCCTTGCTTCTTTCTTTCCCTCATTTATCTTCCTCAAGAAATTATAATGCTCAAAGATCCCAAAGTGTATATCTGGATGTAGAGGTAAGAGAAAAACACATCCCCTCCAGTCACTGCCCTAGCACACTTGAGAAGTGAAAGAAATTGGTAAGACTTCCCAGATGTGAGCATTTTCCTACACAAGGCAAGGCTGTTATTGAGGAGGCAGAAAAGTTGCAGAGTCCTGACTGCCCCAGTGAAGTTGGGAATGGAGAGATAATGGATGGCTGACAAATCTCATAACATTTTGAGATTTGTAAAATGGTGAGGGACAATAAGACCTGCTACTAACAGTAACTCTTTTCTAGTTCCACATCTACCTCCTGACCCCTTTATATGGTTTTTTCCCCCTGGGACTATAAACTTGGCTCTCATCCACTCTTCTTAAGCAATCTCATTCCCACCCAAGGCTTCAAGTACCGCTGCTCTTGCAAATGACTCACTTGAATCTGTTTTTCCAATTCTGATTTCTCTTTTGAACTCTTTATCAGCGTCTCCAGCTTCCTTCAGCACTTCATCACTTGGATTCTCCATTACCACCTGAAGCTGAACTTATCTAAAGTTGAGCTTACTCTCTCTCCAAACCTTCCCTTCCTTTTGACTGTTTCCTTTTGCTTCATAGCATCCAGAAGTCCATCTGTCTGTCTCCTTGCCTGTTTCTCAATGAGCAAGCTGACTATTCTAGACTGGATGACAGGATAAAAATGTGTGCAAATGTCATTTTAAAATCATTTTGGCTAGTTCTCAATATTCCTTTCAGGAGGAATTTTCAGAGGTTTTCTTTATCCCTCTCTGACTCTGCCATCAGGTCTTTTAAATGCTGGATAGCATTCTAAACAGAACCATCTATTCACATAAAATAGAAAACTTTTATTTTTATGTTTTAAAATAGGAATGTTCTTCTATAAATGTCTAATAAAAAGGTAACTATTCCCACATGAAGATTTAGCTGATACTTTCTTTTACTTCTGTTAACTTAAATCTTGGATAATCTTCTATGTCCGAGTATCTTTTCCTTCTCCTACTCCCATTCATGTAGAAAAGGAGGAGAAATGCATTGCTTAAGGAATGTTTTACCCTTGAAAATGGAGCCAAATAAATTCAATAATTCCTTTAAAGTTTTGGGACTTATTCTGAATTACTAATCTGATATTCCAAGTTGCCCACTTTTTTACTTCTAAAAAGTACAAAATGAAAGTACATATCAGAGTCAGCCATTTCAAATAGACAGGTAATCAGACCAGTCTTTTGAGTTAAAGCAAAAACATTTCTTAGAAATCACTAATACATGTTGCTGTCTGTCTCCTTTTACATTTTCCTTCTTTGTTCCTACTTCACAAAAGTTCAAATGACAGAGCAATTATTTTTACATACTATGAGAGGCTTGTTAGCTAATTAAAAATGAAGTGAAGAAAAGAAATGGAAACACATGCTATGATACACGGAGATGTTTTAACTACTTACAAATTTGTATCCCACTGCCAGGTATGTTCTTTGACCCAGTCTAACAGATTCCATTAAAATATCTACGGTTTTCTAATATTCACAGATAATAACAATGAAGGTTTTTGTTTATTTATTTTGTTTTAAACAAAATACTCAGGAGTCATCAAGTGAAAATGCAAGAATGCCAAGTAGGAAGTGATTGCACAACACTTGTAAAACATTTGCTAAAACATTAGGTTCAATTCTTCACTCTGTTATTAAGTTAATTCATACTGTGAGCGTACATGGAGAGAACTAAAAGTTGATTAAAGGGTTAGACATGAAGGCTTGCAGAGCTATAGAAACTGAACTATTTCTCATAGAGAAGACACAGCTGAGGGAGGACAATATTGCATGGGCAGCTAGATGTCTTAGTGCAAAGAATGCTGACCCTGAAATCATAAAGACCTGAATTCAAAGTCTGCCTTAGGCACTTACTAGCTGTATGACTTTTGGCAAGTCACTTAACCTGTTTGCTTTAGTTTGTTTAACTGTACAATGGGAAAAATAAGAGCATCTACTTCACAGTGCTTTGTGAAGATGAAATTATGTATTGTTTGCCTTTAACATAGTAGATACTATATAAATGCTTATTTCTGTATTCCCACTAATCTCTACCCACTTCAGTTTTCTCAACTATAAAATAGAGATAATAATAGTGCTTGTTTTCCAGGAATGATTTAAGACTCAAATAGTGCTTGGTACATAATAGACTTTAAATATATATGCACGTATGCATATATATTTAAACCCTTACCTTTTGTCTTAAAATTTATATATCTATATCTATCTAACTATCTATATAACTTGGTTTCAAGGCAGAAGAGCTATAAGGCCTAGGCAAATGGAGTTATGACTTGTCCAGGGAGCACATATCTAGGAAGTATCTAAGACACAGTAAGCTTTAAAAAACGTTAATTTTTTCCTTTCTTCGTGGACTCATAGGATATTTGTATCCTAGGCTTTTAGTACTAACTAAAATTATGATCTTCATTTATTATGTCCACTTGATCCTTTTCCCTCTTCACCTTCCCCTGCCCCAACAAAAAAGAGAAGGTTTTCAGGAGAAAAGAGCTTTAAGACTGCTAAAAATGCTGTGAGAGATTTAGGTCCTTAAAAGGAGTGCTAAGAATTCCCAATAAATAAAATTTTTAGCATTTTTTTCTTTTCCCCAGAAGAAAGGATGAAATGCTTCTAGAAGACATAGACAAGGAGAAGCCAACAAACCAAGCATTGTTGCTTTTCAAAATTATTTCATTTGATCCTTACAACTAACCTCCTCCTCCTCCTCCACCTCCTCCTCCTCCTCCTCCTCCTCCTCCTCCTCCTCCTCCTCCTCCTCCTACTTAAAGCTGAAGAAGCTGAAATAAACAAAAATTATGTGACTTGTTCAAAGTCACATAAATAGTGTCTGAGGCAATATTTGAATCCAGGTCATCCTTTCTAGGCCCAGAACTTTATGCACTTTGCCACTTAGCTGCCTTCAAGAGGTTGCCTTAGGGCAGCACTAATGTATGATTTTACTGTACATGGGATGAGAGTTTTATCATATTCCTTTTGTTGAGGCTGATTTACCATATCTCTTTAGTTGATAAGGAAACACAGTCCATATAAAAGTAGGATTGTCTTAACTTTTGGAAATAGTTTCCCAGTCTGGAGAGCTTGAATGCACCCAATCTTAAAAGAATTCTTTTCTGCAGCTTAATCTGAATGCTAATGATTAAGAAACCCAAAGAAAAGGAAATAAGACAGATTAACCTAATTCTCAAGAATTGCTTCCTTTCTTCAACAGATAAAATTCTACTTTGTTTCCATGAATATGTCAAGAGTTCTTTCTAAATTCTTTGATTTTTTTCTTCTAAAAAAATACAACCATAAAAGTGTTTATGTGCCCACACTGTTAATAAAAGAGTGACATTACGAGTCTCACAAATTGATATGTCTCTTGTCACACCCAGTGATATCAGCCAGGCTGAATCCTGATGTCAGTGGGTGTACTATAGTTCATTTCTGAATTGACTAGTCAGTTTATGGGATTAAAAAACATGAAGAGTCCAGAGTTTTCAGTGAAATATGCCACAGCAAGATGCTGAGCCCCAATTAAATTAAATAATTTTCATTCCACCCACAGAATATCAACAGGTCATGGTGCAATTCGGGTCAATTGTTCTGAAAATCAACCCAAGAAGAAGAGTTTGAGTCCAGGTTTCAATTAAGTTCAGTTGCTGATGTGACTTGTGCAAGCCACTCTGCTAGGCAGGAGAGACACATTGAAAAACAAAACAAAACAAAAAAAGGTTCTTGCCCTCAAGGAAGAGATAAAGTAAATTAGTCACTAATCAGTCAACAAGAATTTATTAAACCCTTATTATGTGCCAAGCACTGGTGCTAGGATTACAAAGACAAAAATAGAACAGTCCCTACCCTCAAAAAGCTTATATTCTATTGGGAAGAATATATACAAAAATCCCATTTCTGCTTGCCGAAGGAAAAGACTCTGGGAAAATATGAGAGAAGCTGGCTCTCTTCATCATTTTCCTATAACCAACTTTCTATTTTAGACCCTTCAGTGAGTTTCCCCTTGGGTGAGATCCAGGACATTCCTGATTGAGCTGTTAGTCCATTCCTAATAGGAAAACTGTATTATTTGGTATATATTTTCCTATGTATATATTAATTCTGTTTTGCTGTGACTTGAATAAGTGAATTTCTTTGCTATTTGCTATATGTCTTCATTGTGTGGCTGGTATTAGGTGGGAAAGGGGTCAAGACTTGGACATAGAACTAAAGGTCCCCTCAAATGGCAAAGCAATAAAAATTTAGTACAAATTCAATCATATTCCCCCACGAAGATAATCTTGTAGTGTGGGACACTACTCTGAGGAGAATACTGTGGTGGTCTCTGGCCCCAACTTCCTGCTTCCCCTCTTTGTAAGAATAAGTCTCCTTCAGTGAAAAATGGAAGAGAGGAGGCTAGGGATGTCTATTCTGTTTCCCCTTAAAGGGGACCCCATGGGTAATATGTAGCCCCATTTCTACACAAGATGCTCACCCTTTCTAACTCCCTACAGTATAGTTATTGACCTCACCCAAGGGGAAACTCCTCAAAGTATCTAAAATAACAAGCTGGATTTAGGGACATGATGGAGCTTAGCCAGCTACTCTAGTGCCTTCCCAAAAATCTTTTCTGTAAGCAAGCTGAAGTGAGGTTGGTCATTTATGGGCATGTACAGCAAAGTGTGGAATATCTGAGGCCAAAGGAAAGGTTGTTTTTCTTTGTATCAGACATTCTCCACATTGATGTAGGGAAATCTGGCTGGCAGTAGGAGATGAAGTTGTACTAGTACAGAAGGAAGTCACCAAACCTAGCCTGTTGATGTCTTCTCTCAGGAGACAGACACAGCAGGAAATAGAATTTCCTCTGACTGTGTGTCTTCTGACTCTTCTTTTCTTCTGAGGCTGGAAATTCCCTATGAATATATCTCAAGGTCTGTCATTTAATTAATAAAAGTTATAATGAAAACCAAGTTTGGCCAGATTTTTCTATTTTGGTTCAGGCACTGTCTCAAAAACACTACATAAATTTGTTTTATTGTTAATAATGTTAATAAACAAAGTATTTTTAATACTAGAGAGCTCATCATGAAAGCAGCCTTTCCATTCTGAATCTCCTCAGATAAACCTATCAGAATCAAAGATCATACTAGTATCTAAATATTCAAGAATTATTGTTGGCTAAGGTATATTTTAATAATATCATAAAACAGAATTATAAAGCTTCTATCATATGCAAATAACTTTATTAAGCTTTGAGAACATAAAGGCAAAAATGAAAGCTTTTGTCTTCAAGAAGTTTAAAGTCTAATGAGGAGGAAATAAAATGTTCTTATATAAGGAGCTCTAAAATTTTTTAATTAATTAATCTTTTAAATTATTTTTTTATTTTCAAATATTTTTCCATGTTTACATGATTCATTTTCCTTCCCTCTATTCTTTCCTTCCCCCTACCAGAGCCAAGAAGCAATTCCACTAGGTTGTACAAATGTTATCACTTGATACTTGTTTCCATATTATTCATTTTTACTATAGAGCAATCTTTTAAAGTCTAAACCTCAAATGACAAACCCATATATACATGTGCTAAGTGATATAATGTGTTTTTCTTTTGCATTTCCACTCACATAGTGCTTTCTCTCAATGTAACATTCTTTTCCATAAGTCCTTCAGGAGTGTCCTGGCTTGTTGCATTGCTACTAGTAGCAAAGTCCATTATACTAGATTGTTTTCACAATGTTTTATTTTCTGTGTACAATGTTCTCTTGGCTCTGCTCATTTCACTCCTCATCAGTTCACTGAGGTTCTCCTAGTTCATATAAAAATCTTCCAGATCATCATTCCTTTCAGCCCAATAGTATTCCACCAGCATCGTATACCATTTCCCAATCAAAGGACAACCCTTCATTTTCCAATTTTTTGCCACCACAAAGAGTGCAGCTGAATATTTTGGTACAAGTATATTTCCTTATTATCTCTTTGGGGTACAAACCTAGTAGTGGTATTGCTGGATCAAAGGGTATGCATTCTTTTAAAGTCTTTTGTGTATAATTCCAAATTGCCTTCCAGAATGGCTAGATTGATTCACAATTCCACCAGCAATGCATGAGTGTCCCAATTTTGCCACAACCACTCCAACATTTACTATTTTCCTTTAATGTCATATTGGCCAGTCTGCTAGGTATGAAATGGTACCTCAGTATTGTTTTAATGTGCATTTCTCTAATTATGAGAGATTTAGAACACCTTTTCATGTACTTATTGATTTCATGTATTATTGATAGTTTTGATTTCTTTATCTGAAAACTACCTGTTCATGTCCCTTGACCATTTGTTAATTGAGGAATGGCTTGATTTTTTGTGTGTAATTGATTTAACTCCTTATACATTTGAGAAATGAGAAAATTGGCAGAGGTTTTTGTTATAAAAATATTTTTCCAATTTGTTGCTTCCCTTCTAATTTTGGTTGCATTGGTTTTGATTGTACAGAAACTTTTTAATTTAATATAATCAAGATATTCATTTTACATTTTGTAGTGTTCTTTATATCCTCTTGGGTCTTAAATTCCTCCCTTTCCCATAGATCTGACAGGTATACCATTCTATGTTCACCTAATTTGTTTATGGTTTCCCTCTTTATATTTAAGTCATTTATCCATTCTGAATTAATCTTGGTATAGGGTGTAAGATGTTGATCTAGGCCGAATTTCTCCCATACTATTTTCCAATTCTCCCAGCAGTTTTTGTCAAATATTGGGTTCATGATCCCAAAGCTGAGATTTTGAGGTTTGCTGAACACTATCTTGCTACTGTAATTTACCCCAACTCTATTCCATTGATCCATCCTTCTATCTCCCAGTCATTAGCATATTGTTTTGATGATCACTGCTTTATAGTATAGTTTGAGAGCTGGTAATGCTAGGTCTCCATCCTTCATATTTTTTTCATTAGTTCCCTTGATATTCTCGATCTTTTGATCTTTCAGATGAACTTTGTAATATTTTTTTCTAATTCTGTGAAAAAGTTTTTGGTAGTTTGATAGATATAGCACTGAAAAAGTAAATTAATTTAGATAGTATTGTCATTTTTATTATATTAGCTCTTTCTACCCATAAGCAATTGATGTTTTACCAGTTTAGATCTCTTTTTATTTATGTGAAGTGTTTTGTAGTTATGTTTATAAAATTTCTGAATTTGTCTTGATAAGTATATTCCCAGTTATTTTATCTTATCTAGTGTGATTTTAAATGGAATTTCTCTTTCTAACTCTTGCTGATGACTTTTATTGGAAACATAAAGGAATGCTGATGATTTATGTGGATTTATTTTGTAACCTGCAAATTTGTTAAAGTTATTATTTCTACTACTTTTTTAGTGGATTTTATTAGATTCTCTAGGTATGCCATCGTGTCATCTGCAAAGAGTGATAGTTTAGTTTCCTTATTGCCTACTTTGATCCCTTCACCTACTTTTTCTTCTCTAATTGCTACTGCTAGCATTTCTAGTACAATATTAAATAGTAGTGGTGATAATAATGGGCATTCCTGCTTCACTTCTGATCTTATTGGGAAAGCATCTAACTTATCCCCATTGTAGATACTTGCTGATGGTTTTAAATAAATACTGTTCATTATTTTGAGGAAAGGCCCTTTTATTTCTATATTTTTTAGTGTTTTCAATAGGAATGGATGTTGTATTTTGTCAAAGGCTTTTTCTGCATCTATTGAGATAATCATGTGATTTCTATTAGTTTGGTTGTTGATATGGTCAATTATGTGGATGGTTTTCCCAATATTAAACCATCCTTGCATTCCTGGTATAAATCCCCCTGGTCATAGTGAATAATCCTTGTAATAAGTTGCTGTAGTCTTTTTCCTAGTATTTTATTTAAGAGTTTTGCATTTATGTTCATTAAGGATATTGGTCTATACTTTTTCTTCTATGTTTTTGGTTTTCCTAGCTTGGGAATCAGTATCATATTTGCATCACAAAACGATTTTGTTAAGACTCCTTCTTTGCCTATTTTGTCAAATAGTTTGTAGCCTGCTAGGATTAATTGATCTTTGAATGTCTGATAGAATTCACTTGTGAATCCATCTTGCCCTGAGAAATTTTTCTTAGGGGTTTCTTTAATGGCTTTTTAAATTTCTTTTTCTGAGATGGGATTGTTTAAGTATTCAGTTTCCTCTTTTGTTAATCTAGGCATTTGGATTTTTGTAAATACCCACCAACTTCACTGTGATTGTCATATTTATTGCCATGTAATTGGGCAAATTAGTTCTTAATAATTAACTTAATTTCCTCTTCATTAGAGGTGAGGCCACCCTTTTCATTTTTGATACTCTTAATTTGATTTTCTTCTTTCCTTTTTTAAATTAGATCAACCAGTACTTTATCTATTTTATTTTTCCCCCCAAAGGACAGGCTCCTATCTTATTTATTAGTTCAATAGTTCTTTTACTTTCAATTTTATTAATTTCTCCTTTAATTTTTAAGATTTCCAATTTGGTCTTCATCTGAAGTTTTATAAATTTTTTTTACTTTTGTTAGTTGCATGTCCAATTCATTAATTTCCTTTTTCTCTTTTTTGTTAATATGGGCACTCAGGGATATAAATTTTCCCTTCAGTACTTCTTTAACTGCATTCCATAGATTTTGATATGTTGCTTCCTCATTGTCATTCTCTTCAATGAAATCATTAATTATTTCTATGGTTTGTTCTTTAACCAACCAATTTTGGAGAATCATATTTTATTTAATTTCTAATTGATTTTTGATTTGCCTCTCCATGTACCCTTACTAAGTATACTTTTTATTGCATGATGATCTGAAAAGGCTGCATTTTTTTTCTGCTATTTGGATTTGTTCGCAATGTTTTTATGTCTTAGTACATGATCAAGCTTTGGGAATTTACCATGTGCTACTGAAAAGAAGGCACATTCCTTTTTGTCCCTATTTATTTTTCTTCATATATCTATTAACTATAATTTTCCAAAGATTTCATTCACATCTCTTACCTATTTCTTATTAATTTTTTGGTTTGATTGATCTAGATCTGATAGAGCAGTGATTCCCAAAGTGGGTGCTACTGCCCCCTGGTGGGTGCTGCAGTGATCCAGGGGGGCAGTGATGGTCACAGGTGCATTTATCTTTCCTATTAATTGATATTAAAATTAAAAAAAATAATTTCCAGGGGGTTAAGTAATATTTTTTCTGGAAAGGGGGAAGTAGGCCAAAAAAGTTTGGGAACCACTGTGATAGAGAAAGGTTCAGGTCTCCCACCAGTATCGTTTTACTATTTATTTCCTACTTAAGCTCCAATAGCTTCTCCTTTAAAAATCTGTATGCTAACCATTTGGTGCATACATGTTGAGTAGTGCTATTTCTTCATTATCTATACTGCCTTTTATTAGGATGTAATTACCTTCTCTGTCTCTTTTAATAAGATCTATTTTTACTCTGCCTTTGTCAGATATCATGATTGAGACTTTTACCCTCTTTTTCTCAGTTGATACCCAATAAATTCTGTTCCAGCCTTTTACCTTTATTCTGTGTGTGTCTACCTGCCTCATGTGTGTTTCTTGTACACAACATATGGTAGTATTTTGGTTTCTAATCCATTCTGCTATCTGCTTCCATTTTATGGGTGAGTTCATCCCATTCATATTCAGGGTTATGATTACAACCTGTGTATTCCCCTTCATTTTGATTTCCTTTTTAATCCTGCCCTTTCTTCTTTCAATATTTAATTTCACACCAGTGTTTTGCTTTTAATCAGTTCCCCTTTTCTCCACCCTTATTTTACTTTTCTTCCCATCCCCTTCCTTCTTATTCCCCTCCTGTTTCTCTTTAGGATCTTTTGGTCACCCCCCCCATCAACTTTTCCCTTCCTTTTAATACTCCCCCTCCCCACACTCCCTGTTCCTTATTCCCTTTCTACTTTTCTATAAGGTGAGATAGAATTCTATACCCCAATGAATCTGGATGTTCTTCCCTCTCAGAACCAATTACACTGTGAATAAAGTTTAATTATTACCTGTCATCACTCCCTTCTTTTCTCTTAATAGTTTCCACCTCACCCCATGTGGCTCTTTATGTGGTATAATTTACCCTATTTTACATCTTCCTTCATGTTTCTCTTAGTACAATCGCTTTTTTCCTTATTATTTTTACATATCATCCTAAATAGCTTAATACTATAACCTCTGCCTATGTGTATTTCTTTTATAAATTATGCTAAAGAAAACAGTTTTAAGAGTTACAGATATCATTTTTCCATATAGGAATATAATCAATTTGACCTTATTGAAGCCTTAAATTTTTTTTCTCTTTCTTGTTTAACTTTTTATGGTTCCCTTGAATTTTGTATTTGGACATCAAATTTTTCATTTAGGTCAGGTCTTTTCTTTAGTAATGCTTTCAACTCTTCTATTTTATTAAATGCTCATACTTTCCCCTGAAAGTATATAGTCAGTTTTGATGGGTAGGTGATTCTTGGTGGTAGCCCCAGTTCTCTTGCCTTCCTGAATATCATATTCCAAGTCTTGCATTCCTTTAGTGTGGAAACTACCAGATCCTGTGTAATCCTGACTGGTGCTCCTTGATATCTCAATTTTTTCTTGCTGGCCACTTGCAGTATTTTTTCTTGGCCTTGAAGTTCTTGAATTTGGCTATAACATTCCTGGGAGTTATCTTTTGGGGATTTAATGTAGGGGGTGATCTGTGGATTCTTTTGACGTCTTTTTTGCCCTCTTGTTCAAGAATATCAGGGCAGTTTCTTGGATAATTTCTTATAATATGATGTCTAGGCTTTTTTTTTTTTGTTGCTGTTCCAGGCTTTCAGGTAGTCCAATAATTCTCAAATTGTCTCTTCTGGATCTATTTTCTAGGTCAGTTATCTTTCCAATGAGATATATCCTGTTTACTTCTCTCTTTTCATTCTTCTGATTTTGATTCATTATTTCTTGCTATCTCATTAGATCATTAGCTTCTTCTTGCCCAATTCTGTCTCTTAAAAAATTGATTTTCAGCTATGATCTTTTGAATTTCCTTTTGGGTTTCGTTTATCCTGCTTTTCATGGCTTCTAGCAAGTCTATTTCAGTCTCCAATTTGTTTGTTACTTCATTTGATTTCTGTGTCTCTTTTTGCATTTTGACAATTTTGTCTTTTAAGCTATTATTTTCTTTTTGTATTACTTTCATTTCTTTCCCCCACTTTTCTCCCCATTTTTCTTCTATCTTTCTTACTTGGTTCTTGAACTCTTTGTTGAGTTCCTCCAGATCTTGTGACCAATTTCCATTTGGGGGGGGGCGTTTATATGTGTTTGCTTGTCATTCTCTGCTGTCACTTTTGCATTTTTCTCTTTTTCTCCATAGAAAGTTTCCAGGGTCAAGAGCTTTATTTGCTGTTGTTACTCCTTTTCCTGCTGGAGAATTGAGATTCCTACATGTTGGTGGTCATTGCTATTTTGATTTCTGTCTCACAGGACTATGCCTTGGGATTATTTTTCTTTCCCTGGTAGAGGTCAGAGTGAGGGCAGGTAGATTTGTGGTGTTTGTGTGTGTGTGTGTGCTGCTGCTGCCTATTGCAGTCCTAAAAATGACTGGTATTTTCAAGGATGGGTTTGTAGTATAGCAAGTAGTGTAATGTAAACAAGCTGCATTGTGTTTTGCCCTGAAGCTATCTTCCTCAGCTGCTGTTGCCACTGCAGCCTTGCATGAGATCAAGCTCCCTGCTATTCCCAGAGTCTCACTGCTCATGTTTGGCATAGCCCTCAGAGGTGACTATGCCGCTTTCAACCAGCCCACAGGAATTTGGAGATTTCCCTATCCCTGGTTCTCACTGGTGTGGTGAGTGGGGGGAGAGGGGTAGTCCCTTGTGCACTTTTGCCCCCTTATAGCATGAAAATCTCCTCTCTCTGCCTACCTTTCAGACGATGTCCAGTAGAAGCATCCCTTTACTCATCCTGTTTTGACTTCTGTCCTTTTGGGTCTCTTTATAATCATCTCTTTGGAAGAAATTTCTGAGAGGCTCCAAGTTTTTCCTCCTACTAAGCTATCATCTTGGCTCTATATAGTTCTAAAATTCTATTGTAGTTTGTATAAATGCATCATACAGAAGATATCACTTAAAAGTTTATTTATATTTCTTTCAAACTTAGTTTCATGAATTTTGAATAATATTTTTAAAATTTAAATTTTAACAAAACAGGGACACCTTGCCATTATATATTATGAGTTTTATAGTTTCTAGATGATACTTCTTAGACCAGTGGACCTGGAGGAGGAGGTCCCTTCAATTGATCACTTCAGTCACCTTATTTTTCTATTAGACTTTTTCTTGTAGTCTCAGAACTGTTGAGTTTGCATCAAAAGCTCATTGTTTGTATGACCTTAAGGTTTGGATCTCAGATATGGTCAGCCACTGAATACCACCTTATGAACATTTTAATAAAGTTCCAAAACTGATTTGACTGACATATAGCCTAAGATGGTGGTAATATTGGTTTTTAATGAGAAACATATCATTTTAAAAAGTAAAAATTATTTCAAATATTTTGAAGTTTTTAGCATTTACACTTGTGAAAATAAAGTTATTGAAACTTTAAATTGTACTAATACTTTGTGGATACCCTATATCATTCAAGATAGAGAATAAGGAAGGAAAGAAAAAATAAATACAACAAAATTATTTAGATCCCAGTTTCTCTCTTTTTCTTGTCATGAACCCATTTGGAAGAATAGTACCTTCCATAAACTCATTCTATATGATTTTAATTGTATGGTTGTCCTCAAATCCAGAGTTTGAAAACCTTTTGGAGGAATTTTAGGAGAAGAGACTTGCTAGTGCCTTGAATTCGGAAGGTGAATTTTTTGAAGAGGGTACCATGGAGATGCCTACAGAAACCACAAGCTGCATCAAGAGATACAAAATGAGCTGAACTGAAGGGGGTTGAACACATTTATTCTAAATGTAAATTCTTATGTGAAAGGGGAATGCCCTCTAATTGGATTTTTTTGTCAATGTGTCTATTAATTGTTTTTGTTTTCTTTCTTTTTTTATTTCCCTCTTGTTCTCAGGTTGCTGTAATTTCCCCTTAGAAAAGGCAATGTTTTATATACCTTAGTGGGTTAATCCTTAGAGATATACATTGGTTATTTGAAATGATTCATTGGGGAGACTAGGCATGTTAATTTCCCAAGATTCTCTATTGAGGAGATTTCAATATGCTTATCTCCCAGTAGAATCACAGGGACTATTATAAGAGGGGAATTCATATTTTCATTTGATCAATCAGAGATTTAAATTTCCCTTCCATTTGTTTTGAATTTGGGTCAATCAGCAACCAGGGAATTGATCCCATAGGCACTGACCCTCTGGGTGGTTCTAGGTTAATTGAGGAATTGTGATTGGTTCTTGGGGTGTGTGTGTATGAGAGCTAGTGGGTGAAGGGAATGGCATATAAAGTGAGACCCAGAAGGAAGCAGAGAGGGGGTTGTTTCTGAGGCTGAGATTCAGAGACAAACTCTGGTTTGTTTGGTTTTAGGTTGATAGGCTAGATAATTCCTTATCTCCTTTTTATATTTCCCTCTCTTATTATCTTTATCTTACTATAATAAAGCTATTAGAGCTATTAACAGTCTTGTGACTTAAGGGTTAATTTCTATAAATGGCAACCACAACATTTTTTTACTCTTATAATTTAGTCAAACCCATTCTAAAGATTACAGTTCTTAGCTTAATGTTTTTAAATGAAAAGATAAAATACATGAAATTACTAAATGATACCAATTGTCTTTAAATGTAATTATCAAAATATGTTTTCAAAATTGGGCCCCCAGGACTAGTGTTATTTGATGAAGCTAAGAGTGTTCACAAATTGGGAGGAGAGTCTGAGGAGAAGGAGCTGGAACCTGAAGTGAGCCCCAGAAATAATATGAAAGGTAAAGATGACAGCTATAACACACCCCAAACTGACATTTATAAGATGTTTCAAAGTTTGCAAAGCACTTTGAAGCATTAAAGAAATAAGGAAAGGCATGTAGAAATTAATAACACTGGAAGAAGGTATGATTTAGGACAATGAAATCGTTATTCAGTTCAGCAGGAGCAATGAGAACATGTAACATTCTCTATGAAATAATGTTGTAATGGATGTCCTCAATAGGATAGTGGCAAGCCTTAACAACAAAACTAAGTGGACTTTGTTTATCCTTCAGGCAACAGAGAATCAGTGCATCGATATTTTTAGTGGAGTGACCATGATCAAACCTATTCTTTGGGACATCTTTGGCAATGAAGAATGGAGAGAGCAGAAGTTGAGTTGGGGAACGCAATTAGGGACCTGTAATTCTTTTCACTCCTAACCATCATTCCCAGAAAAGGCCAGGATAGCAACTGAGAAGATTTTCTCTCAGGATATGTAGGCCAAATCTTCTTGGGTCCTATAGTGACAAAGGAAAAAACAAACACCATTCCAAAGATGGAAATGGTCTCTGAGAGGATTGTGGGAATTAAGTAATAGTCAAAGACTGATGAGTATGAGTTTAGGGAAGATAATAGTTTGCCTAATCACTACAGATAATTGCACAGAGGGAAAAAAAGAAAAAGCTTTGGGAATTCTTAGTCATCAGTCACATCTGTAACAAAATCAATTAATTAGCATGATG
The DNA here is from genome assembly GCF_016433145.1 of Gracilinanus agilis. Lineage (NCBI taxonomy): Eukaryota > Metazoa > Chordata > Mammalia > Didelphimorphia > Didelphidae > Gracilinanus > Gracilinanus agilis. Next base: position 230,713,802 of record NC_058132.1, on the reverse strand, counting down.
GGCTTATATTTTGTTTCCAGATGTTTTCCTTTCTTGTTCTAGGATACTCTGCATTTAAAAAAAATGAAATAAGCACGCCTACTGTTGACATAAGTTCTCAAAAGCAAAATTTGTTGAACAGGAAGGTATGGTCTTTTGCTAAAATAAAAATGGCTTCTGGTGCAGATATTTATCATAGAAAATACATTCTCCCAGAGCAGAGAATGCTCTTAGGGATAAAAATAAATAAAATTATAATTTGGGGGCAATTTAAGTTTAAATTGAATTAAAATTTTTATTATTATTTTTTTTTATTTTAAACCCTTAACTTCTGTGTCTTGACTTATAGGTAGAAGAGTGGTAAGGGTAGGCAATGGGGGTCAAGTGACTTGCCCAGGGTCACACAGCTGGGAAGTGTCTGAGGCTGGATTTGAACCTAGGACCTCCCGTCTCTAGGCTTGGCTCTCAATCCACTGAGCTACCCAGCTGCCCCAATTTTTATTATTTTTAATTACATGTAGAGACAATTTTTGACAATTGTTTTCTGACATTTTGTGATTCAGATTCAGTGGTTTGAGTTTCTAATAAAAGCTTTTTAAGTGTTTTTTTTTGGTGATCATGACTGCAGAATAAATGGATATAAAATACTCATTAATTGATCTCATTCTCCTCCCCCACGGCCTTCTCCAGACTCTGTCTCTCTGTCTCTCTGTCTCTCTGTCTCTCTGTCTCTCTGTCTCTCTGTCTCTCTGTCTCTCTCTCTCTCTTTCTTTATTCATTCCTCCACAAATTCCTTCCCTTCTGCTGACAAATAAGCTAAAGTAGTCATTATCCTAAAACATACACACATCTCCCCAAAACAATTATTTTAAATATCTCATTGTATTATGTTCTCTTTCCTTTTGGTCATGAATTTCTGGAAAACATTGAGTTAAAATGGAATAGGAGTGGGGAGTGGTAGGTAGATGGCTCAGTGGACTGAGAGTCAGGTTTGGAGGAGGAGGTCCTTAGTTCAAATTTGACCTCCCAAATTTCCTAGCTTTGTGAGCCATGGAAAGTCACTTAGATCCTATTACCCTGCCTTTCCTGGTCTTCTGTTTTGGAATTAATACGCAGCATTGATTTGAAGATAGAAGTTGAGGGTTCGTTTGTTTTTAAAAGAGAAACAACCTTGGTGTGATGGGGGCTTTAGCATTGGGTAGGGTTAAGAGCCCAGATATGCCACATCTGCCTATGACAGCTTATGCCATTCACTTAACTCCACCAACAACCTAAAATATTCATCTGTAAAAATGGGGAGTTGGACTAGGTGACCTCTTAGGTCCCTTTTAGTTGCAAGGGCTTGTCAGTAGAAGGTATGTTAAACAAAAGCAATAGAGAGATGATGTGAATTAAGACAGAGAGAAATTTTCATCTTAGGGTTCTCCAGTCTTATGGGGAAAACCAGGGGAGATAACTTAAATATTATATGTGGGTTCAGAAGGGTGTGTAAGGAGACAGTAATGACAAAAGATGGGGACTTAACAAGTTAGGGAAATTAGGTTTAACTGTTAAGGAAAATGTCTGTTGACAGAAGTGACAGTTAGGCCTAACTGTCACTCTACTCCACATAGACAAGGGGTCTGTGAAAACCAGCAGGCAAATGACAAGAGGGTTTGTAACAAATTGAATTAAGGGAACTATGGTCTAAAGCAGTGGTTCCCAAACTTTTTTAGCCTACCACCCCCTTTCCAGAAAAATAAAATATTACTTACTCCACCTGGAAATTAATTTAAAAATTTTTTAATAACAATTAATAGGAAAGATAAATGCACCCGTGACCATCACTGCTCTCCTGGATTGCTGTAGCACCCACCAGGGGGCGGTAGTGCCCATTTTGGGAATCACTGGTCTAAAGGATGGGAATAGGGATTTCTACACTTTTAGACTATGGGCAAACCACAGGGTCAGGGGAGGGACTTATCTACACTGAACTGAGACCTAAGCAAGACAGGGCCCAGAGAATAACAGGACTGAAGTAGGTATCCTCACAACAGAGTCCTGACACACTCCAGTGATGTTGCAGCTCTTTCAGGACCACTAGCTGTACTCTTTCAGGTGGGTAGATTCTGGGAGCTAACCCAGCCCAACTAAGATTGGGATTTATAGTCTCTACCAAAAATCTCCCACAAGTAAATGACAGTCTTCCTTCAGGATCCCAGGGAATCAGGGTACAAATCTTTGCCCCCCCTCAAAATGAGCTGCTTTAAATATTTTTGTACATACAGGTCCTTACTATTTTTGTATTTTTATCTCTTTGGGATACAAACCTAGTAATGGTATTGCTAGGTCAAAGAGTAGGTACTGCTTTATAGTGCTTTGGTCATAGGTCCAAATTGCTCTCCTGAAGGACTAAGTCAGTTCACAACTCCAACAACAGTGCATTCCTTTCCAGATATCCTGCATCCCCTCCAAATTTTGTCATTTTCCTTTTATGTCATAATAGCTGATCTAATAGGTTTGAGGTGTTACCTCAGAGTTGTTTTAATTTCAATTTTTCTACATAGTAGCAATTAAGAACATTTTTACATTACTATATAGAGCTTTAATTACTTTAGGAATTGCTTGTTCATATCCTTTCACCATTTATTAATTGGGGAATGACTTGTATATATTCAACTCATTTCTTTATATATTTGAGAAAGAGTAGAAAAATTTTGCACCATTATGATTATTGTATATTGCTTTGTATTCTTCTCCTTGTTTAATCTCTAACCTCCACTTCCTCCAATTTACCCTCTTTTCTATCAACCACACCCTCTTTTTTCCCTTTCCCCTTTTTGCCAGTAGGATAAGATATATGCTCTTCCCTTATTGAGCCAATTCCGAGACAAAGGTTCGCATGCTCTCCTCCACACCACCCCATCTTCCCTTCCACTTTCATGCCTCTTTTATGTGTGATAATTTATCCCATTCTATTTTCCTTTTCTCTTCCTCCCAATAAATTCTTCCTTCTCGTGCCTTAATTTTATTTTATTTTTCTTATTTTCCTAGTATATTCAGTTCATACCCTTGCTCTCTATCTATGTATACTCCTTCTAACTGCTCTACTAATGACAAAGTTTTGGGAAGTTATAAGAATCATCTCCCTATGTAGGAATGTATACAGTTTAACCTTGATTTCTCTATCCTGTTTACCTTTATATGATTATTTTGACTTGAGTTTGGGAGTCAAATTTTCCATTCAACTCTGGTCTTTTCATTAGGAATGTTTGAAAGTCCTCTATTTCTTCAAATATTCATATTTTTGCCTAAAAGATTTTGCTCAATTTTGCTATGCAAGTTATTATTGGTTGAAGTCCTAGCTCCTTGCCCTCTGGAATATCATATTTCAGGATTTCTGATTCTTTAATGTAGAAGATGTTAAATCTTGTGTTATCCTGACTTTGGCTTCACAATATTTGATTTATTTCTTTTGGGCTACTTACAATAGTTTCTCCTTGAACAATGAGTTTTGGAATTTGGAAATAGCATCTTGAAATTATCCTTTTGGGATCTCTTTCAGGAAGTCATTGGTGAATTCTTTCAATTTCTATTTTGTCTTCTGTTCTAGAATATCTCTGTGCAGTTTTCTTTGATAATTTCTTGAAAGATGATGTCTAAGCTTGTTTTTGTGTTCATGGCTTTTGGGTAGTCCAATAATTCTTATCTCTCCTGAATTTATTTTTTAGGTCAGATGTTTTTCTTATGAGATGTTTCACATCTTCTTTATTTTTTATTCTTTCTACTTTGTACCTTCTTTTTCATTTGGCCAATTCTACCTTGTAAAGAATTTTTTTTCCTCAGTGAATTTTCGTACCTCTTTTCCCATAGAATCAATAATGTCTTTCAAGAAGTTTTTCTTGTCAGTGCATTTTTGTATATCTTTTTCCATTTGACCAATTCTGCTTTTTAAGGAGTTCTCTTGAAATTGCTCTTCTCAAATCGAGGGTTCATGGTACTGACTGACTCTTTTCTCCTTAATTACAAAATCTAGAATAGAGACAGAAACATCTCTAGCCCTACCATGATGCCGTTTATTTCCCCTTTCTATCAAATATTCCTTCTTGAGAATAGTTAGCTGGCTAAAATAGTACTGAAGTTAAATTAATAATTACTAAAGTTTGATGAACTGAAAGGCTCTCGTCTTAAAGAAAGGTGGAAACTTTCAAAATGAAGGTCATAATTCAGGCAATAAACTTTTTGACCTTTTATTCAATATTTTATCTATTAGGTGGTCTTTAAGTCCTAAGACAGGCCACTGTGAAATTACTAGGTACTAGAACAAGATTGTTTAGGGAAAAACTGGGTTTCACTAAACACCAGGAAATTATAACGAATGTAGGAAGAATAGAAGCTCAACATAGTAGAAAGGGACTAGTAGATGAGAACTGAGATTACTAGGGTTGAAGAGGAGAGGAAAGTAGCCAACAAGAGCTCCTTTTATCTCTGATTCACATCTCTATCTCCATCCATTAACTTAGACTAGACTGTAACTGGTACAATTTGCCAAGGCAGTTAATTCAGTAGTAGTCTGAATTGGTGAGATCATTGGCCCAAAAGAAGGACAAGAAAGGAATGGGGCCCTGGTAGTATATTTGTTCTTGGTGAGAGATTTTTAGATATCAGTCTTGGGAATAGTTTCATCTACTCAATATTAATTTTGTCTTCAGTTAGCCATTGCTTTAAATTTTTTGTCAGCTCTAATTTTGATAAAGTTATGTATATTTTTAAAGTAATTGATTAAGATGTTATATCATATAGGGTCAAATACAGATTCTCCAACCTACTCTGTTGGAAACTTTCTACCAATCTGCCATGGAAACATTATGACTATCCTTTGGATCTGGCCATTTAAACAGTTTCAAATCATTCTAATTATGCCATCATCTAGGCCAAATTTCTCCATCTTTTCCACAAAAATAGCATAAGAATATTCATTAAATGTTTTGTTAAAAACCTATAGTTTTAGTTATAATAGTTGTATAGTTATAACAACCCTATCAAGAAAAGAAATCAGGTTAATTTGGCATGACATAACCTTGACTAAAGCAAGATGGTCCTATGCCTAAAGATAATTATTTTGACAATTTTTATGGAAGAGAATAGAAAGAGGGAAAATTAGAGTCAGAAAACCAAATTAGGAAGTTATTTTAAAATAAAGTAAGGTAGATTTAGGTCAATTATATGCTCACAAATTGCATAGTAGTAAGTGCTTTCTCAGAAAAGAAAACTTCTATTAGATCCCTGTGGGGAATGCCATTTGTGTACTTTCATTGTGAACTGGTGAAATTGTAAGTAAATTGTAAGTAAGAAGACCTGGATTTTATTCCTACCTGTACCACTAATTATCTCTATGCTATGGAGCAAATTGCTACTTTAGTTTTAGTTTTTTTCATTTAACTCTAAAATTTTAGGAAACAATAAAAACTGCACTCTTCCCCCTTTTGCTTTTTGATTGTTTTTCAACATTTTTACTTAATCATTAGCTGAAATTGGAAACTATTTGCTATCACATTTAAACAGTCTTGTTAATGAAATATGACTGAAAAATTGAATGTCTCAAACTAGAATTCATTATTTTCTGTGGACATAGCCAGACAAAAGATATACATTGAAATAAGGTTTTATTGCCTTTGCTGAATATACTCCAAGTTGAACCTTTCAAGAAGCACAATTGGGGTCAAATATAGGAAGAACAATTGAGCTCCTTCATTTGAATCCATAGTTGTGGAACCCTTTGCTTTTTTATTCTGTCTAGCACAGCCTAAAATACAAAGTTGCTTTTGTGCTGATTTTGAATAATTTGACAATATTATTTAGATTCTCAGAGCAAAATAGAAATTAAGGCATAGAAAAACTTTTTTACCCAACTCTTTTAAAAAAAATAAAATTCCACCCAGTTAATGAAAGTATCTGAGTTACCATGGTAATAAAGCCAAGGACACTTATAGATATACATTTTAAGAGTTCTTATTTTAAAAAGATATGCTAATAAATTAAAGAGCAGAAAAAATATTATAAAATAAGTTAGTATGGTTGTCAGAAACTAGTCAGATAGACCTGTATCTCCATTTGTATAGGTCAGCGTAGAATTGAGATATTTTATTAGGAAGATCAATTAAAAATATGACAAACCAACTCCAATTGGATCCATTAATGTAGCCATTGTATCATTTTCTATTGAAAAGGATGCCCCTCTGAAACTGAAATTAATAATTGCTTTAGCCACTTGAATAGAATGAAAAGTAGAGAGCCTAAGAGCAGGGATTGTTATTGCCTTCTTTGTATCTCCAGCTTAGCAACAGTGCCTGGCACATAGTAAAATCTTAATAAATACTCATTGACCTAACTAGAATTACATTAAAATTGCAACCAATAGTATCTTACCCTGCAAAATTGAGTATACTCCTATGGGGGGGGTGATTTTAAATCATTTTGATGAAAAGGTGATTAGGAACTTTGAAATACAAACACAAAAATCCAGATTGGCTTAGAAACAAAAATTTATGAGAGCAATTGGAAGGAGTTGTATGATGACGTAGTGCTAACATTCTAATACAGGAAGAAGGAACAAAGGTCCATTCAGAACCTTAAAAAGACAAAGAGTATTCATGGAGTGAATAAGAAAAGTACGAGGTCCTGGAAATAGATTGGTTCTGTTCGGAGGGTTGTATGGGGAGGTGGGACAAAGAAAGTCATGGTGAGTATAAGGAATTCTCTAGTGTAGAATGAAGGAAGGACTTGTTTTTCTCAGAATGGGGTGTATGAGAAGAGTACAGAAACGTGGACTAAGGGCATGGACATCAGAAAAATTTCACTCTTATCTGAAGTGGGCAAAGGCAGGTCAAAGAAAACAGTTTAGTGTAGAAATATAATACGTGCTTATTGCCTCTCAGAAAAGAAGCATCAAACTTAACAGGGATAGCAACTAGGAGGAAAGATTAAAGTAGCCAGAAATGTTAAGAGGGTGGATAATACTAAGGACTAATTAGTCATAAGCAAAACAAAGTTGTGGATCCTGAAAGAGAGATTAAAATGGGGTAAGAAAAGAAAAAAAAAACTACAGTATAAAAGTTGCCTTAGATTGTTTCTCAGACAATTGGGAAAGAGCTAAAGAAACTGTGGCATATGAACATAATGGAATGTAACTTTAGCAAAAGAAATGATAAAAGATAAGATTTCAGAGAATCTTGGGTGAGGTGAATTCATGCTGAGTAAAGTGGGCAGAAGCAAGACAGTAATTCATACAAGGACAATAATTTTGTAAAAAACACCAGTCGATGCAATGATCAACTAAGTCTTTGGAGGACCTATGATGAAACATGTGATCCTAACAGATAGGTAATGGATGTAAGGTGCAGAGACATATTTTTAATATGTCCATCATATGGATCTATCTTATTACTTGGTTTGGGTTGTATTTTTTCTTTCTCTTTTATTTGGAAAGAAAGAATGAGGGAATTCACTGGGTATTATGGGATTAAAACTCAAGGGATAATCTAGTACTTAATATATTGATCTGGGAGTCATTGGTATAAAGTTAACAATTAAGTCTATTAATAGTGATGAAGTCACCAAGTGTGAAGTATGGAGGGAATAGGGAGACTGGGGCAAAACTTTGAAGAATACCCATCCTCAGAAGGTATGCTCTGCATGAAGAACTAGTAAAGGAGACTGAAGAGTAGTTAGGTAAGAAGAGAATCAAGAAAGAACAGTGCCATGGACCATAGAGGAGAAAGTATCCAGGAGGAGAGGAGGGTCAACAGTTTCAAATGTATCTGTTTTGTTGAGAAGGATCAAGCCTAGAACGACAACTTAAATGAAAAATACCAATTAAGAAAAATCTTTAGACAACATATGCCATTAAAGGCCTTTTGGGTAATACTGACCTAGGCTTAATTCCTACCTCGTGACAAATACTAGATATTTGATTCAGGACAAGTCATAACCTCTGAGTGCCTCAAAAGCTAACAGTATAAATTGCAAAGAAAATACTAGTACAGGAAATTATTTATACAGGTACCAAATGGTCAGGCACTGATATAGGAAGATTCTCACTAGGAAGCTATTCCTGTGAAATCAGAGGTCAAATAAACAACATATTAAAAGAATCATCTGAAAATAACATATAACAAATGCAAGGTAAGCTAGACTCCTCCATCTCTGCCTATTGAAATGCTATTTATTGTTCAAGATACATCTCAAATAGTGATGAGTAGATAATAATAAATTATTATTATAGCTAACATTTATATAGTGCTTACTATGTGTCAGGCACTATGCTAAGTACTTTACAATTATTATGTAGTTTGATCCTCACAATAATCCTGAGAAGATAGGTGCTGTTATTATCCCTATTTTAGAGTTAAGAAAACTGACACAATCAGAGGTTAAGTGATTAGTCTAGGATCACACAGCTAGCAAGTGTCTGAGGCTGGATTTGAACTGAGGTCTTTCTAGTACTGAACTTGGAAGTAGGAAGACCTAGGTTGAAATATTACCTTTGATACTAGTTATATGACTGCTGGCAAGTCACTTAGGAGTCCTGTAAGGCAGTTTCCTCATCAATAAATGAGATGATTGGATTCTAAAATCCCCATTACATCCAAATCTATGATGCTATGAGACTTTATGAAGCTTTTCCCTGAACCATCTGTTTGGAAACAATCTTTCCCTTCTAAAACTTTACATGCCAGTTTCTTTTATTTACTTATCATCTTATTTAATTTTTAATTATAGTTTTCTGCATGTGTAATATATGCCTATGAGAATATCTAGCTCCATAAGGGAAAGAAATGTGCCTTATGTATCTATGTTTTCTGAAGTGCTCAGCACAGTGCTTCATATGTTTATGTTTGTTGAATTAATTAGAATTAAGTTGAATTGAGATGATAGCCAGGTTTTCCTTATGTTCTCAAGCTACTAAGCCATACACCTTTTTTTTCAAGTCTTAGTTGTTAGAGGAAAACCAAGACAGAACTATTTGATCCAAATATTTCATAGTTTTTGTCGGTGCACATATTGAAGATTATAAAGCAAAACATTGTAAGATAAAGAAAAGTCATAAATTGACTCCTGATGTAATTGTCATTCAATTGTATTACTAAATAGAAGACTAAATAAAAGACTATTAAAAAACAAACAAACAAGCCTATGTGCTTGTTTTGAACATTAGGTAGCAACAGGAACATGAAATATTCCCTTGGTATTCATGTCTAGTTGCAGTTAATAGTCCCAAGAAGATCTGCTTCCATCTTCTTTCATTATTCTTGGCCACACTTTCTTCTCTTTGCCTCTTGCAGCATTATAACTGTAGAATGGCTAAGCTAGAAGATACAGTCTAAACTCTCATTTTATAGTTGAGGAAACTGAGGATCAGAAAGAAATGTTAGACTCAAAATCTCATGACTTTGGCAGGTCATGAATAAACTATATTCATTACTCAAGGTTTTCCCCCCACAACACCACTCTAAACTGTCTCCCTTCTAGCCATTGAACCTGATCTTACCAAAGGGCAAATTTCACTCCCATATTGCCCTCCAGGTACCACTACCCATTTTTCTTGATGGGGTGCGAAAGAACCTTTCATAATAGTCAATTAGATAAGATTTTCCCCTCTGCCAAATTAGACTTTAAGACTAACAATTATTGTCAACCATATGTATGGTTCTAACCCTCAGCTGGATAATTCTTCATAAATGGAATTAAGAGCTTTATAAAAATAGTTCTTTACTAAATATTATGCTTTTAACTTTATATATAGTAACATCCTTATATTTGAAATTATTTCAAAATGTACTCATTGGAAAGTATGTGTAAAGAAGCATTCATCCCTTAAAATATTTTGTGGCTGACATGTTAAAAAATTATGTATAGACTCTAGTTAAACCAAAATGATGATCAGAATAAAATACATAGATGTGTCATAAATATGTCAAGTATATGGTTATGTTTCCATATGTATAAATATATAACATATACATACATATTGTGTTAGGCTACATTTTATAAGAAAGGAAAGTATCCAAGAATACAAAGGTCATTAAAATTATGGTAAAATAAGGAAATAATTGTCTTTGTCTAATAAAAGTGATTGCTATATATGTGTAGAGAAATAGATTTCTGCTTATCATGTGCCCATACATGGAAAATGAATTTAGGCAATTACCTTACTGCAATAAATGTTTAGGAGTTGATAATTCAGGCTTGAAAAGAATGTAGTGATTCCCTCCCCCCCCCCCAATAAAATATACTCTGTTCTATTTACATATAAAAAGTGATGTTCAAAATGAGAAATGGAATCAACATCAGCATCCAAATTATATCAATCCCCCCAGATCACTTTGGTTTTGAATAAACAAATAACACATATATATTAGCATAGACATCAAAAAAGTGAATGATTTTTCTATTTGAAAAATTGCTTTATTAAAGAGGGGGAAAATGCCATGCTTTTTACAGCCACCATGTTGAGAGACTACCTAGTTCCATAAATTTTCAATAGGAGAATACTATGCATTTCCCATTTGCTCTATATTATTCTTTGAAGATAAATGAACACTGAAATATTGACATTGTCAAAAATAATTCTCAGACACAGTCTTCTTTCAATGAATAGCCTTTCCCTTTAGCCAAAGGTTGATGACTACAGAGTTCAATAGGTAACAGTATGGATCTGACTCTTCAGGCACAAAGGCGGAAACTGAAGTTATTGTTTCCTCTCTCTTATTTAGGTCTTTGCTTAGAGTTTTTCCTCCTTGCTCTCCAGAAAAGAACTTGGAGATTGACATAATTACAGATGTTTTTCTTCCCCTTGCCAGTCAAAGTTACTTCTTTAGTTGAATGAATAATGCATGTCATAAAAATGATAGGCAAGCAAATAGCTTTGTTTTGTTTATGATGTGAGAAGCCTTAAGATAAAATAAAGAAAATGCATTTTATTTAGTATAGGACTATAAATTATGCATGGAAGAAAATATAGCTCAAGGTAAAAGGGAGTGTGGTAAGGGCTTAAGGCACTATCTCTATATATATACACACAGGCATGTACTTAAACTAATCATTTATTCAGCTAGCTACTGTTGTACTTATTAAATTTTCTTTGCATATTCAAAACATATTTAATTATTAACTTTACAAATAAAAAACAACAATTTAAATTAGTCTTTGTCAGGCTCAAAAAGAATTATTTCGAAGAACCTTAACTATAGTGCATTATTCAAATTATGTCTTCTTAAAAAGCTTTATGGAGTTAATAGTTTAAGGACATTTTCACTACTTTTCTTTATATTACAGTAAAAGAGAGTACTGAAAAGGGACATGAATTATTATTATTATCATCATTGCTTTTTGACTCCATTTCTTTACCATTTACCTTGATTCTTTTTCTTTGCTTTTAGTGACACAAATAAGGTAGGAGACACAATTAAGGAGAATTTGAGAAACTAACAGGGAGAGTAACATGTTGGGGAACATAGGAAAGAATCAGTGGGAAAAGTACAGAAAAATTCTCACTGAGATGAAAATAAGGGGAATCACCTGCAGAATGTAGGGTAAAGAGAAGTGGAGTTAGAGGAAGACACTATCTACCCAATTTCTTATTCTACTTGAAGGCTGAGAGAATCCTCCTAAAAAATACCCAAATCTAAGGTAGTCCGGATCAGCATCAATTATGAGACCCATACAGTGTTTTCCTTTGTCAGACTAAGATGGATTAGACAGATTCAAAATGAAAAGGATGTAATAAAGCAGAATAGAAAGGTAGTAACAAGTCATTAAACCATGCGAAAAGCTTCCCCGATGCTGACACCTAGGTGGCTATCGTGTATTCAAGGCAAATTAATGAAAAAGCTACCCCCATTTTAGGGCATAACCAGTTTAGATCCATTTATTGGTTCTGGAATCTCACCTATTCTTATCTCTTTCACCTTGGCAGAGTGGAGAAAATGCAGCTCATCAGCAGTGCTGATGTCTGCTGGACAACTCCTCAGCCATGGGGTCTAGAGTGGATGACAGTACAGAGAAAGTCTATTCTATTTGTTTCTCTTCCCACATGTCTATCACTATTATCCCTTTGGTACTTAGTCTTCTTTCCATCTTCAATGTATTACCATGTTCTGGGGCACATTTCACAAACTCCAGCCTATGGTGACATTTCCTGTAGCTTTTCTTTTCAAACTTTTGAGCTGCAGATTCTATGCCTAGTTTTATGAATTTGTAGTCTAGAACCTCTCTCTAAATAAGAGAGGACCCCTAGGTTCCAGAGCACGAAAAGAGGTCCTACACATCCAGATACATCACCTAGAGGTCAACTGTAGAATGACTTTCATCATAGAGAAGAGCTCATGTATTCTAATCATATTATAAATAATTAAGGAAAATGCTATTATGTGTCCTTTTTTTAGTTGAAAATATCTTATATGATTTCTGTGATGTATGTCATTATGTAAGATACTCCTAATATATAAATTTCTGCTTAGAGAAGAAAGGCTACATGATAAGCCATGCCCTGACTTTGTATGAGATCCTTTTACTTCCTATTTTATATACAAACCACCAATATTACCCCCCATGTGGGGAGATTTCCTTTACTTAGTAGAAGGAACACGTATTCAAAACAGTATACTATAACGTCTTTCTGCTTATATTTTAACAATCTTAAGTAAAAAGTAAGCATAACCACTAGTAACCCTTTTTTTCCTGGACTATTCACAAGTTGTTTTATTCTTCCACTTCGAAACTCTTGCAAGAAACTTTAATATAATGATTTCCAAGGTCACTTACCTTAATCAAACTGCCTGTCTTGGGGAAAATAAGTACTCACAAGGTTACTGAAAGGATGCCATCTTTAGGCTAATGGTTAGAAATTGCCCAGTACAGGCCTCCTATCCAGATAAGTAAGGCTGCTGAAGGTCTGTGCAATAGGTCTGTTCTAGTCCCAGACAGCCATCTATTCAGAAATGTGCTGGTAATTTATTATTTTTTTTTACAACTGTTCTCTAGAAAAAAAAGAAAGAAAATATTTATACTATATTTAAAAGTTTAAGCTTCATTAACATTTTCTTAATTATTTTCTTAAGCCTAGACAATCAACAAAACAATAAATCAAGCCCTGGTATGCAGCATTTATGATTTCCAAAGTCAATTCTTATACTGAAAATTAAACAACTAACTCTCTAGAGCATATTCATGCTGGTTCCAGCACACCTATCCAATAGTATAGATAATATAACAATGTATGGAATAAGACTTTGTGTGAAAGGCAATCTCTTTACTATACCTCTTATATGCTTTTTAGATCCTGGGTAATGGCTCAGAAGAGTTGAGTTGAATCATAATTCAGGCTATGAACAAACCATGGCACTTGTTCCTTCATTTGTATGACCTCCTGGGCACTTTTGCTAAGGAGATTTTGGCATAGTCTAAATAAAGCAATGAAAGCCAATGTTCCTAATCTCTATGAGAATGAAGTCTGAGAAAAGTTACCCATGAGGGCAGTCTCTCTTCCTCACTCTCCCTTTTTTTCTTCCTCTTCCTCTAAATCAATTACAATGTTCAAGGGTCCCAAAACAATACTATCATGTTGACATTGATCAACTGTGTCTGATTTTTTCATGATTCCATTTGGGATTTTCTTGGCAAAAATACTGGAGTGCCTTGTCATTTCCTTCTCTAGCTCATTTTACGTATGAGGGGGCAAGCAGTGTTAAATGACTTGTCCAAAGTCACACAGCTAGTAAGTATCTGGTACTGGATTTGACATCAGATCTTCCAGGCTACAGGCCTGATGCTTTATTTATTGTACCACCTAGCTACCCCCACTTTAAAGGAAGAGGAAGAGGAAAAGAAAAGTCAATGAAGAATGTGGCTCCTATACAAGTTGGACTTCTATCATTATTTCCTGTCTAAACTCCAGCCTTTAGAGGGAAGAAGAGTAATAAATCAGGGACAGACTCCCATCTGACCATCTAACCATGTGGCTTCCATTTTGTGCTACAATTGCCTTCAATCTCATCTCTAGCTTTCTTTGAGGAAAGGAGTGAGTGGCACACTCTTCTTAGTGAAGAACATTCTTTTTTTTTTCTCAAAGTTCATTCATTCATTTATTTATTTAATTTAGAATATTTTCCCATGTTTACATGATTCATTCCTCTCATAGCCAATGTGCAATTCTACTGGGTTTTACATGGGTCATTGATCAAGACCTATTTCTATATTATTGATATTTGTACTAGGGTGATTGTTTATAGTCTACATTCCCAATCATATCCCCATTGACCCATGTAATCAATGATATGTTTTTCTTCTGTGTTTCTTCTCCCACAGTTCTTTCTCTGGACCTGGATAGCACTCTTTCTCATAAGTCCCTCTGAGTTGTCCTGGGTCATTGCATTGCTGCTAGTAGAGAAGTCCGTTACATTCGATTGTGCCACAGTGTGTTGGTCTCTGTGTATAAGGTTCTCCTGGTAGTGAAGAACATTCTTATACCCAATCATCCCCTATACATATAATGATTGTCAACCTCGGTAGGTCATCATCCAAATCCCATTCCCTATCCTTCCCAACTTAGTTCCTTATTCTTATGCCCTTAACCCTCAAGCCCCATAGTTCTAACCAAACACTACTACCCTCCCACTGTACCCTCTGGAATGCCTGTTCCATAGGCCACAAAGTTCTCTTCATCCTAAATCTCTTCCTTTCTGACTCCATCTTCTAAGCTATTTCTGAACCCTGATGTCCAACCCTCCTGCTCCCATCCCCATGGTATAGCCATTCCTTGGCCACTTTTCCTAGGATTGGCTTTACCTTTGCTCATTCCCCTCAGCTCATTTATTGACGAGGGCAAATTAGGATACTCCTTGCTCCCCACTGATGTTTGTACCCTCTCCTTCTTTGAGGTTCATATAATGTATCTCTATCACTCAATCAAAATTCTATTAGTTCTTGTCTATAGCCCTCCATCTTACTCCTTTTCCTTCCTCAATGTGTTGGGAACATAACTATTTTTCTGCCCCCCCATACATTAGGGGCCTTTAAAAATTATTATGAACTTTTATTTTTTCCCAGATTACAAATCAATATAATTTCTTAGGAATTAGAAATTAAAAGGAATTAAAAGGAATATGGAGAACACTATATTTCCTAGGAAATCTTTATATATAGCATCAATTAAAAAAATTTTTTTATAAAAAAATACTCTATATTGGCTCCAAAGCAGAAGAGTGATAAGGGCTAGGCAATGGGGGTTAAGTGATTTGCCCAGGGTCACACAGCTGGGAAGTGTCTAAGGCCACATTTGAACCTAGGACCTCTGGTCTCTAGGCCTGGCTCTCAATCCACTGAGCCACCCAGCTGCCCCCTGCATCAATTTTTTTTAAAGTCTCCTAGACTCTGTCTGTGGAAAGTTTTTATTTGTAATTTAGAATAGCAGAAAGAAGAGTAAGGCACAAGATCTTCCTGGGGATTAAGACCTGGCTAGAATTAATGGTCCAAAGCACAGCCAAAGGCTATCAACAACTCCTCCCAACTGGCCATTAATCACCAGGAAATGCCTCATACCTCTTCTTATTGCCTAATTGAAAGTCCCTTAACTTTACTTGAATTTCATCCCTTATCTCCTGAAGAACTTATTATATATTCATCTTACCTTGGGATTGACTAAATATGAAATGTGAATTCTACCTTTTCTCTTTTTAACATTGCAACATTCAAATACTAGGTATGAGGGACAATCTGACCAGTTTTCTGATCATATTTGTTTGTTTTTTGTACAGACTTGTAATTTCATCCCTATAGGGAACTCCTGGAACTCCCTCCTCCTTTAAAGGTAGGGGTACTTAACTCATTGTCTTAGGCTTTAACTTGCCCCTAAAAAGATTATTTTCTCATGATACCGGTTATTACAAAAACAAGAACAACATAATGGAATTCTCTAGAATGTCCCCTATGGAAGGAAGGAAAGAAACAAGTATTTATTGAGTATTTATATTGGGTCAGATACCTGTGAATTCTTGACTCTAAGACCACATCTATCATCCCTGGCTACCATTCAGACTTCATCTTCATTATTCACATCAGTTTAAGCTTTAAATTAATAAGGTGACTATTATACCATATAAATATATTAAAACATAATATGTATACACACATGTAAATCTACGAATGTCTAGAAATACAAATATACATGTATAATATACAAATATGTGCATTTTATATTAAGATGCATATATGTATGTTATACATATATGAGTATATTTTTATACACACACATGTGTGTGTGTATTTGAGATGCTTTCAGACTCTTCTTTTTCTTAAGAGTATAAAAATCATCATGCTGATGATCTAGTGTGAGATCTTGGGGTTCTTATCCCAAATATAACTTTTTCCTTCCTTAGACTTAATAGTTGCAAAATCATAAATATTTGCCACCCAAAGAATTTCCAAAAAGGAGAAGGGTTTGTAGATGTATCTGATCCTTTACTATCCAAACCACAGAAAATCATGACTGAACTTTAATTCTGTCTGGAATTTAACAACATATACATTCTTTATGTGGATTAGTAGAAATGACAGTCACTCTTAATGCCATGTTTTCTCATCTAATCTGAGTATACAAACTCCTTATAATAATATTTTAACCTCATTTTCTAAGAATAGATTTAAGATTTTATTTAGTGATGACTGGAACTTTTTTATGGTCAGCATGGATTTAATGTAATTCCTTTGATATGGAAATAGATTCATGCTGGTTCAGCTACAGAGAAGATTTCTGAGAAAGAATTACTTCACTAAAAGGCACATCATTCTACACACACATTAATAATAAATATATATGTACACATATATATATTATATTTATCATAATCATATTTTCTTGAGGCATTGGTGTCACTATGCCGTAGGATGCTTGATGTAATTTCACTTGTCTCTACCTTGATCCATATGAAACAATGATACAGATGATCTGTCATGAAAATGATACAAAATTGACTAATGAACATTTATTAAGTGCCTACTATCTGCCAGGCACCATGCTGGTCTCTAGAGATAAAAAGAAAAAAGTGAAGATTACTCTCTAGAAGAGCTTACATTGTATCAGGGAAAATAACATGTTGGTTGGTTGTTGTCCTTCATATTTGAAGAAGACCAAAGTGCCATCGATATTCTGGGGTCAATGTATAGTGTATGTGACTGTGGCTATTCAGACCAACATTAGCTCAGAAGGTACTCCCACAAGTGGGTACAGACAGTCTGTAAGAACTTTTGGAATGGAGACATCTCTAAAGTTGTGCTTCTCACAATTCTTTCGAGTTGCTGGAATTCTACTATGCTCTCTATCCTAGGTATAAGCAAAATAAATACAAAGTTTTTTTTTTTTTTAAATTTTCAAGAAGAGGTGCTAACAGCTGTTTGATAAAGGCTTTGTTTCTGATGTGGTATTTGGACAGAATCTTTAAGCAAACTACATGGTTGTAGAATTACAGTTGTAGACTTACCTAGTTCTGAAGGAAACTAGAGAAACTTGATAGGTAAGGAAAGGATATATATATATATATACATATATATATATACATATATATATATATAGCCTTAAACAAACAAACAAATAAATAAACAAAAAACAAATAAATGAATATATATATATATATATATTCTTTGCCTTGTGGACAGCCAGTAAAAATGTATGGAGATCAGAGATGGAGTCTCCTAAGAATCAGTAAAAAGTAGGCAAAGTGCAGTGTATGAGACTGGCAAGATAAGGCATGGGCCAAGTTGTAAAGGATATTAAATGGCAAATACAGGAATTTATGTTTAATCCTAGAGGTAATAGGAAGCCACTGGAATTTGGGTAGGGAAGTGACATAGCTAATCGTGAACTTTAATTAAATTACTTTATACAAACTTCCTATAGATGATTTTGACCTTTATATTCACAATATTTCTATAAGATTGAATACAAACAGAAAGTTCAGAAGTACTGTATCATTTTATAGTTAAAATTTCTGGCAATTCCTCCTAATCAGTTTCCAATATAACACTGACTTCAAGAAACCCACATGAAGAAAAAAAAAAGAACTACCTTTGGTTTGAAACTGAAGAACTTTAGCAATTGTCTTTTAATTTTAGGGTGTTCTATTGTGTATGTGCTTGTATAAAATTCAAAGACATCTTTAAGTTGTTTCCTTTGCTATTTGACTTAAGAAATACCCACAAAAGTCATCTAACCTCTATTATAGAATGTTATTACAAGCAGCTGCCTTTTTTATGTATTCTTTTTAAAGGGTAGGTTGCAACCCCTTTTACTGAATCCTGGGAGTGGGTAAAAAATGAGGAAAAGCTCAGGAAATGTCAGAGGAAGGTGCATCCTGGGAGTGTGTTTGTCCATCATTTTCAGGAAGTGACAGTCTAGTCCTCTGTCAAGTTAGTCTGTTAGGCCTACTCAATGTGGCAAGTTTCCTCCGATTCATGGCCTTGTAAGTAGTTAGGGCTCAAATAGGCGTGACTCTCTTAGGTTTCAAAGTCCCCTTCTAGGAAAAATTTTCCATCATTCCACCACTTCCTACAATTGTTATATCTCAAGCTGAAAAAGCTATGTCTGTAGCTGGGAAAAGGCGGGATTCTGGAACTCTCCTTTTCCTGTCTGTCACCTGAATAATTGCCAGAGGGAGGGGAAAAGGATATGGGGCATCGTGACATCTTCAGAGAAAATGGAATTTTACAAAAATACACTGAGACCAGAGCTCATGGACAAATGATTTTTCTAATATATACAACTGACATATATAGTGCCTTCCTAAGCAAAGTTAAAATTTAATCTGAATTCCTCTCTTTTGTCTCCCACAGCATTATTTCATTTTGATTTCTTCCCTCATGGAACATGACTTTAGAGACAAAGAAGTCCTTATTTCTACTATAGAAATGGCAGCCTGTCCCCATTAAGGCACCCTGTTAGCTTCTGGTTGTGCAGATGATATGCCTAATAATCTGGAATCATGGGAATTTGCTTGGGCTGTTCTGTAGGGATAGTGCTATCCTGTGCCCGGCACATACTATAAGGAAAAAATGCAGGATCGTATTACTCCGGCAGGAGTTGGGAAGAGTGAGGGTGGGGGCAGTGGTGCAGAATAAGTCCTCTCCTATTTCCCAGCACTGAGAAAATAGATCCTTGTTTCAGTCCTGCCCTTAATTTAATGCCAATGTAAACTTATTCATAAGCACAAAAGGAGAAAGTGAACAGAATAGGATGAAAGGATTGTTACTCTATTAACACAGCAAGTGGAAATTCTCAAATGAACATGTTCCTGATGTTGTTAGAAGTAAAAACATTTTATCAGCACTTTTTATAAATGAAGGAAGGTCTGGACACATGTTGGTTCAGAGCATCCACAGCTTGGCCTGCTGACCCCAAGGCTTATCCAAACTCTGGCCTGGGAACTGGAGGCAAAAGTCTTCCAGGGATTAACTTCCTCCTAAATATCTTAGATCAGAGGCATCAAACATTAGCACAGCACACCTGAACCAGAACAAAATGGAATTGGGAAATATTTACCAAAATAAATTTTAAAAGATCATAGAACATAGATATTGTTCATGTGTGACTTTTAAATTTAATGGGAGCTGCAGGAATCCACAGATATGGTTTAGGAGCCCAGTTTCTATTTGAGTTGGATAACAGCTTTTTATACCTAGAAACATAACTTTAAGGTCAGGAGAAAAGTGTGTGTTCTTTCCCAATTATATATCATATAAGTATTTAATATCAATAAATGTCTGTACACATATATGATATTTAGTGTTGGAAATGGCAAACTATAAATATGCAAATATATAATTTAATAAATGCATATATTATTTGGCATAAAATACATATGAATACAATCTATATTATATGTTTGTATACGCATACACACAATATACATATCCATAGTTAAGAAGCTCAAATAAATTAGGAAGAATTATCAATAGATAAGAAAAAAATATTGGAGAGGGGGTAAGGAAACAAGATTTATTTTGTATTCTAGACTGTTTCTTACAGATTATCCATTAATTTAAAAAATGGAACTTGAGATAATATTTACTAAAATAACAAAGATTTAATTTGGCCATTTTGCTTTCCCTCAGTTTACCAGGAAGAAGAGGATGAATTACCATGAGATTTTCCTTTTAATTTTATTTTTTCTGTTGTAAAATATAACTTTGTTTCTCCACATGAGGTAACTTTTCTGAATCCTTTTGGGAGCTGCTGCAGCAGTTGTGATACTGGCCCAGTTCTAAAATGGATTTTCCAGCCAAAGGGTAATCCCAGAGCCTGAGGCAATGATGTTGTCAGTGCTAGTTTAATAAGACTCCCAACAAAACCAGCCAGCAGGGAGCAGTGTCCTTCTTGGCTTTCATTGTATAACAGGAATATTTGCTGGCCTCCCTGTAGATCTGTACTTCATTGTCAGCCAGCATGTGAACTCTTAGGAACAGACATCCTCACAAACAAAATGATATTATGAAAAACAGACCCCAAATATTGGCACATCAGCAAAACAGATGGGGATTTGGGGGAAAAAAAAAGAAAAGAAGGAAGGGGGAGACAGGGAAACTTCTCTGAAATGATCAGCACTGCACTGTCTCCCACAAAGATTTGCTCCATTTTTCTATGTCTAAAATATATAGAAAGTTTTTACTTCAACGTTCAGAAACATATTTAACAATTAATGGAAAATGGGCCATACCTGTGAGAACATAAAATTCCCATGAAATTGTACTGTAGTCTGGTATAACGGAATGAAGGCTGAATTTGGAATTAGGAGGCTTGGGTTCATATTCTGCTGCAGTACTTCTAAAGTGTGTGACCAGGAGCAGCATCCTTCTTCCCATTAACTATAGTGCTTCATTTTTAAAAGGAATTAGTTGGATTAAGTAATCTTAGAAGTCCTATGCTTCTTGAACTTTAAAAGTTTATTCTCATGACTTTCACAAGATAGTTGAAAGCAAAGACATTTTTTAAAAAATAAACTGTCCCTAATTTGAATCTCGCAATCCAGTTTTAGATAAAAATTGGCAAATATTTTTGAATGAAAGTTTAGCTGTTTCTAACTACCAAATGAGTTAAAGTTAAATATTTGAGATTTAAAATATTTAGCCAGTTTTATTTTTCACTACATAGATTCAAACACATCTGAACCATTTAGTTTTGCTAAACACAAAGAAGTTTTTTTTTCCCCCTTGCAAAATTATTCCAATGCAAAATTTTGAACAGTTTCATAATCTCAGTGATCCATTTTATGGCATTGAACATCAGTAACCTGCAGAATTTGATTTGATTTGCATTCTTTATCAAAATTCTTTTTTGGTATAGTTTGGGCTTGAATTTGGATTTACAAAATTATACTTGTAATCTGAGAATTAAACATTAGGATTACCCATAAACCCAAACTGGTTAATCTGGGTGGGTTTTCCTTTTGGTCTGTGCAATTCAGATGCCTTTATGGATAAAGGAATGAAATGTAATGAATTTGGAAAACATAAGGAAATTCAGCCCTATGCAATTAAATTAATGCTCCTTTCCCAGCTGAAAATAGCATATATATACAAAAATCTAAAATGTTCTCTAAAGCTGAGCACCCATAATAGAAAAGCTTCAACTCTATAAATGAATGTAGCATCTCTGGTATTCTATCCATTCCTTGGACTTTGCTAGGGAAGGAAGTGGATAAGAGAGACTGAATAGACAGAGGAGGGCCAGCCTCAGGGTCTAGGGCATGTGCCTGCACCTCCCTCCACCCTCCACTGCTATTTGACCTGAAGAAATTCCTCCACTACCTCAGGGCGGGTGACAAAGATGACATCAGTTCCCTCACAGATGCTGAGGCTCTGCAGGAGGCAAAAGCCTTTTAAAACCAGTGAATCTTACCTACCACAGAGTATAATCAACTGGCCCCTTGCCCAGCTGAACCCTTATATGCCTGCATTGCTGTGGGAGATGCCATGGGAACAATATGTTCACCCCTAAGAACTCTACAGTGATGGAAGCTGAGTGTCAGAAGAAAGACAGACTCTAATGGTAGTCCGCAGTAGTTGTAATGATAATAATAATAAGAAGAACAAGCCTTCCGAAGCTGCCATCCATGCCTGCTGTTTGTCACCTGATAGTACTATACCAAAGCAGCAGAAGATACAGCAAAGGTCCTGTAACCAGCACCATTTATAGAGGTCCCCTATCTCATTTGATTCAGGTCCATTTCTTGTATCCAGCAAAATTAAAAACAAAGGAAATTTTATTTTATCATAGAAACTAGGAATAAAATCTCCTAGATTTTGGTAATATGTAATTTGGGAAGAGGTTTGTTTCATGAGTGGATGCTATAGTGTTAACATATATTTGTGTGCCCAGACAAAACAATTCCAAAAAAAAAGAGAAGAGGAACAGAAATTCTAACAAAGTGTGGTGGTGGTGGGGGGGACTTCAATAGAAGGGGAGAAACTCCACCTTTATCTAATTAGATCTTATTTTTATAATTTGTCTCCTTAAAAAACAATCCTTGATATTTCTTTCCTCTTAGAATAATATATTTTTCCAATAGGATCCAGGCTTCCTGAAATTTCTAATAAGCATTATTATAGACCTTCCAAGAGTAATTGTCAATTACTACTACTTTTGTGAACTACTAGGAACCATGTTTGCAAGTTAAAGTATAGAATTGAAGCAATTATCAGCATTTTTTGGGAAGATCCAAAAAAATAAGAATTGCTGAACCAATTAAATATTATGTTAAGTAGAATAATTAGCCTTACAAATAAAGGAAAAATGATAGCTGAAATTTAAGTCCTGAAAGCTTTTAGCTTGAGACAATCTTATCAAGTAAAGAAGATATACCTGAGATAATCTTTATCAAGTAAAGAAGATATACCTCCTATATTTTAAGGCCATTCTGGAGTAACTCCTCAGCCTTCTTTGGACAGATTCCTAGCTCCTTTAATCCTAGCTCCTTTAAATTTTATCATTTCTGCTTTCAGAATATTAAATCACTTCCTTAACATCCTTTGGATATTTTCCAATTTTAGCTTTCTTGACTCATAAAGCCCAAGACTGTCTTCAGACAGAGCTTGAAATTTCCGTTCATTAGTATGGGGAATCTAGGGCTTTATCCTGGGAGTAAAGACAGGCCACATTCTCTTTCACAGATTTTTGGCTTTGCTCCATCCCTGTACTGCAGCCACCAAGCAAGGCCATTATACTCTGTGTAGAGAGATCAGTAACTTTTGGTTCCCTTGTGATGTGGTGAGATGAGGTCGCTGACCTGTAGAATGCGATGAGAGTGCAAAGCAGAAGCTAATGGGTCAGGCAGAACTTTGAGGCTGGGTATGAGCATCTTTGTCCATTCCCACAGCTCTTTCACTGCAAGCAACAAGGCAAGAACTTGCCTTGACTCATAAACCAATTGGGTTCCTATCTCTAGATTAAATTAAGTTATGTTGAAGAGAGCACGCTCCTATAACAAAAGTTCAGAGCTCAAAGGGACAGAGGAAATTAAATAAACCACTCTCCATCACTCAATTGTTGATTACTAATCTGAGATTGACTTCTTCCTCCTAAATCCATACTATCATGCTTAGGATCATAGATACTATTATAGATTTAGAGCTTGAGGAGGCCTGAAAGGTCATTTGATCCAAACTCTTCATTTTAAATATGAGGACATAGAGATTTAGAGAGGTTAATTGATGTGCCTATGCTCACACGGAGAGTGGATATCAGAGGTGACATCCGAACTCTGGTCTGGCTGACTCCAAGTTCAGCAAGCTATCCACTAAGCTGTGCTGTAGAACTTGGCTTTTCACTTCTTTCTTAATCCCTTGGATTTTGATTCTTTAAACAAATGTTCTTCAGTCCCAGCCTGGCCTTGGGTTTATGTTCAGCTGATTCCTGATCCAGAACCTACCCTTTGTTCCCAAAATTGGATTATCCCTAGTACTTATGATTGTCCTGACCACTGGGCAGCATGATTCCCTTCTCATAACTTTTAAGGAGAAGGTATGACTTTAAGCATTAAGCAGTGTGGTTCCTCCTCTTCCTGTACTCCTCATAGTTGGTGGTGACTAAGGTTAAGGCAATGGGTTTGTGTTTCCTCAAGAAAAAGAGTTTTCTTGAAATAAGTCCATGATAGCAGACCATTAGAATTCCTGTTACTTGTGCTCTGTACTACTTATATATTTGTATATCTTAGGAAAACTCTATCTTGTCCTAAAAGACCTGTCCAGGAGAGCTACTTCCATATTTGAACAGTTTCCATATCCAATATGAGGGATTACTCTGAGCCTGAGGATTCACATAAATAGTCACTTTACTAAGAATGTACTTGGTTAAATCCCAGGTAAAATTATTTTCAAAACAGATAAATCCATTTTGTATGGAGGGTCATTGAAGTCTCAGACATGTCTTGATTAAACCATAGAATTAGTCTGCAACTAATTCCTGTTCAATTCACTTTTTAATCCAAAGGTAATGCAAATTATCTTAAGTCTATGTCAAAAAAGAGGGAGGAAGTTAAGTCAAGCTGTTCTCATCCTGCATCTTTCCATCTTAGCTTACCATTTCGTATGGGCTGCAATAAATACTTGCCTCTCCCTCCAACTCCAACCCTCTGTTCAGAACACTGAATATTGAGAACTCATGAGAAGCTCATGAGGATTTTGATTTTATTAAGGTGGGAAATTTCTCTCTTTTATATGAAGTGAAAAACTACTGCTCTCACATTAAAACGCTTCTCCCACCTCATGGATGAATATAATTTCCTTGATGAGAAGGATTATTTTTGCTTCCTTCTATGAATCCACTATGCTTACTATGGTACTTGGCAAATTATAAGTGCCTAATAAATGCTTTTTGATCAATTGATCATGTATATTGTTAGAGTATACAAACACAGTATAAATATGAATATAAAAATTGATAATCTCCTTAAAGCTAGCACACTGTCCATGCCATGATGTGAAATTGGGGGAATGGGAACATAGACAAATGCAAACAGGGTGGGTGGTATATGGTGGGAACTTGGCATGTCCTATATTAAAAGCATTTCAGAAATCATGAAATGCTGGCAAATTGCACTCTGGTAATACTACTCACTGAGCTGGTAGTCTTCTCAGAGTGACACAACTATTCCCCCAAATCCAGTAAGTATAGAACTGTGAGGAAGGTCAATTTGGTACTGAGGACAACAGAATGAAAAATACTTCTTTGTGTTCTAGTATCAAATGAAATAATATTTGTAAAGTGCTTAACAAAGAGCCTGACTCATAGTAGCTACTTAATGAATGCCTTTATTCTTTTTTATTCCCCCACAGTAGAAAAAAAATCAGAAATATCTAAACTTTATCTAGCAGACATGCTTTAGCAAAGATGATGTGGACCATTGCAGTGGGTCAAGCACAAGTGTTCATGAAATGAACTGAAGATATGAGAAGCTACTAAAATACGAAGAAAAAAAGTTGAACCTGAGGTCATTGCAAATCTTTACAGTGCAAACTCTAGAATTTATCAAGCACTTTTTAAAGCATGTGCTATATTCCTGATATGAGCTGAGTTCTGAGAACAAATATGATAGTGACATTAAATAATTTTGAAGAGAATATGCATAAAATTTGGTTTATAATATTTGATATGTTATCAATAAAATTTGATAACATGAATCTAAATAGCAGATAAAATCTAACAAAACTTAGTAATTTCAGAAAGTTAGTAGGTACATAATCATGATGGAAGAAAAAAATCCCTCCATAATATTTGAAAAAAAGTATAAAAACATTTCAAGACAAGCACACAACAGTTTAGTGACCACTATCAGGGTAAGAAACATTGAAGGCAAGGTGAGATTACCAATGAATACTCTTAAGGATTCAGTCACCCATGGCTGAAGTAGTTCGAGAAAACAATTGAAGATCCAAGGAAAAGCATTGAAAGATTGAATCAATATCTAATTGTCAAATGAAATAGAAAACTTAAGAGTAATGTCCAATTAAAAGTAAAAACAAGAAGAATGATGAGAAAGGAGGAGGAGGAAAGGAAGAGAGAAATTCTAGGTTCCACAGTCTGAAACAGAAAGGCAAAAGGTTAAAGTAATAAAAGAAGTTAAAGCAACTCAAATAACAAAACAAACAATGCACCATCAATCACAAACTTTACTACAAAGGCTTACAAAGCAAAGAGATGGGGGGAGAGAAAGAACTTTTGAAGAAGAAGTTTGTGGAAAATTTTTGATTTCTCTGTGGTCAGAAATAGTTGAAAGAATGAAAATGCAATTTGAATCAAACATGAAGAGTTTGCTATTAAAATAATTTCAACAATTCAACACACATCTATTAAGCGTTTCAATGTCCCAGGTACTGTAATAAACAGTGGGACCAAGTATAGAAGACCTCTCATGCTTGCTGCCTATGTACTCAGGGTAATCACTGACCTTCATGGGTCTCAGATACTTCATCTGTGAAATGAGGAGGTTGGAGTGATGGCTTCTTTGAAGTCTCTTTTAACTCTCAGGCTATGAACCTGTGCCTTTTTTTATGTAAGGTAGATGGGTTCAGTCCTTTCTAACAAAAGAATTAAAAATGTATTGGTTAGCCCATGAGTCATGTTAGCCCTGAGAATTCTTTTTAAAAAGGTGTTAACAATTGCAATAGCAAGAGATAACTCTTACATATGCAGTTGCTGTTCAGTTTAATTGAAATATTAAGCAACTTCTATATGCTAGGCACTGGATTTTTCCAGTTACTCAGAATTTCATCAGTTTGCAAGTTGCCTTTAATAACAGGGACCATGACCCAACCATGTGTTCAAACATAGTAAATCTTTAATTTATATATTCCTATAATTTCACTATAGGAATCTATGAACATGTTGGAAGTCTTTCTTGCTTTCCTTTTCTTGTATGATAGGTAGGCATTAAGAAAAGTTAAAAAAAATATTGCTTGCCCATAAATTGGTACTTTCTATTTTTAATGGGTGAGTAAATTGGTTTATTTAGTTTGTTTTTTCTTTTGAAATGCTTTTGAAATTACTTTTATCTTTATATCTTAGTCATTTCTGGGAGGATAGGGGAAGAAAAATACCTTTCCTAACAAAGATTGAAGGGGCAGCTAAGTAGTGCAGTTTATAGAAAGAAATGGACTTGAAATCAGGAAGATTTATTTTCATGACTTCAAATCCTGCCTCTGATACTTTATAGCTTTGTGACCCTGGGCAAGTCACTAATTCTGTTTACCTCAGTTCATCATCTGTAAAATGAGCTGGAGTAGGAAATGGAAAACCACTCTAATATCTTTGCCAAGAAAACCTCAAATGGGGTTATGAAGAGTCAGACATGACTGAACAACAAGCAGAGACTGCATCGTGATTTTTAACAAAGAAAAACATGCAAAAATACTTAATGAGGAGACCAAGTATGGGGATACAGAAAACATGCTGACAGACATCATATTTTATGGGTACCAGGGGATAGTTTGGCAGAGCATTGGACGATAGAATTTGATTGGATATTGGGTTCAGCGATACAGGGAAGCAGCTGTGGCAGTGGAATGGAATGGTTATGACTAAAGGTAGCTCAAGACATTGATAAGGGAGCTTAGGGAATAGAAACGCAGGGAGAATCAACTGATTTCTTGGAATTGAAGCTCTGAGAGATATTCTAGCTGTAATGCCCACCATAGAACTTGAGTTTTCTTTAGAATTTAGTTTTCTGCCTTGGTGAGAGAGTCTGAGAAACTAAATCCCTTTATGCATGTAGAAAGAGGTGCTGAGTAGTCATATGGCTAGATTTTTAAAATTTATTTTCTTTGCTAGTCTTTCTCTGTTAAATATTTTGCTGTTTGATTTATGTGATTATCCTCATATTTTGGTAGATAATTCACTGAATTAATGTTTGAGATTTATTTACAAGATTATGATTATCCACAATATCCCTTATAGACCTTGTTATAGTAAGGCATTCCAGAGTCATATAGGAATTATGCCATATCAGATTTTAATAATAATAATAATATGTATAATGTGTATATATATATATATATTCTTTTCAGATCTTAAAATGATTGATTTTAGCAAAAAGGCAAAGAAACAACCCATTAACTGTAAGGATTTGTGTAACTATATTTTGGTCCTATTGAAACCAAAACCACACCATATAAATCTTAACAATCCCAGCAGTATTCATGAATTAGCAACTTTTTTAGTTTCCTGAATGGTTTTAAAATGAAATTATTGGTTGTTCTTACCACTAAAGGAAAGCCTGGAAGTGGGGAATAGAGTATCATTTCCATTGCCTACTGGGATACAACATATGTCCTATTCAATGATTATATGTATATGAATTTTGTTCACTAGCCAGACCATCTGTTATTCCTTGAGAAAAAGAGGCCAAAACATAATTGATTTGCTAATAGAAGTAGAATCCTAATAATCCATTACCATTTTAAAAGCAGTTTCAGAATATTAAAAAGTATTTAATTTTCAGTATTCAAAGATCATAAATATAAAAAAGTTAGAACATATAACTATGCCACAATTTTTTTGCAACTTCAGTGTATCACATAAAAAATTTACTCACAACAAGTTAGGAGGTGATTATTTGTATTTCAAAGTAATTCAATTGAATATTTTTAAAAAGATTAGCTCTTCCAGTATACTTAATATATGATTTTACTAATGTTTAAATTTTTTTCAAACTCTTACCTTCTGTCTTAGTATCAAGCATAAGACAGAAAAATGACAACAGCGAGGCAATTGAGTTTGTGACTTGCTTAAGGTCACATAGCTAGGGAGTGTCTGAGGTCACATTTGAACTCAGGTATTCCTGAATCCAGACCTGGCACGCGATCCACTCTGCTGCTTAACTGTCCCTTATTAATGTATCACTTTAAAGGAATACATATATTGCATAAAGTGAAATGTAGTCTTTTATTATTGATTTATGATGTATATGCAGTTTTATTTGTTTGTGTTTTGACAATGGGATTCTGGTGACTCTAAATTACATTTCCATAAATTAACAGTAGTCATCTGCCTCAAAAGACCAAAACGAGTGGACAATTTGATGTTCAGATCATCTTTTCACTTAGATTCTTATAGAATCTTGGAATTTGAGTTGGAAGGGTTCTTAGGAGCCATCTAGTCTAACTTATGTCTGAAAATATATTACCTTTATTCCATACCTGATCATTTTTTAACTTTTAATGTAATGAAACCTTTTCCTAAAACTTAGAGCTGTCCAAATGTGGAATGGAAAGACAATAGGCTTCCCTGAGTGAACATCTTCATGTATGGATGTCATAATCATTTCCTACTATATAAGGACAGTTTTCAATCCTTAGGCTACCAGCAGCTGGAATATGTTTGTCAGCATAAGTTCTAACAATTTCTTGACTGACTTGTTTCAGAATTTTAAGTAAAAGAAAATAATAGAGGATTGAAACATTCTGGTGTAAGTAAACTATAAGAGAATTACCTAGGTAGATCGCTCAAAACAATCTACATAAGTTTACATGGAAAGAGATTGCAATCTTATAATTAATCATCTAGATTAGGTGTCAAAAAGTTATAGTCTTACTTATTCATTGCCCTAATTAAAATATTGGTTCTCCAAAAAATGAAAATTTAATTCCCTAGTGTCCACCCACGGTAGATGTTTTCTATTCATGAGTGTGAATTGCAGTCATTTTGTAGATGAGAACATATTTGTATTGCCAGGAAGAAGCTTCCTGTAATTTGGCCATTTTTAGGGGGAGGGGAAAGAGAAATTAAACAACAACAAATCATTAGGGCTAGACCTATAATAAAAGAACATCTGTTTTTATAGCTAAATTCAGCGGCAAAGGATACCCACCTTGTTAGCCAAATGTGTCCATAGGGATTGTAATTAGCCCTGAGAAAATGTGGTGAGGATTTGGTTAGATATTCTGTTCTTAGTCTTTTAAAATTTACTTTAACCTATCAGCAGTATTCAATCTGCTTTTTAGTTGTTCCGGTATGGCGCAGTCTGTTGAAATCACATTTAATTGGAGGGTTTTTAGTGATGCCTTAGTTAAAAATAGGGTAGAAAGTCAGTATGGATAAAGGGTGCTGGTAAAGATTGACTTGAATTATACATATTAACTATCTTCATTTTCTAAAGTCACCAAAAAAATTATAATTGCTATGTAAGTGCTGTATAAAAGTCAGTTATTTTGGTGGAGTGGTGAGGCACTTCCTATTGAGTAGGCAATACTGTAGACTAACAGGAAATATATTTCATTCTCAATAAAGTTACAATTCCATTTTTTCTACTTATAGAAATGTCTAGTTATAGATCTCTTAGCCTTGATAACTTGAGTTTAAAAAAAACACAATTAAGTGTACTATTCCCATAAACATAAATTAGATGGATCCCTGATTTTAAAGAAATTGCATTTGCATGTATATATATTGAAAAAATGAAGTTTTTAATCATAAAGGAGTAGGATGCACATTTATCTCTTTAAAAAAACTGAGTTACAAAAACATCTATTGTTCCTTTTTATTAATCTTTTTGTAATGTTATCCTAATAGTCTTTTAAGTTCTTTAAGCAGCAACTTGTAGGGTTATATTTAAAATTAAGAACATTCTGATGGGGGGAGAAGGGAGGAGTTGCGGGGACCAGTGTGTGTATTTGTATTAGAGAAAGGTGGAGACATGGTCAAAGGTTGGAACTGAGATGCTGGAGCATCCTGTCTGCTCAGCAATCAACTATTTTTAAAACTAACTTTGTAAAGTGTCTTTATCCTGTAATTCTCTTGTCTACTCAACATCTCTCCAACAAATTACCTTTTGTCATGTAGATCCTTGTTCTTGGAATTAGTCCTGAGAATGATACTGCTTTTATTTGTTTAGTTAGGTTTAAAGTTTATTTTGTTAAAATTCATTTTATTCTTTTTTTCCCCCTCCAATTAACAATTATTTTCTCTCCTTGCCTGTGTGGCCCCTAAGTGAAGGAAATTGACAATTACAAAAATAAAATAAAAGCCCCTAAAATATACATTTCAAGCAAATTCCTTTGTGGCCAGATCAAAAATGTCTCAATTAGCTTTTTGAGTTAATCACCTCTGTAAGGAAATAGGCAATATGCTTCATTATGGACCCTCTGAAATTGTGACTTATCATTGCATTGATCAGAATTCTAATCTTTCACAGTTGTTTTTCTTTATAATATTGTTGTTAAATTAATAATAAATTGTTCTTCTGGTTCTGTTCGTTTCACTCTGCATCAGATTTTCCCAGTTTTTTCTGGGAGAAGAAACTCATTGCATCATTTTTTGTGGCACAGTAGTAACCTTTTACATTAATATTCCACAGACCACTTAACCATTTCTAAGAGAAAAACAATGACTTCATTTCTTTTTCTGTTACTATGTGAAAAGCATCTGGGAAATTTTCTGCCCACATAGAAGGACCAATAGCTGGGGCAGCGAGGTAGCATGGTCCATAGAGCATGGAGCCTGGAGTCAAGAATACTGGAGTTCAAATTTGGTCTCAGACACTTACTAGCTATGTAATGGATAGCAGTCACTTAATCGTGTTTTCTTCAGTATCTTCATCTGTAAAATGAGCTGGAAAAGGAAGTGGCAAGCCACTCTAGGATCTCTGCCAAGAAAACCTGAAATGGGGTCATGAAGAGTCAGGACTGAAAGGACTGAACAACAACAACAAAATGGGTCTTTCCCCCTCTTCTTTAATCTCTTTTTGGTATAGGCCAGGAAGTGGTATAGCTGGATCAAAAGGTATATAGCTTAGTGGAATTTACTTATTTTTGGTTTTGTTTGTTTCTTTGGGTGGGAGAATAATCCAAATTACTTACCAGAACAACTGAAACCAGCTCACCATTTTACTACCAGTGCATAAATTTCTAAGAAACTTCTTTACCATTTGCCATTTTTGACTTCTAAAAATATCTTTCAATATTTTATTTTTCCTAGTTATATTTAAAAGCAATTTAAGCATTTTTTTTCTAAAATTTTGAGTCCCATTTTCCAAAATGAATTATCTCTATCTCGATCCGTACTCTCCCTTCCCTGAGATGTGATATCACAAAAAACATATTTCCATATTGGTCATGTTGTGTAAGAAAACACATATTAAAAAATAACAACAAAGAATATAAATTAAAAATAGTATACTTCAAATTACATTTAGATTCCATCAGTTCTTTTGCTGTAGATAGATAGCATTTTTCATCATGCTCTTCAGAATTTTCTTGGATCATTATTTTGCACAGAATACCTAAGTCATTCCCAGTTGATCATCATACAATATTCTCCTGGTTTTGTTCACTTCATTTTTCATCAGTTCATGTATGTTTTTCAAGGATTTTCTGAAATCATCTTGCTTGTCATTTCTTATAACACAATTTTATTCTATTACTATCTTATACCACAATTTGTTCATCCATTCCCCAGGTGTTGGATAGTCCCTCACTTTCCAATTCTTTACTAACACAAAAAGAACTGTTATGAACATTTTTGTACAAAGAGGTCTTTTCCCTTTTAAAAAATGGTGTTACAGACCTAGTAGTTGTATTGCTGGGTCAAAGGATATGTACAATTTTATGGCCCATTTGTCATGGTCCCAAATTGCTCTCCAGAATGGTTCTATCAGTTCACAGCTCCACTAATAGTTTGTGTCCAATTTACCCATATATCTTTCAGCATTTGCTGCTTTCCTTTCTGTCATATTAATCAGTCTGCTAGAAGTGAAATGGGACCTCAGAGTTGCTTTAAATTGCATTTTGCTAATAAGAATTGATTTAGAGCATTTCCCCCATAAGTATAACTAACTTTGATTTCTTTGTCTGAAAATTGTTTGTTCATGTCCTTTGACCATTTGTCAATTGAAAAATGACTTTTATATTCTTATAAATTTGACTCAGTTCTTTATGTATTTGAGAAATTAGACATTTATAAGAGATACTTGCTGTAAAATCCTTACCTCCCCAGCTTTCTGCTTTCCCTCTGAACTTGAATGCATTGATTTTGTTTGTTCAAAAACCTTTGAATTTAATATAAACAAAATTATCTATTTTACATCTTGTAATGCTCTTTATATCTTTACTTTTTTCAATTAATTGACTAATTTCAAAATTAACTAATTGCCTAAGTATTTATGTACCTAAGTACCTAACTATATGGGTTGTAAGGCAGATTCAGAGAGAACTAGCAACTCTAATGTGAAGGTTTGCCAAGTCCTTTTCAGGGCTAATTGTCCACCTTTAGTGTCTATCATTCAACCAACCCTCACTTATGGCTCCAAGAAATTGTAGGTTCCATACATTTTGGCTATGATGTTCCTGAGACTTTTAATTTTATAGTTAGTTTTATGAGCAAAGTGGTAGTAGATTCTATTTTTCACTTTCCAACTGAGGATGAAATCTAATCTGTTTTCCTTTATGATTTTTTAAAATCTTTTATTTTTATGTCTAAATAATAACTCTAATACAAAAGAGCCCTTGGGGGCTAGGCAAATGGGATTAAGCAATTTATCCAGGATCACAGAGCTAGTAAGTATATGAGGTAAGATTTGAAACCAGATCCTCTCAACTCCAGACTCTATCCACTATGCCATCTGACTGCCCCCTTTATGATTTCTTAAAAGTAAAATATATGTCTTTCTTATCATTATTTTTAGGTTCTTTATACTTTTAATCATAAAAGTTTTAGATTCTTAGATTATCTCTAATTATTAGAGATTTAGAACACTTTCTCATGTGCTTATTGATAGTTTTGATTTTTTTATCTGAAAATTGCCTATTCATGTCCCTTGCCCATTTATCCATTGGAGAAAGGCTTGATTTTTTTGTACAATTGATTTAGCTCCTTATATATTTGAATAATTAGACCTTTGTCAGAGTTTTTTGTTATAAAGATTTTTTCCCAGTTTGTTGTTTCCCTTCTGATTTTAGTTGCATTGTTTTTGTTTGTACAAAACAAAAAATTTTAATTTAATGTAATCAAAATTATTTATTTTACATTTTGTAATTTTTTTTAACTCTTGCTTGGTTTTAAAATCTTTCCTTACCCAGAGATCTGACAAGTATACTATTCTGTGTTCACCTAATTTTCTTATAGTTTCCATCTTTATATTTAGTCATTCACCCATTCTGAATTTATTTTGGTGTAGGGTGTGAGATGTTGATCTAAACCTAATCTCTCCCATATTGTTTTCCAATTTTCCCAGCAGTTCTTGTCAAATAGCGGATTTTTGTTCCAAAAGTTGGGCTCTTTGAGTTTATCATAGACTGTCTTGCTGATGTCACTTACCCCAAGTCTATTCCACTGATCCTCCCTTCTGTCTCTTAGCCAATACCATATTGTTTTTTTTTTTTTTTTGTTTTGTTTTTTTAAACCCTTGTATTTCGGTGTATTGTCTCATAGGTAGAAGATTGGCAAGGGTGGGCAATGGGGGTCAAGTGACTTGCCCAGGGTCACACAGCTGGGAAGTGGCTGAGGCCGGGTTTGAACCCAGGACCTCCTGTCTCTAGGCCTGACTCTCACTCCACTGAGCTACCCAGCTGCCCCCTACCATATTGTTTTGATGACCACTGTTTTATAGTACAGTTTAAGATCTGGTACTGCTAGCCACCTTCCTTCACATGTTTTTTCATTATTTTCCTAGATATTCTTGATCTTCTGTTCTTTCAAATGAACTTTGTTATAGTTTTTTCTAATTCAGTAAAAAAAAGTTTTTTTGTAGTTTGATAGGTATGGCACCAATTCAATAGATTAATTTGGGTAGGATGGCCATTTTTATTATGTTAGCTCATCCTACCCATGAGCAATTGATGTTTTTCCAATTTAGATCTAGTTTTAATTGTGTGGAAAGGGTTTCATAGTTTTGTTTGTATAATCTCTCTGTATGTCTTGGCAGATAGATTCCTAAGTATTTTATTTTGTCTGGGATGATTTTAAATGGCATTTCTCTTTTTAATTCTTGCTGTTGAAATGTGTTGGAAATATATAGAAATACTGATGATTTATGTGCATTTATTTTGTATCCTGCAACTTTGCAAAAGTAGTTGATTATTTCCACTAGATTTTTACTTGATTCTCTGGGATTATTTAAGTAGACCATCATATCATTGGCAAGGAATGATAGCTTGGTCTCCTCATTGCCCATTTTAATACCTTCAATTTATTTTTCTTTGCTAATTGCTACTTCTAGTGTTTCCAGTATAATGTTAAATAATAGAGGTGATAATGGACATCCTTGTTTCACTCCTGGTCTTATTGGGAAGATTTCTAATTTATCCCCATTGCATGAAAAATTAATAAAATTGACAGTAAAAGAACTATTGAATTAATGAATAAGACTAGAAGCTGGTACTTTGAAAAAACAAATAAAATATATGAAGTACTGGTAAGTCTAATAAAAAAAGAAAAGAAGAAAACCAAATTAATAGTATCAAAGATGAAAAGGGAGACCTCACCTCTAATGAAAAGGAAATTAAGGCAATCATTAAAATTATTTTGCCCAATTATATGGCAATAAATATAGCAATCTAGGTGATATGGATAAATATTTACAAAAATATAAATTGCCTAGATTAAGAGCAGAAGAAAAAGAATATTAAAATAATCCCATATCAGAAAAAGAAATTGAACAAGCCATCAAAGAACTCCCTAAGAAAAAAATCTCTTGGGCCTGATGGATTCACAAGTGAATTCTATCAAACATTCAAAGAACAACTAATCTCAATACTATACAAACTATTTGACATAATAAATAAAGGAGTTCTACCAAATTCCTTTTATGACACTAATATGGCACTGATTCCAAAGCCAGGCAGACCAAAAACAGAGAAAGAAAACTACAGACCAATCTCCTTAATGAACATATATGCAAAAATCTTAAATAGAATACTAACAGAAAGACTCCGGCTAGTGATCACGAGAGTTATTCATTATGATCAGGTGGGATTTATATCAGGAATGCAAGGATGGTTCAATATTAGGAAAACCATCCACATAATTGACCATAGGAAAAATCACACGATTATCTCAATAGATGCAGAAAAAGCCTTTGACAAAATACAACACTCATTCCTATTGAAAACACTAGAAAGTATAGGAATAGAAGGGCCTTTCCTAAAAATAATAAACAGTATATATCTAAAACCATCAACAAGCATCTCCCTTTGTTTTTGAAAAATTAGCATCAAGCTTAAGTGAACACACCTACAAAATCCACTCCAAGGCAATCAATGAAAAACAAGACAAATTTTTTTTTGGGAAAAATATCAATGAAAACCGAAACCAGAAATAAGTGATGTCAATGAAAACTGAGGTATTACTGTATTTCAGTGACATGAGATATAGATTTTCTCTGTCTGGTAACTTGAAGTAATTATATATGCCTATTATCTTAGCTCTCGATTTTTGACACCCCATTAGTAGTATTTATTCTTTATTTTCTAGTGCAAATATCATAGACCTTTGCAGAGAATACAGAAACAAAATAGAAATTAAGAAGCTCTGTTTTCTTCTTACCATCAGTTATCCTTGCCACATCTATTCTAAGTAGTGAAATAATAAATATGTTAGTAGGACTACTTCTGGGTGAGTTTGGACAGTAAGTAAACATAAATAGGATCACACCCACTTTCACAAGGAAAGGACTGAATTTGGAAATGGGTAGTGACAGAAAACACTGAACTGGGTGAATGGCAGTTGGTAGTTAACTGCCCTTTAACAAACCAGGGATAACCAATTTACTTTACTGTGGGTTTTTTAGGTTGTAGGGGAGGAACAACAAGAAGTATAAGAAGAGCAAGTTTTAAGGGAAGTGGGTGAGATTTGTCTAACAGGAAAATCAACCAACTGTCATTAGAATGTAGGAGTTAGGCAGGTTTCCCTCTCACACTAACACTAACAAGCAGGCAGCCTTGCTCGGATTGTAGAGATTGCAAAAGGGTTTGGAGATAGGTGTTTCTCATGGCATTGGTCCAAGCTGATCACTTGATGAAATAACGTCATAGGAACAAAATCCTTAGTCAGCCAATAGATCCAGTGAGCTAGGGAGAAAGGCTATCTGCAATTTGTCCACCAAATTGCAGAGGTTTAACCTTCTCTCAACCTAGGCTCTTGTTTGCTGGACACTCCCAACTTCTCCAAAAGGTTCATAGGTTGTAGAAACTCAGTATAAAGGATAACAATTCCTTCCAGCCCTGTCAGCTTTACTCCCTCCAATTCTCTCCTGCATTCTATATAGAATGTCCATTGCTGCCAGCCAAGGTTTTGCCTTTAGCTGTCTATGTATATATATCTATAGCAATCTTAACTTTCTTATTGTTATTTTATAATCTGTCCCATAAATTACCAATAACAGAAGTGCCCTTGTCCTTTCCATGATTCTTTACAATCCTCTATTATGAATATGTATAGGAGATAGGGAGTGTGGACCCATGTTTCCATTGGTTGAGGAGACTTCCTTTACTAAAACAGATCATAATTTCCTATAAAACTTATAATTTAATCAGATTGACTTGGACTTTGAAAGGCTAAAAGACTTACCCAATCAAGTGATAATATTTGTATAACACAGTGGAATTGTTTGTCAGATCTGGGAGGGAGGAATAAAGAGGAGAAGGAAAGAAAATGTATTGTGTAAACATGGAAAAATATTTTTAAAAATAAATATAAATAAAAAATAAAAAAGACTTACCCAAAGATACCCAGATACTATATGAAAGAGGACAGATCTGCTCAACTTTAAAGCCAATTTGTATCCATTATGCCATATAGCCTTTCATTCCACAACATAGCTAATATAACCTTCTCTTTGTTGTCTTTCCCTCCTGCCTCTACTCTTGATTCTGAATTTATCCTCCTCTATTATCTACAAACCTCTTACCTTAAGGAAACTCCTATGTCAAAGGCAATTTCATATACATATCCAAAATAGAAAAGGTATTTCCTATAAATGATAAGGCCTCCCAAATGCTCTTAAAGGGAAATGGATATGTGCTGACTGCATCAAAACTCAGAATATTTCCAGATTTTCTTATTAGATTGATGCTCATGCAAAAGATGTTACTTATAGTCCATATTAGTAAAAGAAAATGTAAAAAATTGTTTAGATTATGCTATGGAGTTAGATAAGCATCCCACTGAATTAACCTTTCATTTTACACATAAATATATATGTACATATATACATATATATATATCTTAGAAGGGAACTTCAGATGAACAATGACATATCTATGAAGAAAAGCATAGGATGATTTGTATCTGGTGTGTCGTGTAGTGTTTTTAGTGTTCCCAAGTTGCTCTCTAGAGCAAAATTAAACAAAAAAATTAATGATAATGTTCTCTGAATGGTGTTTTGTGGCAGAAATCATTAAACAATATTATCTTGAAAAATAAAAATTGTAGATAACTCAAAGGATCTCTGAGAAGGGAAGCAGTCTATAAGATTTCATTGAGAAAATGTATTCTTGGAGGGAGTTATGAAAAAGAGGGCAAGCAATAGTATCTGAACATTCAAGTACCCACATAATGTTAAAATTCCTAAAGGAAAGACTCCAGCAAATTGGTCAGATCTGAGATGGAGCACAATAGAAGCACACAGTCAAGAATTTCACAGGATAAGAATAAATAAATAATTTGAGATCTATAGCCACAGGGAACCCATATCAATGAGATCATGAGTCTATTAGTGTTGAATTACTTACTAGGGTGTGGGAGAGTACTCTAGCTTATGTACACTCAGTAATATGAGGGGAAAGAAACATTAACTTCCTTGCCAGGAAAGCTCTCTTTTCTAACTGTCTCTATCTCCAAAATCCATCAATTTCCAAGAATATTCTAGAATTTCTGGACACATTCCTCTTCTACCTGCTGCAGTATACATGTAGCATTGTTGATTGACATTCATCTATTAATGTCTTTCCAAAGAAACAACAAAGGTGGTTCTGTATTAAAGCACCAGAATATATATGTGAAAGTGTGTGTGTGTGTGTGTGTGTATTTATAGTAGAGGCATTAAATCTCTTTTATTATTTTCTATATCCTGTTCAAGAATTGTGATGTTCATATATTCATTGAATAAATATTTATCAAGTGCTCCCTATGTATGGGGTTAGGTTCTGGGACTATAATGAATCACGTACTAGAATATTTGTTAGCCTGATTCTCAGAACTAAAGATTCAAGTCAATCTTATCACTTGTTTTACCTTATACAATAGAACTCTCTTCTGACACTTCATTATACATATTCATTTATAGCCATGGATTAGATCATGTCCTTTGCACTGCAAGTATGTGTAATGACAAAGTCATAGAACACCTACCTAGAAAGCAAATATTAGTTCTTTTTCCAAACACAGTTCTTAAGAAGGTGAAATTGAAAAGATCATTTGTATTTCAACAAATACATAGAGAAAAAAATCATATTGAAGATGACACTATTTTAAAGGCTTTCAGGTTCAGCTCTTGAGATTACTAGGGGAGAAGAGTAAGAAAGAATGTAAAAGTTCAGACGGAGTACTTTTTGTCCCTCCTGTTAAAGAAAAAAACAAAGGAAGGTTCTGAAAAGCTAGCAGCTACTCACCCATATTCCTACTTTTCCTTCATCTAAAACCTATATAAGAATCATCCATGGAATCTGTGGAAATCATCTGTGGTAAAAATATAAGAAGACAACAGGTAGGTTTGTGCAGACAATTTTTACCTAGAGGCAGCTAGGTGGTTCAGTGTTACTATCTGTGTGATCCCAGGTAACCTATTTGATCTCTGTATTTCTGAGCTTCCTCATCTGTAAAATGGGGAAAATAACAATATTTACCTTTCAGAAGTTTTGTGAGAATAAAATGAGATAATAGTTTTTTTTTTACAAATCTTAAAGCTCCTTATGCATGCTGGTTATTAATATCTTTAGGTCTTTTGAAGTTTGGTAAGAACAAAAATGTATTTTCTTTTCTTTTTAATAATATCTATTACTACAAACTGGAGAGTTAGTATAGTGCTATAGTTAAAAGAGCTGTTCTCGGAAACCCTGAATTGTGGTCCTATCTCTGACTCATACCATGACTGTGTGGCTGTGGACAAGTCACTTAGCCTCGATTACTTAAAAAAATTAGAGAAGATACTGACCTGCTTTGGTAAATAAAATTCCTTATCAAGAGCTTCTTACATTGATGAAATGATGATTCTGATTAAAGAGTACAAATTGAATATAGTACTTATAAGGTATTGAAGCATATGAAATAAATATCAATATTCTAGGCAGATTATTGTTGGATTTCTGCTGTAAGTCTTGAATCAAATTTTCTAAAAACATTACAGCCATTGAAATCTTTAAGTAGTTTCTGATATTTACATTTAAAAAATGTTTTATTCTCCATAGAAAAGCCAGAGAAATGGGAAAAATGGATTGGCAACTTTATTCTTTACATTCAATTAATTTGACAAATGAATATTTAGTTGATTTTCCATTCATCCATTCTGATGGAATAGAAAGATAAACCATAGAAAGTTTATGGATAATTTTAAGACTTCTTTATTCCAGTATTTTTCTATTAATTTACAGTCTTCTATTACCTCCTGTGAAAGAGCAATATAATACACAAAAAGCCAGAAGGAAGGATTTTCAATCTACAAAAGAAGGAAGACAAAGAAGGGAAAGATAAATAAAGTCCTGGATAATTCACAAATTGGTGTATGACTAAAACTGCCATTAGTCTTCTGAATTTTAGAAGGCACAAAAATCCTTTTCCCTGAAGAAAACCTTTTCTTTGGAGGGAGGTAACAAATCTTCATGCCACATAAGTTTTACAATATTGAGTGTTTATCTCAACTGAACTTAGTGTTCATTAGTAATTCAAATGGGAATAGTATGACAATATTTTGATGGCAATGATTATACATCATTTAAGCAATCTTTCTCCCCTAACCCCCATTTTCTAGCCAAGAAAATGAATAATGGTCAGTTTTGTTTTCTGTTTGTGGCCAGAATTTCAGCAACTTTCTCCAGCATTTTTTAGGGTTGCAAAATGATTTTTTTCCCCATC
Organism: Gracilinanus agilis; assembly: GCF_016433145.1. Classification (NCBI taxonomy): domain Eukaryota; kingdom Metazoa; phylum Chordata; class Mammalia; order Didelphimorphia; family Didelphidae; genus Gracilinanus; species Gracilinanus agilis. The sequence continues at coordinate 230,672,743 of NC_058132.1, read as the reverse complement.
AAAGATTCCCTTAGAAGAAATTAGTGTACTATATCCAAAGCTCCTACAGTTCTAGTGTCTATTTGGGAAGGCAGGGTGGCCTCTCTTCCCCAGAGCTGGAGCAGGTTGGATTCATTCATTCATGACTGAACTACTCTACCCTGAGAGACTTCTAGACTTTCCAGCACTAGTCAGAATTACAATTTGTCATCTTAAAAGACTTGCCATAATTTGTCTTTAAGGAACAATAATAGTTCTTCAAAGACCTTGGACATTTTACTTTATTTTTATATTAACCCTTTCCACCCAGCATGTTTGGCAAAGAAGAACAAAGGGATTTGGTGTCTTCCTACTGATTTTTATTTGGCAAACTTAGGTTTTAGAACTGGAAGGAGCTACAGCATTCATCAAGTTAAATGCCCTCATTTTACGATTGAGGTGACTGAAGGCCAGAGATTTGGCCAAGCTCACACAGTTATTGATATGGTCTGAGCTTGCACTTTTATTTTTTGGCTCTAGTACCAATGTGCTCCATTCTACCACCACCCCTGTCTTCCCCAATTACACCAGTTTTTCAAACTTGGACAGCCTGTGAGACTTTAAACTTCTCAATTTCCCACCAGCTCCATTCCTTTTGGAACTCTTTATCATGACCCACTTCCCCAGGAAACTCCTTATTGGAAAATCTCTTTATGCTGCAAGATTGAATCTATTAGGGTCTCATATCTCATCAGTACCCTCTTTCTTTCTGATTGGACCTTTTGGTTGGAGGGAAGGGTCTTAGATTCCAGAGCCTTTATTTAAAGAGAGGGGTCAGAACAGTTTTTCTCCTCTCTCAAGCTATACACCTTTTGGACTTCTTAAAAACTCTCCATCATGCTCCTGTGCCCAGTATGTTGACTTCCTCCCAACTACCCTTCTCTCTCTGGTCCTTTTTCAGATTTCTTTTGTGTGATGTCTTTATCAGATTGTAAGATTCTGTCTTTGTTTTAATTTGTATCTTAATCGCTTAATGCAGTGTTTGTTACATGATAAGAGCTTAATAAATTTTATTGATTAAAGTGTGATCGAGTGGTATAACAGTCAAAATTTTGAATACTTTTTAGTACAAATCACATATGAATGGATGTCCTTCTTTCAATAAAAAATACCAAATCAGGCAGCAAAAATGATTTAATCATGACAAATTCCCTTTAATCGGTTAGGTCATTAGCAAAAACATATCCTTTTGTCAAATTTATAAGATAGGAAGGAGACAACATCTACCATCACCTTATTTTTCTTGACACATTTGTTAGGCAGCATCCCAACATTGACATATAACACTACTTCTGTGATCTTAGGAAAGTCATTTTAGCTTCTCTAGGATTTGATTTTTTAATTTGCAAAACAAGAAAGTTGGGCTAGGTTATCTCAAAGGTCCTTTCCAAAACTATGATCTGTAAGGTCCTTTAAAACCCTCAGAACTTCAAGGATCAAAGAGATTTAATTTTCCCTATCTTCCTCATAGAATCTTGAGGAAAGTACTTGAACTTTAAATATAATATATGATTAGTATGAGACTTGAGAAATACAATGGTCTTTTGGGATATTTTGTGTCAGAGGGATGTTGCTGTTACTAGATCACCATCTGTCCTTGAACCAACCAACTATACTTCCTCTTGATATAGAACCTGGAAGACTGAAACTATGAAAGACTGTTCTGTTATTTTTACTAAACTTAACAAAACTTGTATGAACATCAAATGGTTAGACCATTAATAATCTAGCAGTATTCAAATTATTTTCTATATTATGTATTAGAAATGAACTCTAAAGATGTATTGCATAGAACATTGAGTTATGTATTTCACTTGTTTTTTTAGTATACAAAGAGAGTCTTTAGGTTTCTTAATGTAAACTTTTGGTTTTAAATGTTTTTTATCAAAGGCTTGATCCTCATTACTTTTGTACCCAAAGCAGTGGGTCTTGATGGGCACAGGGCAGACTGTCAAGAATGGTGTTAAATGCAGATTGCATCTATGCAGAACTGCTGATTAAATTACATTGGTCCCCAAAGGTGGAGAAAATATTTTTGATATATTTTTATCTTGAAGTTGTTAAGGGGGTTTCTAAAGAAGCTGTAGAGTCTGGAGAAAGAATCTAAGGAACTGAAAGTAAAGGTTTTAAGAGTTTTTGTGTAATACCTTCTGAATTTAAACCACATGGAAATTTGGAGGATTTTTTTTTATGGTCGTTGTTATTGGTGATGTAGCTGGTGTGTGTGTGTGTGAAACTGGACTAAAGTTAGTAAATTTTCCTTTATTTTAAGGAGCAAACCAGAAAAGCATTTCTTTGTGTTTTTCCCCTAGAAATGACAATAATTTCATTCAGTCATTGAATTAGGTGAAAGTTGTTTCAGATTCCAGAATCTATTTCAATAGAGTTCAATTAATTTTTGCTAAGCTCAATTCACTGTAATCAAAAATTAAAATTTACCTACCAAAATTTTATCGGCACCAAAATAAAGGAGGACTGAATTGACAGTCATGCTAGCCAACAGACATTTTCAGGACTAGAAATAAATCATTCTTTTCTAACAATTGTGGGCATATTTTTGTCTAGGATTATAGATTTGGAAGTGCGTATGTAACATTGTCACTTATGCCTAGGTTGCCCAGTATATTGAGAGCCCAGCCTAGAGTTAGGAAGACCTGAGTTGAAATCTCTCCTCAGACAATAATTATGGGATCCTGGACAAGTCACTTAGTCTCTATTTGTTTTAGTTTACTCATCTTTAAAATGGAGTTAATAATATCTACCTCCCAGAGTTGTTGTGAGGACCTAAAGAAATAATAATTCTAAAGTGCTTAACATAGGGTCTGTTAACATAGCCAGTGCGATGTAAATGCTTGCTATTATTATTATTATTATTATTATTATTATTATTATTATTAATTATTCTAATTCCAGAGCTTTTAGGTACAAAGTCCTGGTCTTTTCCAAGTCTTCCAGGAACATGCCAAGTTACATTGCTATCTGATTGGTGGCAGGAATGGTGGTCCCCTTCTATACTGGGCTGGTCATTTCCCTAGAATCTAGATTGTGGTTTTCAGACAGGCTGAAACCAGGGCCAGTGGCCTGTGTAGCCACTCTTCATTACAAGGTCCTGGGCTCTATCCACTGGGATTTGAGAAGATATGGTAGTTGAGGTAGTAAATAAGTAAATATAACTTGATGCTTCTCCTTGAAGGTATACTTTTGTATAAAATTTTATTTTTCTATTCATTTTTTAAAACTAAAACTCTTCAGGAAGTGTGGATGTTGAAATGGGAATTTTAAGTTATATATCCTTTATCTAAGATTGAATGGTTAGCCTTCATTTATATGGATGCTTAACTGTTAGGCAATATACTTTTATGTTCTAAGGATTATTTATTCATTACTTGCTTATGAAATGAATTCAGAGAAATTGTTTACTACATCTGCCACCCAATTTCAACTACTGATAAATTAAACAAACTATGACAGTAGAAAAAATAGGGAAATTTTAGACCAAAGAAGAAAAGACTTCATTCTTGGGGAGGAAAGAGAAATACATGATAACTGTCTTTTAATCTTTTAAAGGCTCTTAGAGAGAATAGCTATTCTAATTTTCTCCAATGTTGAACTATGACCAAAGGATTAAATAAAAGGAGAGCATGCTCAGTTTGAAGTCAAAGGACTTTAGTTCAAATGGGAGCTGAGCCATGTAGTCTATCCATCCTTTGATAGATCCTTTACCCAGGGATTCCCACTTTTTAAGAAGAGTTCATTTCCTAGAACTTAGTTACATCTCTTTTTCAGGTTTCTAGAGGTACCTCTGAGAGATATGATTTGATTCTGTAATGCTATTGGCTAAATCTCCATTAATGTGTATTACACTAAGATTATCAGTTGTCCCTAAGTGTTTCTTTATGAGATATTTAATAAAGTACTATAATAAGTACAGTTTGCACAAAATATTCCCCAAATATCTGTGACACGTTTAACTACAGGTACTTATAAGAGAAAGTGGTCTCAAGTTTAGAGGATACATTTAACAAAGGAATAACTTAGGGATTCTCATTGCTGACAGTGTTTTTTTATCCCATTTCAAGAGTATTCAAGAAACTCTCCTTAAACATGGTGAGTCTGTGTCTAATTTGCTCATAGCAAATATTGCTACCAGATGATTCAAGAATGCCATTTAAGACACCCATGAAAGTTGAGAAATCCTTTAGATTCTTTGAAGTTGAGAGATTCTTCTCTTGTCAAAGAGAGAGTGGAAGACCTTCCCAATGCCAGAGTCAATGTCTCTTCCTTCTTCACAGAACCCCAGTCAATTGTCCTCAGGGTTGTGCTGAAAAATCATAGACCCCAATTACTGGAATTCAGTTCCTTCTTAACTTACTTGATAATTAAAACAAAAAAAATCTTACCTTCCATCTTAGAATCATAATTTTTATTGGTTCCAAGGCAGAAGAGCAGTAAAGGCCAAGCAATCAGGATTAAGTGACTTGTCCAGGGTCACACAGTTAGGAAGTGTATGAGAGCCAGATTTGAACCCAGGACCTCCCATCTACAGGTCTGACTCTCTATTTACTGAGCTGCCTAGTTGCTCCCTCACTTAATAATTTATAAATGATCTCTGGGAGTTGGCTAGTTTCCATTGCTTATACAAATACAATCCTTATTATGTAAAAGGTTTCTTTAACACCTAGTTTAAGGTTGAGATATGTTCTCATCCAGTTAAAATATCAAGGCTAAAGTAGAATAGGTAATTTTAACCCTACTATTACACTAACATACTGCCTGTGTGGCTCTTAACAGGTTGCTTCAACTCTCTAGACCTCTATTTGCAAAATGAGGAATGTAGAGCAGATATTCTGTAAAACTATGATCCTATGAGATATTTTTTTGTTTGATGCGAGAAAGAACTCTTTAATTAGAACTGACCAGCAGTGGAAAAGACTGCCTCTGAAAGACCATGTCTCCCCATCATTAAAGTATTTTAGCAGAGGTTTTCTGTGGGTTAGTGAATGATCTTCTAGGGATTGTTGCATTTGCTGGAAGTTGTATGAGAATTAAAGGATTTTTTTTTCTGGATCATAGTTCAGTTGTCTAGAGAGCCTGTGAAGAATTCCCTCTACTAAGGCAGATATATAATTGCTGCCTTTATAAAGTTGCCCACAGCCTACTCCTCTTCTACTTCCTAGCTCAGTTTAAAGGTTTTTAAAAGAGCATGAATTGTGCAATCTCACAATTTTCCTGTCATTCTTTTTGTTCCAACTAAAAGTCAGCTGTTCTATCTTTGTTGCAGTGAAGGTCTACTCTGTTTACTCTGGTGGCAGGAATCACCTTTCAGAGGTCAGGCAGAACCTAATTAAAAAAAAAAAACCATTCAATCTTTGCCAATAGCATTCTGGTTGTTCTGTGACTGATCCCATCATTATTCACAGATTCTTTCTTGATGGCTACTCTCCTTTCAGCATCATCATGGTGGCAAAAGGGAAATATGATTTTCCCTCCTTGTTTGAAGAGACAGATCCAAATGTTTCAATTTGGTGTACATGAAAAGTCCGCTAAGAGGAGTGATCAGAACATATATCAACACGTTACAACTTAGTCATGTGATTTTCATGTCTTTAAATATAGACTTTTAAACTCTCTAAAAGTCTGATGGTAGTTGAGACTAGTGTTCTTAAAACCCTGTGCCAAATTTCTTAAAAATTCCTACATTGAAAAACACCAGCAAACATGGACCAAGAGTTCTTGATTTTTTTGGAACCCTTTAGCAGTCTCATGAAACCTTTGAAATCATTCTCAGTATAATGTTTCTAAATTTATAATAAATTCATAAATGCTAAATTATAGCTTGAAGTTATTGAAAAAATTAATTTTTCCTTCCAAGTTCATAGACAACCTAAAATCCCACCTTGCCCTCCAAATTAAGTACCCTCAGTATTCAAAGAACATAAAAAGAGGCTCATAAATGAAGCCTCAACTCTCCATTATATACTATCTTTAAAAAGGTATATAATACATTTAACACTTTCATTATAAAGCTGCCCATTACCTCTCTTTCAAGAGGTGGGAAGCATTTTTCATCATGCGACTCAGAGAGTCTGAATAGGTCATTTCATTGATCAGGGTTCCTACATCTTCCAGAGTCGATTTTCTTTACAATGTTTTCGTCATTTTATAAGTTGTTCTCATATTTCTGTTTATTTCAGTCTGCATTGGTTCATACTAATCTGATGTTTTCCTCATTCTGTCCCTTCCTTTCTTACGAAAAAATATTGTTTGCTTCATGAAGTCTAATTTTCTTAGCCATTCCCCAAAGGATGGCCACCTCCTTGCTTATGTTGTTTTTTCTACAAGAAAAAGTATTGCCAGGGATATTTAGGGTATGTGGTCTATTCTCTCCTTCTTTAGCTTTAACTCCATGAGTATATATGCCTTCTTAATAATTTTTATTATGAAAATATTTTATTTAACAATTACATGTAATAACAAATCACTGCATAAGTTTTCCAAAGTTATGTGATCCAAATTGTCTTTTTCCCTCTCTTCCCTCTCACTTTCCAGAATTGGATTATACATATATTATTATGCAAATATATTTCTGTGCAAAACATATATTGTTCATTATTGTTCTTAATAAATTTTAAAAATTATTTTGATGAAATAGCTCTTCATCTGACATACTCACTGCTACGTTTGATAAGGTAGTCCTCTTATTTTTCCTTAGAAGATCATAAAGTATTATATGATGGAAAGAATCTAAGCTTACAGTCAGGAAGACATCATCATCATCATCATCATCATCATCATCATCACCATCATTGTAGTTAGCATTCATATAGCACTTATTATGTACCAATCACTGTTCTAAGCACTTTATAATTATTATTTCATTTGATCCTCACAGCCCTGCAAGTACTTAGGTATTATCATCGCCATTTTACTGATTAGGAAACTGAGTTAAACAGATAAAATTACTTGCCCAAGATCACACTGCTAGTTGGTGTGTAAGGCCAGATTTGAACTCAGATATTCCTGACCCCGGGACCAGAGCTCTATTCACTGTATCACCTTGCTGTCCCTTACTGGAAGGTCCAGATACTTCCTCTCATACTAATTTTAGGGCCATGGAAAAGTAATTTAATTTATCTGAGCCTGATTCTTCATCTGTAAAGTGGTGGGGAGATAACAAACACTTGAATCCTAAAGGGCTTCTCTTTTATGAACGACTTGTGTATGTTAACCTCCTGAGAAAGATCTGTTAAATTAAGACCTGGATTTATAACTTTTTGGCCAAATGATGCCTTCTCTAATTGGAGGAGCGGTAGAAGAGGGACTGAGGGATTGTTAACTGTGTATTTTCATGTAATGAACAAACAAATGAACAAGTTTAAATTTACAAAAGTTGTTTTCATGAATCTCAACTGTGATGATTTAGGTAGATCATTGCAAATTTTAAAAGTGTTCATTTCTTTCAGTAATATATCACTCTAAACATGCAGTTTGTTTTAGAGTTTTGTATTAGTAATTTTTGGTACATTTTGGAAGCTTGTCTCATTATCATTGTTTATAGCCTTCACATATGAGAAAATATGCGCATATCCTTCCACATACTCTAATATTGAAACGCCATTTGTAAATATCCTTTCACTGTACCACAGAAGAAAGGTTTATTAAAAGAATTTCCTTAATGAGCATCCATTAGTCTCAAAGATATATGCAAATGTCATCTAGATTGTGAAGAGGTCCTTGGATGGAATTCCTCTGCTCCTTGAAAATCAAAGTCAGGAAAGAACAACACTCTTCTCCCCCCCCCCCCCTTCTATTTTCACCTTCCTCAATTCCAAAGGAATGACAGAATCTTAGAAGAGGTCAAGATACCACAGGAGTTCTCTAATCTTTAATCTTTTAGTACCATCTTAGTCATTAAAAATTAAGGCAAAACTCATTATTGTGCATACCTTCCAGTAAACATACTTTATTTTCTCTGTCTTTCAAACTAAAGAAATGTAATTCCTGAACAGGAAGGGAGTCACCCATTGTTTCCATGATGAGGTCATTAAGGGATAGACTCTATGACTCTCTAGAATAAAATTGGTTTCCTTATCTTTAAAATGAGTGGGGTGAGCTAGACTATCTGTCCAATTATTTCCTACACTAATATTTATTAGGTCTAGTAATATCACTCTTCATTATAACAGTATTTCAGCTTCCTTCAAGGATTAGTTAGTCCCTTCTTGAGGTCTTTCCTGATCCCCTAAATTTGTTGTGTCCCTACCAGAAATTAAAGGGATAAATATGTATACATACATTTTTAATATTCACAAATTGTACGTGTTTCTTAGATCCCTTCAGTAGAATATAAGTTTCTTGATGGCAAGAACTCTCAAGTTTTTATTTTATTTTTTATAACAACATATATGATGATTTGTAGATAATAGTTGCTTAATAAATGCTTGTTGAATGAATTGTAAAAGTGAATTTGTAGAGATTTTAAGATTTGCAAAGCAATCCTGTGAAGTAGGTACTATCATTATTGTATTTCTATGGATAAGGAAACTGAGTTAGGGAGTAGCTAAATGACTTGGCCAAGATTATATAATCACGAAGTATCTGAAGAAGAATTTGAATCCAGGGTGTCTTACTCCAATTCCAAAACTCTCTCCAGTGAACCATTTATTGCCTAATAATGAATGAGAAAGGAAAATAATTACAGGTTGAAGAAAGATAAAGAATTCAAATGAAATTTCTGTAAATAGCATATTTTAAAGGAATTAGGGATTTATTATCATGCTTTAACTAAACCAAATTTTTTGATAATGAGATAATAATATCTGATCTCTTTGTATATTTGTGAGAAGGGTATAAGAAAATAGGAGCTTACTAGCTATGAGACCCTGAGCAATTCACTTAACTCTACCTCAATTTCCTCATCTGTAAAATGAGCTGGAGAAAGAAAGGGCAAACCACTCCAGTATCCTTGCCAAGGAAACCCAAATAGGCTCATAAAGAGTCAGACAGGACTGAACAAATAAGAAGGGGGGAATTACAGAGGAAAGAAAAGCTAAAGACTCTACACTTGAAGGTGGAGAAAGGTATAAAGGAAATAAATAAAACTGTGATAATTTGAACTGAATGGTTAAAAAACAGAGAATTTATTGTGAGAAAACATGAAGCCCTAATGAAATATTTTTTCAAAGAAATATAATTTTGGAGCTTTTAATATAGTAATAAAATCTAATCATTTCAATAGTCTACATGTGAATTATTTCTGAAATATAATAGGTTCTAAATAGAGAAATATATTAATTAATTTTCCTTCATATCTATTTATATTTGTACTTTTATATTACCAAAAAAAAGAATAAATAAGGAACTCTGCCTTATTTGGCTTCAGATTTTGAAGGTTTGGGGTATAATCAGGTTGTTGGTAGAGAGGCAAAATAGTTGGAAAATATTTTACTTAGACCATAGGAAAAGACCTTAAACATCAATGAGTTGAATCTTTGCTCATCTTACAGTTGGGGAAACTAAAGCTCAGAGAGCTAAGTTACTTATACAGGGTCACAAAAGTATTAAGTGTCTGAGGCAAAATTTGAACTCAAATCTTCTCTTCCTGAATCCATGGTGCTACTTAGTTGCCTCTAACCTCCAGTGTAAATAGGATTGATATAAATATGTACACGACTATTACTCTATGGACTTATGTACAGCAAAAATGAGGAAACAGGAAAGATGCTAATGGAATTTCCCTAGACTATGTTATTTTCTATTTGCCCAAATTTTTAATAATTTTTTTAACTCAACACAAGCAGACCTTTATTTGAATGGTTGTTCAGAAAGAACTGATTTGCCTCTTCCACAAAAGGTACACTTTTTATTAATAATTAGTAATTAATGATATAATGTTGATAATTATTAAATATTGATAATAATCATTAAATAATATAAATTAATGATTAATAATTAATCATGGGGCTTGTGATCTAGCTGCCACATTTTTCAGAGAAGCAAAATAGGTAAGAGGCATCTTTAAGGGCATATTAGATCTCCAGTTATTTCAAGAATCATAAAATTTTTAGTATTTTTACATACTTGATTTTTAGGAGATAGAGGACATCTTATCCTCTTTTAACTTAATGTAAAATCTGAAGAAATGTATATTTCCATCTTTGAGCCTTCATTTAAGTGCTGTCATGATCAGAATATTCTAACAATACTTCCCCTTCTCATTATATTTAGAGCAAATATATTTCACAAAGCAAATAAATAGCTCTCTGTGAAATTTATTATATATTTTTTCAAGTTACATGTTCTGTCAAGTTGCCCCAAAATGACAAAGATAGGGGTTGGGGAAAAGAATGCTTTTACTCCTCCATGCACAAGCCAGGCTTGGGTAGGCTACATAAAAAACCAACTCAAATTAAATCTATAAATATAATAGGGTAAATCATCCTTTGCTTTCTCTTATCCTACTCCAACCTGAACTTTCACCCTCAGTATGGTCTTTTGGAGATAATTTCTAGTATATAAAGAGTGACTTTCAGTATGGAAATTTTGAACACAGCTGCTGCCAAACAGTTCTCCATCTTTCACATCAACGTCTGGAGGTGGTTGTTTAATTTGTTGAAGGAGCTTGCATATTCTGTAGTCATTCTCCCAACAACTGAGTGAGGTGCCCTGATATAGCCCTTTTCTAGAGTTCTCTTGGATATGCAAGGAGATATCTCAACTGGCAGTAACAGATTAATTTTTAGAGATAGACATGGAAAAGGAGATGGCTTTAGAAAGCATGTTTCATTTTTGTGAAACACAAATGATAGGATTCATAGGATCATAGATCAAGCATTTGAAGAGACTTCAGCACCCATCTCCAGATGTTTAATAAAGCAATTGATGATGCAAGACTGGAGTTCCGGAAAGAGGTTAGGGCTAGATAAATAGATGTACGAATCATCTGCATAGAGAATATAATTGTTCTCCTGAGAGCTGATGAGATCACCACTGCCAGGTTTTTTTTTAAATAATCTTTTTTCAATTGCATAAAATGCTTCTATGAAAATTTTGAATTAGACAACTCTTTTTGATTTGATTTATGCTGCCAGGGTTATATCCATATATTGGAACTATTGGGTCAGAGGGTATGAATATGATCATAGTATTTAGACTTAGAAAGTTTCTTAGTATACCTTCAATTCAACTACTTCATATGACAAATGAAGAAGGACCAGTTAGGTGCCTATATGTTCATACATTTAGTGTCCAAAGGGACTTTAGAGTCCAATCCTCTCATTTTGCAGATGAGGAAATTGAGGCTGAGAAAGTTTAAGAGACTTGCATATTTAATACATAATATCAGAGATGAGATTTAAACCTGGATTTTCCAGACCCTAAGTCTAATAATCTATTCACCAAGTTATATCTGGCTTAAGATCTCACAGGTAGGCAGGTAGAAAATATGGGATTCAAACCCAGGTCTACAGAATCCAAAGCTGTTATTCCCATTATGTCTGAAAATTAAATTCATTTGTGATTTTCACAGAATAGAGTTGTTGCCTTCATACTACTCTTTTGATGTGTTTATTAATTATGAAATATTTAATTTTGAAGATTTGAGGGGGTGGAGTTTATGGGGTAGAAAGAGTGATATTAATTGCTTTTCTAGTGCACAGATAATATCTTCCATTCCATTCCATTCAGCACAGACCTAGTCACCTATATAAAAACATACACATATATGCACACACACAAAAAAATGAAACATAAAAATGATTCAAGGAAGCAACCACAAAATTTTATGGACATTAAATGTCTCATAATTTTGTAGTACTATATTAACATCACATTTAGAAGGAGCATAACAAAGGGCCATCCAGAATGGTTAGAATTCTCTCCAGAGAGAAGGAATTTTAATGATTTTACAACTGAGTGATGCATTTAGTATGCCAGGTCTAATGCTTTCCAGTTATTACTGGAAGTAAGTCACTTTGAAGCACTGATAACACAGTGAAAGGCTGTCAAGTGTAATAATAAAACAGGTAGGATGGATTTTAGCAATGAGAAGGTTAGATAGAAGGTTTTGGAAGGGGGGGGTTGTACATCAAAGGAAGCAGAACTAACATTTCAGGGAGAGAAAGATAACATCTTCCCATCATAAAAGAGCATTCACTAAGCAAGAATAAGAATTAGGGAGAGAAGATGCTGAAATTAACTCCATCTCTTTCAGACACTTGATTGGCAACAATTCAGTGCAGCAAAACAGAATGGTATTAGTTGTGAGTGAATAAATCCATCACTAAGTGGAAACTGTGCTATTAGAAGCTGAGATAGTTCCCATTATGTCCCAAGCCATATTTCCATCCTTTAAGGACATAAAGTTTTCTTGGTAGGATATTCCTTTAACTGATTTAGATGATAAACTCTTTGTAACCTGGTAGATGGCTTTGATGAATAGCTGTGGCCAAAAAATTTTTGAATTCAAATCCCTCCTCAGACACTTCCTATTTATGTGACCTTAGTCTCTGTTCACCCCAGTTTTTATGTCTGTAAAATGGGGATAATAATAGCACATACTTCACAAGGTTATTATAAAAATTGGATGGGACACAATGAAAGATGTTTAATACATTTTAAAGTGTTATAAATACTAGCTATTATTATGTAATAACTATTAAATAGTCTTCCTGGTTTTCAGTTTCCTCATCTGAAAAAAGGATGGATTGCCAAAGAAGTCAAAGATAGGGAAAAAGGACATATTTATAAAAAGTTATGTATAGGGCAGCTGGGTAGCTCAGTGGAGTGAGAGTCAGGCCTAGAGACGGGAGGTCCTGGGTTCAAACCTGGCCTCAGACACTTCCCAGCTGTGTGACCCTGGGCAAGTTGCTTGACCCTCATTGCCCACCCTTACCAATCTGCCACCTATGAGACAATACACCGAAGTACAAGGGTTTAAAAAAAAAACTCCTTTAAAAAAAAAGTTATGTATAGCAGCTCTTCTTGTGGGGGGCAAAAACTGTAAACTGAAGGGATGTCCATTAATTGGGGAATGGATGAACAGATTGTGGCACATGCTTGTAATGCGATACAATTGTGCCATAAGAAATGACAAACAAGATGCAAAGGGAGGGGAGCAGAATCAGGAGAACTTTGTACACTAATAACAATAGTGTAAGATGACCAGTTGTTGATTTAACTATTATCAACAATGCAAGGATCCAGGACAAGTCCAAGGGATTCATAATGAAAAAGGCTATCCACTGCTATAGAAGAAATTAAGGGAGTATGAATGCAGATTGAAGCATACAAATCTTTATTTCTTCCATGAAATTTTCTCTAATTTAAATGATATCTTTTGTTTCAGAACATAATGAGCATGGAAACTGGATAATTCACATACAACCTATATCATATTACCTGCTGTCTTGGGAAAGACAGTGGTGTAGGGAAGAAGAACAGAATATGGATCACAAAATGTCAGAAAACTAATATTAAAAGTTGTATCAACATGGTAATCTGAGAAAAAAGAAAAAATAAGCATTGCCTTCTATCCCCTTCCTCCCAAAAAAAGATTGGGTATAGATTAAAAAAATTTTTTTTCTTAAAACTCTTATCTTCCATCTTAGAATCAATACTGTGTATTGGTTCCAAGACAGAAGAGTGGTAAGGGTAGGCAACGGGGGTTCAGTGACTTGCCCAGGGTCACATAGCTGGGAAGTGTCTGAGGCCAGTATTGAACCTAGAACCTCCCATCTCTTGTTTTGGCTCTTAATCTACTGAGCTACTCAGCTGCCCCTTGGCTATAGATTTTAAAGTCTTAAAGCTTTTAAAGTCTTATTACTATTTTTATGACCCATAAAAATATATTGAGAAGTGACTTGACAAAGTGGATGAAAGGCCTGCCTTGGAAATAGAAACACTAGAATTTAAGTTCTTAGTGTATTAGCTAGAGTACCAGGGACAGATCACTTAACCTTTCAGTGCCCGAGGCAAGTCTCTAACATTTTAAGCTACTGAGGAGTTGTTGATCTGCTTTGGCTAAGGGAGCTTTCAAATGAAGGATTCCTTATAGAGATGGCAATCATAAGTCTAGACCATCTCACCAGAGAGTACAGACATCATTCTTACCAAAGGAAAAGTAGATGTTCTATCACAGAGTCTCTGGTTCTGCATGGATGGCCCTATAGATCAATTTCACATATTACTTTCCTAAAAGTTGTTATCCAATGAATACTAATATTCATTCTTTTCTCACCTCCACCCCTCAAATAGATTACTACTTTTGTTAACCAAGAGAAATGTGTATACCAACAGAATGAACTCTCTTTTGAGTAGCTGGATTCCATCTGTAATAGATGAGACCCACATTATTCTTATTCCATCTTGAAGAATTAGTGAGGTCCATATGCATTGTCATGTAGTGAAAATTTACTTGATGATGGATTGATTAGGTCTATAGTTTGTCAGTTATATTTTAATTCTTGTAATTAAAGGAAAACTCTTCTTTCAGAGGGACCTGTAATTAAGTTACTCCAATTATATAGGTTGAACTCAGTATTCTATGAGGAGGTTAGAATAAGAATGTTTTGGTTTATGTCAGCAGGACACCATTTTCTTTGGATTTCTTTTGTGCATTGGCAAGAACAATAAAAAATGTCTTCATCTGAATATCTGTAAGAGAAAAGCAACAATTCTATAGTACTGTAATTCTGTCTTTCTCCTAGGAGAATTTCCTATTTCACAGAAAAAAATTAGTAGCAAATAAATTAGGGCTAGAGTAGAGTACTTTAATAATAATAAAAAATGATCATGACTCCTACTACGGTGGGTATTCTATGCTGTCACCTCAATAACCATACAATTAAGTGTTCTAGAGAGAATTTGATTTTGTTCCTTATTTAATCAAACATATTATACCCTTAAATAATTCATAGCATTTTAAAGCAACAATTTAGTTATGAAAAAAGACATAGTCAGAAGGAAATCTGGTATAAACTTTCTCATTTCAAATGAGGAAACTGAGCACCAGAGAGCTTAGGTAAATTCTCCAAGGTCATATAGTTAGGTATTGGTTCACAGTCTGATATACACTTTACTGTTTTTCCAATTTAATGTCCAGTTTTCTTACTTATTCATTATTTATATATCCACTATGAAACATTTAAATCATTATCAGATTTTTAATTTAATACTGAATTGTAAATCTGTTATTCCATGCAACATTTGCATGACAGCAAAATTTTATGAATATTTTTATAAATATGGTAAATACATAGTAAAATGGCCTCTTATTAGCATGCAAGACATTCCTTTTCCAGACTCTTAACCTTTGCCCAAGATGACCTCTATGCTGTGTAAATAGAATCTGTTACCCTAAAAACTACAATTTCCCATACCCCACTCTCTTTCTCACATTACATGCTGATGTAGGGAGGTTATAAATTTTGTGTAGCCCTCCCCACCCCCCCACTCTCTGGATCTGATCGTTTTAGTGGAGGTGGTGTGAGGTAAAAGCCAGGAGACTATTGCTCACATGGCCTTGATTTTGTTAGATAATTAGGTTTTTTTACTTCTATTTTTTTTATTCCTTCTACTTCAAGTGATTATTAATAAACTATAAAAATATAATTCTTGGAGTTTTGGATATTAATTTAAATCCTAAAATACCTGTATGTTAATGTCTTCCTTCCTCACCAATGTTTATTTGAATTCTTAATTTCTTTCCAAGCAGCTCTCAAACTCTACCTTCTACCTGACACATTTTTCTTGAGTTTGTGTTTTACCCCCCACTACCCCCAAATAATTTATTTTGTATGTATTTTGTATATACTTATATATATATATATATATATGTGTATATATATATATATATATGTACTATTTGCCCCAATAAATTGTAAGTTCCTTAAGGGTAGGGACTGATTCATTTTTATCTTTAGGTCTTTAGTGACTGATAGGCAGAAGGTATTGAATAAATATATTGATTCATTGGCATAAGCTGTTATAGAATTAGTCCCATCGTTCTTTTATTATAGATACTATTTTGCAAATAGTTATCAAGTAATAAATGAGAATTATTATATGCATCTAACAAAGCAATATTGAGAAAGTGGAATTTGATAAAACGAGAACCTAGCTAACCCCAGGTCTCCTCTAAGTAAAAGCTAATAAATATTTCCTGCAGGCTGACTAATACTATATAGACAAAATTATAATATGCTCAAAATGACTCCTTAGCTCTTTGAGCAATCTTGAATGCATACTGAATCAGTCTGTCATGGGACTTCAGATATGTTGTAATACAAAACAGGGTAAAAATATTATTAGTTCTCCCTTGGGTATGGATGGATTTTCCGTAAAATATTTGTCACTTGGAAATTGACTGTAATTGAGCTTTTCCACCTAAATATTAGTAATCTGACTATTGCTGTTTAAAACAATGACCCTGAGGCATTGCCAGTTCCTTATGTCTTTCTTATCACCACAGAATGATGTTATTATGTTCAGGATAGTTTTAGAGCTAAGTACATTTTATTACACTTTAACTCTTTGAAAATGGTTATCTGTGTAGTGTGTATGTGACAATTTTATTAGCCAGAACACTGACCTTATCTTTGTAAATAATAGTTTACAGAAATTAGATTCCAAGTCTCTGAGAAATACATTTCCTCTCTTATTGGTTAACTTGACCAATGTTCTGATCAAGCAAACAATATAGAGTAGAAGCAAAAGAATGAGCTCTGAGATTAGAAGAGTGTGCTTGAAATTTTGTCTTTGCTACTCATTTAACTGAGTGATCTGGAACAAGTTGCTTGTGGTAGAATTAGATGACTTCTTGAGGCCTTTCTGGCTCTGACAATATCCTTACTTTGCCTAGGAGTATAGCTCTAATGATCTCAATCATATATTAACTCCTTCCTTGTTCTCAGATAAGCCAGATAGTATGAAAATTCGAGACAGAGTCTACACTTTTGATACCAGAGCCGATTCCAAACAATTTTGGCCAAATTTTTTCTGTCAAATAAATCAGCCCCAGTTCCATGGCAGCATAACTGGCAAAGATCTGGGACTATTAGTGGCTCTAGTTGCCATAGAGACAGTTTGACTGAAAATTATATTTAGAACATTTCTGAAAAAGTTTTGCTACTACTGAACATTTTGACATAGTCTGAGTCCCAACATTGGACTAAAAGGGAATTTGTATTTCTCATCATAAAGGTTTATAATTTTGTTAATATTTTATGGCTACCCACTTTTTTCAATTTTTTTCAAAAATCAGAGTAGTCTGGTTTATTGGAGGAAAATGACAAGTTTTCTCTTTGAAACAATTGCCACAATAGTTATAGCCTTTTCAATCTTTGTATATAATACAGGCAAATATTTCTGAGCTTACTCTACAAGGACCAATATGGCAGCAATTAAAATCCCTCGTTCAGAGCTAAATAATTCTAGTCCCCTATGTAAGAATATTTGCAAATAATACTGCTCTAAATTTTGGGTTCAATTAATAATGTCCCAAGAAATAGAGGCCTAGTAAATTGTTAATTCTAGCCCTAACTAAAATTAACTTTGGAAATTCTGATTTCAGTCTTGAGAATTCAACTTTGGCACTACTGACTACTCTCCTCCTGGATGCTGACTTCTCTGGGCTTTCCAAGACTGTTCTTTCATGATACCCCTCTTTCCTATCTGTTTAATGGCTCCTTCTCAATTTCTTTTACAAACTTATCATTCAGATCATGCTTTTTATCTACCAGTGTTTCCAAAGACTCTGCCCTAAGTCCATCTCTTCTCTTTATAATTTCTCCTCAGACTACTTCTTAAGCTCGAATTGGTTTAATTATTATAACTTCGTCCTGCCTTATCATTTGTCTTTTGGATGTTTCAAACTGGAAATTCTGCAGACACTGCAAACTCATGTCAAAAGAGAACTCATTCTCTCCTCCTTTTATCATTATCCCCTCATTTTTGTTGAGGGCACCATTATTCTTCCAGTGTCCTAGATTTGTAACCTTGATCATTCTTCAACATTTTATTCTCTTTCAATACATGTATTTAATTAGTTGTCCACTCTACTTCTATAACGACTCTTGTATTTAGTCCCTTCTCTCAACTCACACAACTAATTAAGTCAGGCTCCATCATTTCTCACCTAGATTATTGTAATTATTTCTTGATTGGCCCTCCTGCCTCAAATATTTTCCACTCTTGTTCACCTTACACACTGTTGCCAAAATGTTTTTTGTTTAAGCATTAGTTACTTCTTATTTTCTCTACAATCAAATACGAAATCTGAAATCACTCAGGTAACTTTTCAAGCTTTTCACAATGTAGCCTCAACCTTTCTTTCTAGGCTTATTATATATGATTCACCTTTCCATCCACCAAGCAAACTAGCCCTCTTTCTTTTTCTCCATCTCTCAACTCTATGTCCTTAAATTGAATGCCCCACATTCCTGGAATGTATCACCTCTTTACTTCACAGAATCCCTTTCTCCCTACAAGATGAGGTGTGGGCATCACCTTTTACAAATACCATTTCCCAATTACTTCAACTTCTAGTGCCTTTCCTCTCCAAGCTACCTTATATTTAAGCACATTAAATTAATTTTCTTTATATTTTATACTGCATATACTTATATAATACCATGGTTTTCTTCCCAACTAAAACATAAAAATATTATTAGGAAATATTATTTAAATTTATTGTATTAATACCCTAGAGCAGTGATGGGCAAACTTTTTAAAGAGGGGGCTGAACGAAAGGAAATGCTCATCTGTCGGTCTGTTTCTAAGGCAACTCTTTTGAAGTTTTATTAAATTGTATCCTACTCATTGAATTTGTCAGATTAGAAATAATGTCACATGGACAGATAGAACATTTCAGGGGGCCAAATCTGACCCGCAGGCCATGGTTTGTCCATCACTGCCCTAGAATGTAACACTAATAAAGAATGGAATGAATGCTTATTGATCTAGTGTTTTCATTTTAATTGTCTTTCTTTTGAAAAACTACCATCTTATTCACCATCTATGAACTTTTCCATTCTTTCTAAATCTTTCATTTATATATATGTATATTTGTACATATATATTTATGTACACATATATACATTTGTATATGTAAATATATTTATGTATACACATATTTTGAGACTAGATATTTCTATCTTACCTAGAGCAAAAGTGTAGTGACTTCTCATGGGCAGATACCATTATTGATTATCAGAGAATTCTCTCCCATACCCTATTTCCAAACTGAAATATTTTAATCCTCTTAGGGCACTTACTAATTCCCTTTCCTTCCTGACTCACCATATTGCTATTGGACTTACTGTGAAAATCCAGTTGCCTTAGCCCTTTAGAACTTAACATTTCCAAGCTCAAGCAGCAGCCTCAGTCACTTAGGTGGCAGGGATTATAGGGGTCTACTACCACACCCAGAAAAAAAATATATTGTGTTCTGCTTGTATTTGGAGAGATCGAGCAGTTATTTCTAGCTCAATTTTAATGCAACTAACATTGCATTAATTGCAACTAATGAGAAGTGGGGAAAATAATTACAAGGTAAAGGCTATAGAATATCTCCTAAATACCAAACATCCATTGAAAATTTATGAAAAGATGAGAACAAGCAACAGGATGAGAAACTGCCTCAAGATTTCGTCCTGCATTTGTGTATGGAGTACCTATTACTGCAAGATTACAAAGTCTAGGCTCTAAATTTATGGTCATTTAGGACTAGGAATTAAGAGAAATTAAAAGACTGCATATAATTAAAGTATTTGTAGCTGCCAAGCATAGAAATAAAGACATGACTGGTATGGGCACTTGGAAAATTGTTTTTTGACTTTATTTTTGAATATATCAATAGGAAATTTATTTAGGAATTAATTAATGTATTACTTCCAACAAAATTATCAACCGCCTATGTATACTATTTAATGAATATTTGACATTCTAGTAATTTTAGTAATTATAAGACTATAGGAATTACCAGGATCCCACTAGGGAGAAAAAAAATTAAAATCATACTTTTTAATATGTTGGCAAAGAAATCAGAGAGAGTGGATTGCTCTCTTTAAAAAATGTGATTGAAAAGGGCTAATACTAAAAGCAAATCACATAATGGAAGTGATTGGGGAATAAAACCTCACCAGAATTAGGAGAAATAGCTATATCAATGAGATCATAATTTGAAGACATTCAAAGACAGAGCATTTGTCAATCCAAATTAGTGGGCCATGTCAAGACCTTTTGAAGCAACATGCATATTCCAATGATGTTGATGTGGTTCAAAATTTTTATTGAAAGTCAAGATCTTTTCACATATCAAAAATATTTTTCTCAATGATGGGTAATATTTGTAATTTGATAATTGATTTTAATCTTTTAAATAGCCAAAGATAATAAATGACTTAGATGAATAAACTTAATTTTTGTGATTTTGGATTATTCATGGGTTGGGACAATAAAGTAAGGAGACTGATTTTCTCATGGGAATTGCTAGGCTTTAGAGCTTAAAAAACACTGGATGTTGTTACCTTAGGAAAAAGTTTGGAGCTTTCCAACATAAATACTTTGAAGGGAACCATAATTATCTGAAGGCATCAGTTCTGATATTTATTTTGTCACCCTTTTATAATGTCTCTATGGTTACATTAATATGAAATACAATTAATTCATAAAATTGAGCATCTGCCAAGAATCAAGTTGAAATAAGGACACAGGCCAGTTCAAATACTTGTCATAGCTAAGGAGCACAATGAGAAATAGCTAAAGAGTCTAAATAACAGGTAAGGAGCAAAGCAATAGCTTTTCAAAAAGTGACAATTGTAATGTTCTAGATTTCAGAGGTTAAATATGATTTTTTGGTGTTTTTTAAAGGTATATTTATGGGTTTATTTTCTTTTGTGTATGAGAAAACAAATTTCTAGTTTTAGAATTTGAACAAATGTCACATTTCATGTAGAAGGCCTGCTTATTCCTCAGTAGTCAATTGCTACAAAAAAAACCCATAAAGTCAATGTGCATATTTCTTCTGACTTTTTAGATGAAAGGAATGAGTAATCTGAAAGATTGTCTACAAATCACAGCTGAACAACTGGGCTGGGTTTGTTTATAAAGAAAAATAGCTGAAGGTGGTCATGGCAACCACCAAGATTCACACAAGATCCTACAGTTCACATTGAAATAATATTTATATTGAGAGATTTTACTTTTCATACATACAAAATTGAAATGCCATCTGACTGTTAATCAGTGAGACTCCCTACAGCACCAGGCAACTCCTACTTCCTACAGAACCCTCATTCTCAAGCCCTCCTTTAATACCTTCCCACATATAACATGAGATGCATAGACATCCTTCCTTGACTTGCAAATTTGGGGTGGTTGCAGATATTATTGCTTGGTCTCTTTCCCTCTCAATTTCCCTTAGGTTCCTAGCTGAGTCAGATATTTGGTCATTTAAGAATTTCTACTCTTCTAATTTTTTTTAGAATCTTCCCACAAAGGAGGCACCTATCACATTTTTTCCTGTCCTTCTTATAAGCTATATGTGAAAAGGCAAGAAAAGCTCCTATACTTATTTTAGGTATACCACAGATAAACCTGTGAAGGTGAAGATTATTGTGATTGACTCTCCTTGGTTTTTCCAGTAAACTTCTCCTTGGTATACCCTACTCCAGTTTTCTCATAGTCTGTTTCTACTGATCTGTTTTTACTCTTTTAGCTGACTTTGATGGTTATTTCATTTGTGTTCTATCAAAGTATTTCTGCCTTTCAAGGAATATAAAATTCCCGGAATAGAGGTTTGTATTGGGGGACAGTGGGCAAGGGGTTAAAAAAGAACCGTTTAAATAAAGATTATGAAGATGCTCAAATGTCTGCCTGAAGACTTTTTGGGGGATTGTTAATAGGAAGCCATTGATGGTTTGGAGACAAGGGAGAAATATGATAAATTAGTACTAGTTTAAGATGCAGACAAACTCAGGATGGAGTGGAATCACGGAAACCAATTAGGAAGTTGAGATGAGAGCTTGAGGAACATAGAAGCAGCCTGAGAACTGAAAGTTTAATATTCCTTTCAGGTCAAAATCCATGGTCGTATGACTGGGGTTTTTATTACTAAGTAGCTGTGAAATCATGCATAGAACATTTAACCTCCTTGGGCTTTAGCTTCTCATCTAAAAATAGAAAGTTTAACTGGATAATTTTAAAAGTCTTCCATCTTTAAATTTTTATGACTGTATTTATATTGTAAAGTTGATTGGTCAGTGGTTATCTTACATTCTCAAAGAGAACCAAAATGATATGGGGTCAGTGTACAGTGTGTCCGATTAAGGCTGATCAGGCCACTATGAGTTTCGAAGGCTCTACCATAGGTCAGGTACAAGTAACCTATATGAAAAGTTGGGATGGAGATGTCTCTAAATTTGTGCACCTCACATTTCTTTTGAGCTACAGCTTTGCTTTTAGAGCACAGTGCCTTCTATAAAAGTAGAAAGGTAGTATGGCAGAGTGGATAGAGAGCTGGTCTCAAGGTAAGAAAGACCAAAGTTTAAATTTCTTCTAACATATAATAGCTAAGTGTAAATGGGCAAATCACTTAACTTCTCAGTGCTTTAAGAAACTAGAAGATTATAAGTTGTAGAGAAAGCAGCCAGAAGGTACAGTGGATAGAGCACTGAAACTGGCACCAGGAAAGCCTGAGCTCAAATCTGATTTTTCAGATGTGAATTGTATGACTTTGGGCAAGTCACCTAATTTCAGTTTGTCTCAGTTTTCTGACATTTAAAATGGGAGTAATAATAGCACCTTTATTGTTGTGAGGATTGAAATGATATCATAATCATGAAGTGTTTAGTTCAGTCCCTGGCAAGTAGTAGATATTATGTAAATGTTAGCTATTGGATATTATTAGATAGTCTAATCCTCTATTAATACAAGACATTCCTTCACATGAGAGTTTCTTATACCAATGAAATTGCAAGTTTAGTTTCTATCCCTACCTTTAAAATTTAGGTGGACCTTTGATAAATTTGTGAAGGTGAAGTTTATTTTCAGTGAACCCAACATAATGATGTCATTTTGGTCCTCTTTGAGTGTGATTAACAACTAACCAACCAGCTTGACTCTGTACCTAGTCATAAAAATGTAAAGATGGATAACCATAAACATTATCCATTTGGACTTTCAAAATTTAGATGAGAAGCTAAAGACCTAGGCGGTTCTACCCATAATTTCACAGCTACTTAGTAATAAAAACTCAGGTCGCAAGTCCATGGATTTTGATCTGAAAAGGATATTAAAGTCTCTTGGTTTTCTGCATGTCTTGTATAATTGATATTAGGTTGCTTATCTTCAATGAGTGCAGTAGGGTCTGAAGGGAGGGAGAGATTTCAGAACTTAAAACTTAAACAAATGAACACTATAAACAAACAGACAAATGCTAAATGTCTGAAATAAGATGGGAAAGTAAGGGATGAAGGTAAGAACTAAATGTTTAGTAAGAACTAAAAGAAAGTGGTTATCCAGCTCCTAAGCATGCATTTTCAGTGCTATCCTCTAGAGATATGCCCCATCTCATATTTACCTTCTAGCTCATCAATAAAATGTTTTTGTAATTTCTAGCCTGGTAGAGGCATACCTTAAGAGCAGGAATGGACTTTTAGTATGACTCAGATTTTTAGAAATACATCCAATTGGCACTATTCAATACCACTGCTCTTTAATTCAATGTATTCATACAATGATAGATTTGGTTTTAAAGTACATTATTTTGACTAAATGGGAAATATTTGCCATATTATCCATTACTACTACTTGTTTGAGAACTTGAGTAATTTCTATTTTGAAGAAAATATATTTAGTCAATTTATAATATGCTATAATATAAACATCACTGTAGCCTTACTTGCGTGGCTTCGATTTTAAGTAGCAAACGGTAATATAGGAACTTATTTATAATGATGTTACCCATATCCAATATTTTATAGCCCTTTACATTTCACACAAAATTCTTTATGAATTGACTCTCATTTTCCATGTGTAGTAAAAATATTATAAATGCTATTTTAAAATGTAGTGATCTAAGGTCTAGTGATTTAACCAAGATTTTATGGCATCATGTGGCGGAGTGGATGTAATAAATACAGGTTGTTTAACTTCAAATTCAAAGCTTTCCTACAAAACCATAACAAACTCTACAAATGGGTTTCATTGTCATCAGGTAATTGTTTATTGAAAAGCAAAAATAAAGATGCCATATGGTAGTTTTTTTTGCCTGGAATTCAATTAAAGAGTCAAGAAAAGTATTCTAATGTCATTGAATTTTATGAGTTATGGTTAGAGTGAATTAAAGGAGATATGCATTTCAAAAGACAAATCATGTGAGTCAGGATCACTTTTATAGAAGGGGAAGCCTTTGGGCCTTAGAGAATATGGATTGGATTAACTTGTTTCTATACAGAGTTAAGAGGGAGAATTGTTTGTCAGTGTTATTTGCCTACATACCAGTGCTCACAGCTAAAGGAAAGGTGTATGTGGCTGTAGAGGTGGAGAAAAAGCTAAAAAGTTGTCACTTATGTAGAGATCTCTGATTCCTTTCTGAATCCTTCCATAGAAATATTTTTATGTTCAAAAAGTAGACTCTGTTTAGTGGCTGCTATGTTAGAGTTGGACATCATTCAGTAAGACAAGATACGTTTATTAAGCACTCATTATGTGCAAGATACTCTCCTAAATGTTAGATATTAACTCATATTGGTAGTCCTCTGGAACTACCCTTTGCCTGAGGAAACATGGAAAAAGGGGAGAATTCAGCCAGAAGAGAAGTTGATTTTTTCTCTTTGATAGCCTGGTACAATGGAGAAATGGAAAATAAACATGATATTAAACTTCTCAAAATCTCTATTGTGAATAATGTTCAACAAATTTCTTGTTTCAGTGATCTTATAGACTGAGTTCCTTGTGTTATTTCTGGAACTAATATTTTTACACGTTAACTAATTAATTTAAATGATGAAGTAGAGGTTGCATTTATCAAGTTTTTAGATGACACTAAATTAGGTTGGGTCACTTCTGTCCATTCTGCACACATTCGTTTACTATGTACTAATAACGATGCTAGGTTCTGGGGATAAAAAGACAAAAAATAGTCCTGTCTTTAAGGAGAAATAACTTGTTTCCTTAAAGGGAAAACAAGTACAAAAACAAACCAATGGAAAATATATAATAAATAGATATAAAATGATTTTTTGAGAATTAAGAAAAGGCCTCATGAAGGGGGTAGCACTTGAGTCAAATATAGAAAGAAATGAAAGATTCTAAGGTCACACCTTGTGAGACAAGATTAGAAAAAGTCAGAGAAATAACAGACTAGAAAGTAAAAGTTTAAATAAGAAAAACTTAAAGTGAAATCAATCACAGCATGGAAGATTGGAAAAGACTGGGAAAAAATGTCTACAACTAACAATGGATCATAAACAACATAGTTTTATGCTATGATTGGGAAAGCAAAAGGAGCAATGTTGGATATCTTATCATAAAAATGACATGAAAGTTTTGGGAATTAATCCAACCTTTTCTACTTAATCTCCTGTTCTCAGATATGCTTATAATAAATATTTTGCTTAATGCCATATATGTCTTCATAGAGAGGATGTGATGAACCAGAATGAGAGTCAAGGGAAAAAAAAAAGAAGTGATCAAAAGAATGGAAAAGAGTTTAAGAAAAGTCAAAAGGGGTTGGGTGAGCTAGCTAGGAAAGTGCAGTTAAAGATCAATAGCTGCAATCAATCAACCTTCACAGATCAAGCAAGATTCTCTTCAGTCACAATAAGATGATTTTGTTAGACATAAGAAAGTAGTCATCCCTTGCTATATTGCAGTTCACTTATTGGGGCTTCGCCATGTCGAGGGTTTTAAAAAAATATATATCTAATTCTGTATTGTGGCGTTTTTTGCTATATCATAGGATTTTTGAAGATGAATACTGTACTGTACATAATGGAAATGCAGGTTTGTGCAAGTTTGGCAACGTAAGATTGTACACTATTGGTTGATGGAATGAAAGTGCTGTGTTCGATATCCTGGGTGCTAATTGGCTCAGTGTCTGTAGCATCAGTCTGTTTGCTCTCCCATTACTGAAAAGGTAAAAGAAAACTATCTGCCTTTGATCTTTTTAAAACTTTATTTAAAGAGAAAAAAAACCCACTGGAGTTCCCCTAGGCTGAAATGAACTACCTCTCCACTACTTGAATCTCTTCAGATTCAGTTATCTCCTAGGCGCAGGATTGGTCCTTATATAGACCAATCATGCACCCAGAAGTAGGGGGCCATGGTCTCCCTAGGACGAGATTGGTCTATTGGAGACCAATCCCAGGCCAGGAAGTAAGGGGGAGGGACCCTTGGGACATGCTGGGGAATGTAGTCTCCCCAGCCACAACGCTTCAAAACCCACACTACTTTGGGGATTTTCACCTATCACAGGGGTCTCTGGAACCTAACTCCCACAATAGGTGAGGGATCACTATTTCTAATTGGTAAAAGTGGTTATATTTGATAAATGGCCAAAAATGGAGGCTATGGGATCATTGTGCCTGTACACTTAATTTCAGGACTACAGTACATTATATATAATAGACTTAATACGCCTTTGTTGAATGGATTCATGGGAGTTGATTGATTTAGCCCAGGGTTAGCAAGCTACAATCCATGGATCAAATCTGCCCCTCAGCTATTTTTGTATAACTTTTAAGCAAAGAATAATATTTATATTTTCATAGGTGTCCTGCGAGTTAACATGATTTTTCATCTTTTAATATTTTAAAATACAATTTCTATGTACAGTAAAAGCCATTTAAAACTTGAGAATCATTGGAAAACATTGAATAGTCTGGATAAGGCTCATGGACCATAGTTTTCCAATCTCTGATTTAGGCAAAAGTCTTCAGTCTCACTTCCTGATAAATAATTTACATAGCTATCGTTCCTTCTCTGTCTCCTTCAGATCATACTTTTGCCAGTTTCCATAATGAATTCTAAATTTTATATTTTTTCTTCAAGCCCTGGATGCATCCTTTTTTTATTCCAATTCCATATAGACTTATAGAGGACCTCATTCCCTCTTCTCTCAAAGGAATTAATTTATCTTTTACAAACTCTTATCTAATCTGTATACAAAAATTCCTCTGTACTAACGGTGCCAAAGTCAAATAGAAATGAAGTCCATTATGCTGGACATAAGTATTCCAGAAGGCCACATATTGACTTAGAAAAATTTATATCTATGTTCTAGTTATTTTTATTTTGTCAAGTATTTCACAATTCAATTTTAATATAGTAGAGGTACACTCCAAAGTGTTGCATGGAGGCTATATATTTGAAATTGCTATTCAATACCATCCTCAATTCTATCTTCTTTTGCTCCATTCTCTCAATGGAGAGACGACCTTTTCCCCTTAATAATTTTGGCCTTTGATTCTATTCTCTCACTTTCCTTTTGGAATGATGGACTTCAATCATTTTCAATCTTTCCTTCTAGAAGTCCCTGCCTTGCTACTGACAAATATACCCTGACAACTTCTAGTCTAAAACAAAACAACAAAAACCAACCCTCCCCCCATCCTCTTGATCTTGCTATCATACCATATCCTTCCTCATTTTCATAGCCAAAATCTTTGGAAAAAGTCATTTTTTATACTAACAACCTCCATTACATCAAATTTTACTAACTTCTTATTCCCTTGCATATTGGATTCTAATCCCTCCATTCAACTAAAACTACTCTAGGTCCAATGTTATTCATTTTTAAAATTTTTTTCTCAGTTCTATGACTTTTTCTTATTCCTCATGAAATGAAAAATTTTGATTACGTTGAGTTTAAAAGTTTCTGTACAAACAAAGCAACCAAGATTAGCAGGGAAACAACAAAATGGGAAAAAAATTGATACCAAGTATCTCTGACAAAGTCCTCATTTCTTAAATATATAGGGAAATGAGACAAATTTATGAGAATACAAAGCATTTCTCAACTGATAAATGGTCAAAGGATATAAACAGGCACTTCTCATTCTTGATCTCAGAAGTTTTTGAGACAGTGGCCAAACTCCTGCTCCTAGATTTTCTATCTTTGACTTTTATGACACTGCTTTGTAATTTTCTTCCCTCCTGAATACACCTAAGTAAAAAAAAAACCATAGAAAACAAGATAAATAGTTAAATATGAGAAACGACAACAACAAACAACAGGTATGTGAGGGAGTGAAAAATTATTAGGTAGAAAAAAGATTGGATTTTGTGGGCATGGAAGGAGGCAAAATGTGTCATTTCACTTTTCATAATATTATCTGTTTTGTTTAGTCATAAATTCTTCCCTTATCCATAAGTCTGACAGGTAAATTTTTCTGTGTTTTAATTTGCTTTGATATCTGTCTTTATTTCTTTCCTTTTTTTTTAAACCCTTAACTTCTGTGTATTGGCTCATAGGTGGAAGAGTGGTAAGGGTGGGCAATGGGGATCAAGTGACTTGCCCAGGATCACACAGCTGGGAAGTGTCTGAGGCTGGATTTGAACCTAGGACCTCCCATTTCTAGGCCTGACTCTCATCCACTGATCTACCCAGTTGCCCCATCTGTCTTTATTTCTAAAGTAAGTATTCATTTTGACTTTATCTTGTATGATATGAGATGTTGGTCTATGCCAAGTTTCTGCCATTATTTTTTTCTGTTTTTTTTTTTTCTAGCAAGTTTTATCAAATAGTAAGTTCTATCCCCAATAGCTTGGATCTTTGGGTTTATTGAATACTGGTCATTACTGTATGTTGATTTCCTAACCTATTCCATGAATCAGCTACTCTATTTCTTAGACATTACCAGATTGTTTTGATGATTAATGTTTAATAGTAGAATTTGAGAGCCAGAACAGCTAGGCCTCCTTCTTTCATTTTTTTGCTAATTCTCTTGATATTCTTGACTTTTTCCCATCAGACAAATTTTGTTATCATTTTTCTAGTTGTAGGAAATAATTTTGGGTAGTTTGATTCAGATGGCATTGAATAGCTGAGTTAATTTAGGTAGGATTGCTCTTTTTATTTCATTGGCTCAGCCTATCCATGAACAATTAATATTTTCCCAATTGTTCAGGCCTGATTTAATTTGTGTGAAAAGTGTTTTGTAATTGTGTGTATATAATTGGTGAGTTTCTTTTAATAAGTTTACATTTACATTGTCTTTTTAATATTTTTTATTTTATATTATTTAGAGCTATTTTGAATGGAATTTACTTTTCCATTTTTTGGTGTTAAATTTTATTGATGGTAAATAAAATGCTGGAAATTTCTTTTTGGTTTATTTTGTAACCTGCAATTTTGTCAAATTTATTAAATGTTTCCATTAGTTTTTTGGTTGATTCTCTGGGATTCTTTATGTAAATTATCATATTATCTATAGAGTGATAGTTTTGTTTCCTCATTGCCTATTCTAATTCCTTCAGTTTCTTTTTCTGCTCTTGTTGCCTTAGCCAGCATTTCTAGTATAATATGAGATAGTAGAGGTGATTATGGGTATCTTTGTTTCTCGTTTAATCTTACTGGGAAGGATTCTTGTTTATCCCCATTACAGATGATACTTATTGATAGTTTTAGATATATCCCCTTTATCACTTTAAGGAAAGCTCATTTTATGCCAATGTTTTCTAATGTTTCTATAAGGAATAAGTGTTTTATTTTGCCAAAATCTTTTTAATGCCTCTATTGAAGTGATCATATGGTTTCCATTGGTTTTTTATATGGTCCACTATGCTGATATTTTTCCTAATATTGAACCTTCCTATCCCTGCAATCCTGGTATAAAACACTCTTGCTCATATTGTATGAGTCTTGTGATGTAATTGTGTAGTCTCCTGGATAGTATTTAATTTATGCAATGGATGCAAATTATTAAATCCATATTCATTAGGGACATTGGTCTATAATTTTCATTTTCTGCTTTAGTTATTTCTGGTTTAGGTATCAGAACCTTATTTATGTCATAAATGGAATTTGGAAAAAATTTCTTCTGCTGCTGCTTCTTCTTTTTCTATTTCCCCAAATAGTTTATGTTCTGTTATGATTTACTATTCTTTGAATATTTAATATAATTCACTTGTGAATTCATCTAACCTGCAGAATTTTTCTAAGGAAATTCTTTGATGATTTATTAAATTTTGTTTTAAGTTAACTGTTTAAGTATTCTAGTTCCTCTTTTGTTAATCTAGGTAGTTAATGTTTTTGTAAATTTTTTTTATTTCACCTATAATGTCAGACTTAACATATAGTTGGAAAAAATATCTCCCAATAATTGCTTTAATTCTGTCTTCATTGGTTGTGGCTTCATTTTTGTAATTTTTACATGGCATGTAATTTTAATAGCACTTTGGTTTTCTTCTTTCCTTTTTTTAAATCAAGTTGACCAATAATTTATCTATATTTATTTTTTCACAAAACCAACTCCTTGTGATATTTATTAGTTCAATGGTCTTCTTACTTTCAAATTTTTTGATCTCTCCTTTGATTTTCAGGATTTCCAATTTGGTGTTTAATTGAGTATTTTTAATTTATTCTTTCCTAGTTGGTTTACTTGCTTGCCCAATTCATTCATTTACTCTTCCTCTATGTTATTAATGCAAATTTAGAGATATAAATTTCCCCCTAATTTGTGTATATGCCACAAATTTTTGTGTATTGTGTATTGTTTTATTTCCTTTAATGAAATTATTGACTGTTTCTATATTGTGTTCTTTGACCCATTCATTCTTTAGGATATGTTTATTTAATTTCCAATTAATCTTTAATCTTTTTGCTGTCCTTTGGTGAATGTGATTTTTATCGCATTATGTTCTGAAAAATATAAATTCAATATTTTTGATTTTCTACTGTGAAGTTTTTGTGCCTATTATATGGTCAATTTTTGTAAAAGTG
Organism: Gracilinanus agilis; assembly: GCF_016433145.1. Classification (NCBI taxonomy): domain Eukaryota; kingdom Metazoa; phylum Chordata; class Mammalia; order Didelphimorphia; family Didelphidae; genus Gracilinanus; species Gracilinanus agilis. The sequence continues at coordinate 230,641,782 of NC_058132.1, read as the reverse complement.
CCATATATTTCTGAGGAAAAGGTATATTCCTTTCTATTTTTATTCACTTTTTTCCCAGAGGTCTATCATATCTAAATTCTCTAAAGTTTATTTACCTACTTAAATACTTTCTTATTTAATTTTGATTGTGCTTATCTACTTCTGAGAGGGGAAGGTTGAGGTTTCCCACTATTAAAATTTTATTCTTTCCTCCTGTAACTCATGTAATTACCCTTTAGGAATTTGGATGCTATTACATTTGGTGAATATATATTTAGAACAGATATTGTTTCATTGTCTGTGGTGCCTTTTATCAACATGTAATTTCCCTCTTTATCTCTTTTTATTAGATTAATTTTTTACAATTTTTACTTTTGCTTTGTCTGAGATTATGATTGCTCCCCCTACTTTTTCCCCCTTTAATTGAGGCATGGTAGATTCTGTTCTAGTCCCTTACTTTTTACTCTCTGCGTGTCTCTCTGCTTTCTATATGTTTCTCATAGATAGCATATTATGGGATTTTGGAGTTTAATCCAGTCTGCTACCTTACTCCATTTTTTATGAGTGAGTCCATCCCATTCCTATTCATAGTTATGATTACTATGTATTTCCCTCCATCATATTTCCCTCCCCATTTACCTTTATTTCTCTCTCCTTTTGGCCTTTTCCTGTTAAGAGATGTTTTGCTTCTGATCATCACTTCCCCCAATTTGCCTTCCATTTTGTTCACCTCCTCCCTTCTCTTATTCCCCTTTGCCTCCTAATTCCCAATAGGGTAAGTTAGGTTTTTTTAGACTGAGTTAAGACCAATGAGAGTATAGTTCAAATATTGCCAGCCATATCTCCTTTCTCCTCCTCCGTTGTAATGACTCTCAGATTCCTGTTCCTTATGAGATAAATTATCCTCCTCTGTCTTTCCTTTTCTCTTCACCCTGTGTTCTTCTTTCCCATTCCTCAATTTCTGGGGGGGAAGATATCAATATATCCTGTTCTGCTTATTCTTTCTCTGTACATACTCCTTCTTATTGTCCTAATAGTGATAAAGTTCTTAAATGTTTTAATTACTTTAAGTATCTTAAATATTTAAGTATCTTACATGAATTAAGTCATCATATAGCTTAAATTTCTTAATTATCACCTTTCCAGGTATGAATATATTCAGTTCAATCTAATTTAAAATTTTAAGTTCTGAGTTTTCTGTTTACTTTTTTATGTTTAACTTGAGTGTTGAATTTTCTCACCAAATTTTCTTTTCAGCCCTTTTTACTTTGGTTCAGGAATACTTAGTACTTAGTACTTTATTTTGTTAAATGCCACTTTTTTCCCATGTAAGGTTATGGTCATTTTGGCTTGTTTCTGATTCTTGGTTGTAGGCCTAAATCCTTTGGCTTTGAGAATTTTATATTCCATGCCTTCTGCTACTGAGTGAACTCATGGAAGGCAACAGTTATTGATTGATGGGTACCCATTTAAAACAACATATACTCCATTTACAGGTCAAATGTGTCAGTGAATCTTCTTGTCATATATGCATACTTCACCTATACTAGTAAGTACACTTCCTTCTCATAACCATTGAATCATATAGGAAAGTTCACTGAAATTACAAATGATGATTGATTCTTGCAACTGGATGCTTTTTGAAATCATTCTATTGCCCCCACCTAAAGGATTGTCTGTCCAGTTTTGGCTAACACCCACAAAAAACAAACAAAACTAAAAAATCTTACTCTTAACTGTAAAAAAGTAGGGAAGGAATGAATTTTTTTTTTGTAATTTGTCCAGTTAAGATATGCAATTTTCTTTACTATTTTTACTGACTTAGCAGATATTTAGCTAAGGAAGTAATATTTTCTGTTCTCTGGGAATCAAAAAGGGCATGTATTTATGATGATATTTATGTTAAAATGTCATTTATTACACTAACTCAACATTTGTTGAGCTGCATACATTAATTGAAATTAGAAATTCATTTATATACATGAATCAACTATTTGCTGAATGCCTGTAGTGTTCAAAATTCTGTGACACGTGGTAAGTAGATAAAGATGCAGAGTCTAAGATAGAATATTTACTTTTAATGATCTGACAGTCTAATAAGGGAAATTAGATACAAAGTTACTTTCAATTTTAGACAATATAAAATAAATATTGTGGAACAAATGAAATGTAATATTAGTGTTATTTAGTTTCTAAACTCTAAGTGGTAAGGATAATATCATAACAATACTTGATTTTTCAGAAATCAGACAATAATAGCAAAAAGGGTTTATTGAGAAGAATATGTGCTTATAACTTAGTGTTATTTTAATTTCTGGGTTATTATTTATTTTAATTAGACCAAAGGATCAAGATGAATAAGTCTAAAAATTGCAGTCATATAAGTTCTTCCAACTGGAATTCTATTTAACTACTTCAGAGTAAAATTTCAATTGCACTTTAAGTGTTAATGATTTCAGTTGTTTGTGAACTAAAAAATGCCAGAGTGTTCATTCTTAAAAGATTATTATTGCAGCTGCACTGTATTAATGACTCGAGGCTACATTTCCTATTTCATGTGATTTATAGCTCTGTATCCGCATGAATGGGAGCCATTTTCCACAGGCAACAGCATAATGAATGGAAAGGACAAATTAATTGAAAAATATTTGATCCCATTTCACATGCAGCAGTTTTATCTTGGTAGTAAAGGATTTCCCATGTTTGTTTGAGATTTTTTTTTACACCTGCTCTGATATAAATGTTCTGAATTGAGCAGAAGTACTTTTTTTTCCCATTTGTGTGTATTTTGGGACATTGATGTGTCAGGAAATTTGAAAGAACAATTCACTTAAAAAGAGAACTACATGAAAACAGAATATGTAATATTATCTTTGGTCTATAAATATATTGTGATGATGAATCTATACCTATAGATTTTATATGCCTAGAAGACAGAAACTGGTGTCTGACTTTAGATTTTAGGTAACAAAATAATTCTTTTATTGGAAGCATATACATAAGTGGGGCAGCTGAGTGGCTCAGTGGATTGAGAGCCAGGCCTAGAGCCTGGAGGTCCTAGGTTCAAGTCCAGCCTCGGACACTTCCAGCTGTGTGACCTTGGGCAAGTCACTTGACCCCTACTGCCCACCCTTACCACTCCTGGGCCAAGGACGGTCCCTAGCACGGATGAAAAAAGGAGGAGGGTTGGGCGTGGGGCTAGCAACCCACCCTGTAAAAACTACATCTGCTAAAGAAACTGCAACCTAAAGTAGGGGCAGCTGGGCTAGCTCAGTGGATTGAGAGCCAGGCCTAGAGACGAAAGGTCCTAGGTTCAAGTCCGGGCTCAGACACTTCCCAGCTGGGTGACCCTGAGCGACTATGTGTCCCATTGCCTACTGGTTGTGGCCCTATGCTCCTTGAATGGAGTCCCAGGATAAAATTATATTTATATATATATATATATGTATATATATATATATATATATACATAAGTGAACATTCTCTAAGGCTGATATATCTGATTTGATGAGGTTGGAAATGGTTATGGCCTTAGAGGCAATAGAACTGGGATTGAATTCCTGCCTCAACATTTCCTAGCAGTATTAAAAGTCAAATTAAATTTCAAAATCTCAGTTTTCTCATCTATAAAAGAGTAATAATGGCATTAGCAATAGTCATATCATACGGTTATTGTGAAAAATGCATTGAAAACCTTATAACACCATATAAATGTGAGTTATTATGACATTATGAAAATTTTAAAGTCTCTTCATAATTTAGAAATTACAATTTCATGATCATGGGAAAATCAAGTAACTTAACTGTTTCTATTTTAAGATAGACTAATCCTCCATCTTGTTGACATGAGAGGAAAGGATTCCGTATGAATATAAATTATAGTTATTGTCTGCCACTTTTTAAATTTATAGAAAAGTTTTTGTTAACTCATCATGTTTGTATTGATATTTATGATTAATTTTTATTATATATATGTGATAAAATTCAATTTGGTAAAAAAACAAATTCAAAACAGGCAGAAAAAGAGAATTGTGTTATTTGCATTGATTCATAAACATTTCTTTTCACCTTGTATTCATCTGTAAAACAAATTTGAGAATCAGTATCATTCTAGCAGTTTGGTGATTAGAACTTAGATTCATTTGAAGAAGCATCTTGAAGGAAAGCTTCTTTGTTGTGTTTTAAGATAATTTATATTGACTAAATTAAAAAAAAATCTTAAGTATTTTTCATCCTGTCTACACCTTCTTAAAATAGTTGTTGAAAATCATATTTTCACCTCTGTGAGACTTGGTTTGATGTATTATTTAAGTTCAGATCCTGTTTAACACCTTGTAAATTTTTTTAACTTGAGAAAACAAATTAACTTTGGCTATATAAAAGATTCTCTGTTATTTCCTCTTAATTTAGTATAGAGGAAAAATATCCCTCTTGCTCACTCCCATATATTAGTTTCAGTGTAGGTTTCCTTGGCAAGTTCACTCAAAGTCCACTGCAGATGTGCTCTCCATTTCGGTTTTTTTACTTCGTGTTATGGAAGTTGAAAAGTGAAATGTGAGAGCTATAGTAAAAGATGAGAACAAGTCAGCATGTGCAAACTACATTCATGCTCTATTAAGCTATTGGAGGCAAATTTTTTAAATTCAGTACTTTAAAATGGAAAAAAGAGATACAAATATTGATGAATGGAAAATGACATAAGATGATGCTTGGAAAAAAAATCAGTTTCAAAATACCAAAGAGGCTATTTTTTGTTGGGGTGATAAATATAGAAGGGTTGAATAATTAATTACTGATACAACTTATTTCTTTATTATTATCTTCTATTGGTAATTGACCTCAATTTCTCTTCCCTGAAATTTAGGGTAAGTGTACATTTAGCCTTCTAATATATATTCATTGGAAGATAACACAAACTACCTGAACTTCCTTTCACTGTCTTCCTCACAGATATTTTAATTGAGTTGATGCAAAATGCTATAATATTTTACAGATCCATAATTTCACCTGTGTAGATATTAGCTCCACTGCCAAATATTTCTATACAACTAGCAGATGGCTATTGAAAGTGACAGTGGTTGAAATATTCATTACTTTGATGCCTACCAAGTAAAGAATATTTCTAAATTTAAATAGACTAGTCCTATTACAGTCTTAATGTCTACCCATGCATAAAGCCTTCCCAGTTGGATAGTACTTCCCAAAGCTTATAGAATCTGCTGGCATTAACTTTAAGAACCCAGGGTCACATTCACGTGGTGATAAAGCTATATTTTATATAACTGGATTTTGGTAGAAGATAATATAATCCAAAAATGTTTAATAAAGAGATACTGTGCTTAGACATTATGGGAAATGTATATGTAAATAAACACAGTTCCTGCCCTCATGGAGTTGATAGTTTACTTTAGTGGATAGATAACAAACAGGTAACTAATAGACATCATAAGTGCATCAGAAAGTAAAGACCTCAGTAAGCACTCACATGGGGGAAGCCCATAGCCATTGTGTGGTAGCTACAAAGAGGCCAATTAAACTTGATGTAAGGGAGGAAAAAAATCTTATAGTTAGGACAATCCAAAAATGGAATGGATTACCACCAGAGGTGGTGAGTTCCCCTACGTGAAACTCTTGATTAAGTATATAATAATATGAATTCCTTTTATATCTTTGATGCAATAGATGTCAACTGAGATTCCTTACAGCTGAAATAGTGCTGTTTTTCTTGAGAGGATATGCACATACATAATTACAAAGAAATTATGACATAAACCCAATGTAAGTTCAGAAGCAGAGGTAAAATATAGGGATAAGGGAAATGTACTAACAGCTAGAGTATCAGAAATAATATATGAATTACATTTTATTATTTAATGAACAAAATCTCTTTTTCTCTCCATTATACGCCTACTACCACTGGGGGAAAAACCTTCATAAAAATATGCATAATGAAGCAAAATAAAATACTACATTGACCATGGCCAAAAACATCTATCTCATTCTCTATCCTGAATCCATCCTTTCTGTTAAAAGATGAGCATCGTGCTCCTTAATTGGTCTTCTGCTTCTATGTTTGGTCACTGCATTATTCAGAGTTGAAGCTATTTGGTTTTGCTCTGTGTGGTTGTTATTGAATAAACTGTTTTTCTTCTCTTTTCACTCTGCAACAATTAATATAACTCTTTCCATATTTCTTTATAATCATATCTTTTATCATTTCTTATGGCTGAAGAGTATTGTATTATGTTCATACACTCTAATTTGTTATCCATTCCACAATTGGTAAGCACCTCTGTAGTTTCCAGTTGTTTTGCTACCACAAAAAAAGCTGCTGTAAATATTTTTCTGACTATAAGTGCTTTACTTCTTACTTTGATCTCTTTGAAGCTATAGATCTGGTAGTGGTATTGCTTGAGAAAAGGTCATGCATATTTTACTAACTTTTGGGGCAAAGTTTCAAATTGCTTTCCATAATGGTTGGACCCGTTCCCAGTGCCACCAGTAATATAATAGTGTTTTCCTGAAGGCTCATTCCCAAACATTTGTAATTTTCCTTCTTTGTCACATTTGCTAGTCTGATGACTGCAAGGTAGAACACCATTAAACAGATTAAATTGAATTTGTATTTCTCTTATTATTCATGTTTTGAAGCATCTTTTTACATGGGTATTAATAGTTTGGATTTTTCTTCTGAAAACTGTTTGTTCATATACTTCAGCCATTTATTAATTGAGCAGTGATTCTATGGGATTCGAATAAGTTCCTTATATTTTTAGAGAGCTATATCTGGATATATATTTTTATATGTACATACATAAATATGTGATATATATATATATATTTCAGAGAAAGTTCTATGAAAAGGTATTCCCCAGTTGCCTGTTTCACTTCCAATTTTAGTGCATTGGTTTTTCTCATGCAAACAATTATTTCCCTTCTTCTCCTTCTCCTTGACTCATTGAGAAGGCAAAAAAATAAAACCCATTACAAATATGTAGAGATGTGCAAAAAATTGCATTAACCAAATTACAAAAAAAAGAGAAGGAAAGAAAGGAAAATATACTTAAAACTGTATTTTGAATCTATCAATTCTCTTTCTGGAAGGGGATAGCATGATTTTTCATGAGTCCTTTGAAATTTTGGTTGTTCATTGTGTTGTTTAGAGTTATTGTGTTGTTCCAAGTTGATTGTCTATAATATTGCTGTTTCTGTATAAATTATGCTTCTTTTTCTGATCAATTTTTCCTTAGTTCAAATGTATCTTCCCAGGTTTTTCTGAAAGTGTTCTCTTCATCATTTCTTATAGCAAAAGGAAACTGCATCACATTTATAGATCATAATTTGTTTAATTATTTTCCAATTGATGTATATCTTCTCACCAAAAGAGCTTGTATAAAAACGTTTCAATTTTTTGTAACTGAAATTGTCTTTTATGTTCTGTGAACAACTTTATCCCATCTGGTTTTGAAAAACCTTTATATTTTGAAGCATTGTCCAGGCAATTTCTGAGAAGCAGGCCTAATAGCTTGCTTTGTGGTCTTTCAAAACTCAACAAATGTCTTGTGGAGTATGAATAAAGCAAGTGAAGAAATTCAGCCCCAGATCTAGCGATACTTGCTATTTTAAGAAAAAAAATAGTAGGTCCAGTACAAAAGAGGCACATAAATTCATATAATGCAACAAAAATATAAATGAAGTTAAGCCAAGAACATCAGTTAATAATGAATGATTGTACTTGGAGTTATATTAAAAAGTCACTAAATTATACATTCACTTTGACCTAGCATCTAACTGCTAAGAAGTAAAAAACTGACAGAAAGGGACCATATATACTAAAATATTATAAGAACACCTTTTTGTGGTATCAATTAACTCAGAGGAAAGTGGGTGCCCATAACCTGGGGAATGTTGAACAAACTGCAAATATGTAGATGTAATGAATTGTTATTATACCACTGGAAATGATAAATGAATATTTGGAATATAGGAAGACATATAAAATAATTCAGGCTAAATTAAAAAGAACCAGATAAACCATATAGACCACAAATACCATAATGTAAATAAAATGAATAATAAAATGAAGTGGAGTGTTATGTAATTATAATGACCAACCTTAGTTCTTAGAGAAGATGTGTACCTCTTTCATTCCCTGTAGAGTTAAAAGCAATGAGTATAGAATTAAAGAATGTTCCATTTGCTTTCAGAGAAAGTTGATATATGAATGTGCTTAACCATTTTGTTGTTTTGTTGATGCTGTTATTTTTATAATAAAAATGTTGATTAAGGATATAAACAGAATTGACTGTGTTACAAAAACAAAAGTGTTTAATAAAATATAAAATGAGCATTTCCATTCTGCCAATTTAGCCTATGACATGTTGTTTTGTTTTGTTTATAGAAAATGTGAAGAAATTGAGAGTCAGCATGACTGAGAGTACTGGACAGAGAGTCAAGAAGACCTTTTTTTTTTTTTTCCAAATCATTCTTCAGGCACTAAAAGTTACTTAACCTCTATAAGATTCTAACTCTATGATAATTTAGTTCACTGGTTTTAAACTTCTATAGAAAATGGGCCCTCTAAACTTTAGGTAAGGATCTCCAAGGGTCACATATTGACATAATTTTAAAATGTAATATTTGTTTCATTGTATTTTTATTATTTTTTGTTAAATATTTCTCAATCACATTTTAATCTTGCTATGGCTGCAATTGGGTATATTGCGGGCCACAGGTATTCTCATGCTTGACACCTCTGATCCAAATCAAGAGTTCTTAACCTGAGGTCTCTAAATTTATTTTGTAAAGTTTTTTGATAACTATATTTCAATATAATTGCCTTTGTAATCCTATGCATTTTATTTTATATGGTTAAAATATTATTCTGAGAAAGGGTCCATATGTTTCACCAGACTGCCAAAGGGATCTATGACATAAAAAATGTTAGACTGACCAATAAGAGAACAAAATGACCAACTACCATCATTACCTGCTCACTATAAAAGTGAAATTTTGTAGTATTTTGGCAGACAGGACAAAGAAGAAAAGGAAGGCAGGCTGAACAATATTAGAAATTGCATCATGCTAGGAGTGTGGTCCATAGACAGTTGATTTATGTTCACCACAACCCTGCAGTTTTCAAGTGTTCTTTCATAATAGTACATGCATCATACTTAACCTCAGGTGTGACGGGTTACATTTTTAAGGCAGGAGTTTGATCAAAAGCCAGTGTGTAGGGGCAGCTGGGTAGCTCAGTGAAGTGAGAGTCAGGCCTAGAGACAGGAGGTCCTAGGTTCAAACCCGGCCTCAGCCACTTCCCAGCTGTGTGACCCTGGGCAAGTCACTTGACCCCCATTGCCCACCCTTACCACTCTTCCACCTATGAGACAATATACCGAAGTACAAGGGTTTAAAAAAAAAAAGCCAGTGTGCAGTTTATTAAATGCAAAACACTTAGATTATTATTAGGAAATACAGATTGGAAATAGGAATGAGGAAAGTGAAAGTAATCTTATAATGAACAGTGATGGGCAAACTACAGCCCTGGGCTAAGACGTGACCCCCTGAAATGTTCTATCAGCCACTTGACATTATTCCTAATCTGATGAATACAATGAGTAAGAAACAATACAATGAAACTTTGAAAGAGTTGCCTTAGAAACAGACTGACAGATGAGCATTTCCTTTCCTTTAGACCCCTCTTTAAAAAGTTTGCCCATCACTGTATAATAGATAACTATACACAAGATTCGAATCCTAACTAAATTTTTCTAGAAAATCCTACCTCTATCTGCCTCAGAGGGCAGAATCTTCTGCTAGGCCAAAGCCCTAGACTATTCTCCCATTCTCCCTGTCTGATAATATAACCACTATCTACCTTATCTACCCACATTATTAATACTAAATAAGGTTATTTAGGCCTTAAATCCGTTTCTTTGATTTCTCACAATCTCAGAGAACAAGACACACACTCCTCTCCCCAGGGAACCCAGAGACAAAAAGCCCTTTGCAAGTATCTCCAACTCACTAACTCCCCTGGGCCACACCCTTCTAAAGGTCATCAACTGACAGTTTGCACAGCAAGGGGTCTCTTTCCATTGAAACTGAACCACTCTGCTGGCCTGGATTAATTTTTTTTTAAACCCTTGTACTTTGGTGTATTGTCTCATAGGTGGAAGATTGGTAAGGGTGGGCAATGGGGGTCAAATGACTTGCCCAGGGTCACACGGCTGGGAAGTGTCTGAGGCCAGATTTGAACCTAGGACCTCCTGTCTCTAGGCCTGACTCTCACTCCACTGAGCTACCCAGCTGCCCCCCTGGATTAAGTTTTACCAATTAATAAAATAATCTTTGGCATTAACAATATTTTTTAAAATATAAATACCCAGGGATTAGGTAGAACTTTTTTCTAACATTTGAGGAAATAAAAAAAAAAGGGGGGGGGGGAAGGACCTACTCTTACAAAAATATTGGTAGCTGTACTTTATGTGATGACAAAGAATTGTAAGTTGAAGTGATGTCTATCAATTGGGGAATGGCTGAATAAATTGTGGTATATGGTGGTGATGGAATAATACCGTGCTTTAAGAAATGATGAACATAAAATAAAAAAAAAAAAGAAATGATGAACAGAATCATTTCAGAAAAAGCTGGAAAGACCGACATGAACTGATGGAGAATGAAATAAGCAGAACCAGAAGAATGCTATCCGCCTCCTGAGTAAGAACTGTTGGAGTCAGAATACATATCATTTTTCACTTGCTTATTTGAGTTTTTGTTTGGGGTTTTGGTTTTATATGATTATTCACTTACAGAAATGAACAATATAGAAATATGTTCTGTATGATAATACATGTATAACCCAAATTGAATTGCTTATCAGCTCTGGGAGGGAAGAGGGAAGGGGAGAAGGGAGACAATTTGGAATCACATAACTTTGGAAAACTTACGTGGAAATTTGTTTTTACATGTAATTGGTAAAAATTAAAATTAAAAATGAATTTTTAAAAAATAAATTGATCATAGAAATAATGCAGTCTTAGAGTTAGTAGAGATACTGAATATCATCTATCTAAACTAAGTGGCATTATGGAAAGAATAAAGGAAATAGACATTATGCATCTACTATGTGTCAGACACTGTGCTAAGCATTTTACAAATACTATTTCATCTTTATAATAACCCTGGGAGATAAGTGCTATTTTAATCCCCATTTATAGTTGAGACAATTGAAGCAGAGGTTAAGTAACATGCACAAGGTTACACAGCTAGTAAATGTCTATGGTCACATTTAATCTCGGGTTTTCCTAACTCCTGGTTTAGTAGTCTTACCATGGCATGCCAGAAAGATCATGGGATTAGGAGGAAGAGAAGTTGAGTCCAAATACTTTCTCAGAAAGTACATGGAATGAAAAAGTCACTTGACCTTCCTGGTCCTTAGTTTCCCCTTCTGTCAAATGAAGGGTTTAGATTAGATGGCTCTTTTGATTCCTTCCAATTTCTTCTTAAATTTAAACTGAGAAACTAATATTTGAAGCACAAAGGTTCCTTACTAATCCATGACAAACACGTTATATTTGAGATTTTAAATTGTCTGAGAGGAGTTGAATGTTTCCGGATCCTTAAAAAAAACTCTAATGGTCTTCAAAAGAGGACTTTTGAACCCCCATAGGCAGGCAAGTAGTATTAAATGATCTGTGGTTTGTTGGTGTTTCCTAGCATAGCCATTGAATTCTCCTTTTTTTATTTTCCCAGGGAGCCTCAGGAGCTAGTGAGTCATGCTTCACTGTTTACTTCCCACAGCCTGAGAGACTTAATCATGGAGACCCATGAGACTCAAAAAATTAGTGTTACCAAGTTAATTTTACTGGATTCACAATGCAATTTTAGCATTACCAAATTTATTCAATTGAAAATAAAATTATAAATACATTCAATGAATATGAAGAGTCATTGAATCATGGATTGAGAGTTTGAAGGAACCTTAGAGGTTCTCTAATATAACTCCCTCATTTTGTAGATGAGGAAACTGAGGAACTTAGGGGTTAAGGGACTCACAAGAAGAAATACAGGATACAAGTAGATATGAGCCAGAAGTTAATACAAATGAAATAAAATGAATTTTCAATAAGACATCAGAATTGCCATGAATTAAACTCCAGAGTTTTGCATACTTGCAACCATGTGAATGAATTTGGACCCATTTTATTTAACTCATACTTATGGTTTAAATCAACCCAACTGCTAGAATCCCAGTTGCCAAAATTATCATGAATTTATCTTGTAAATATACTTATTCATTTGTATATTGTCTCACCAAATAGAATGCATCTTACTTGAGGTCAGAGTCTGTCTCATTTTGGTTTTTAAAATCCTTTTAATAGCTTTCATGATACCTGAAACAAAGCAGACACTTAAATCCTTTTTGATTAGTTGTATAGTAATTAGCCCAATAGTCAATGTGCCAACTATGTAACATTTTTAAATGTCTAGAATGACTAAACAGGCTACATTATCATAATTTTGGTCATAGTCAATAAACACAACAAATCAGGGCTTGATTTATTAATTTGTCCATGTTCTGTACTTGACAAATTGATGGAGACTTTTGGTAAAAATTTTGGGAAAACTAGAAGGCAGTTTGGCAGAAATTAGATATACACCAATATCTTCGACCATTTATGAGGCTAAGATCCAAATGGATACATGATGTAGGTATAAAGAGTGATAGTATAAATAATTTAGAAGAACAGGGAACACATTAGCCATCAGATTTATGGCCAGAAACATAATTTATGAATAAGCAAGAGACAGAAAGCATTTTGAAATGTAAAATGAATAATTTTGAATATGTTAAATTAAAAAGGTTTTGTACAAATAAAATGAATGTAGGTAAGATTAAAAGGAAAGAAATAAGAGGGGGAAAATTAGTTTCTCAGCTAGGGGTCTCATATCTCAAATATAGAAAATTTTGTGAAGCATATAAGAATATAAGCCATTCTCCAATTGATAAATGGTCAAAAGATATGAACAGACAGTTTTTGGATAAAGATATCAAAGCTCTGTGTGTGTGTGTGTGTGTGTGTGTGTGTGTGTGTGTGTGTGTGTATGTGTGTGTGTGAAAATGCTCTAAGGTATGTTGATTAGAGAAATGCAAATCAAAACAGCTCTGAAATTTCATCTCATACCTATCAGATAGGCTAAAATGATAAAAGGGCAATATAACAAGTGTTGGAGGGGGTGTGGAAAATAGGGATTCTAATACATTTTTGGTGGAACTGTAAACTGATCAAACCATTTTAGAGCACATTATAGAATTGTACTCAAAGAGTTATAAAATTATATACCAGCAATAACACCATTGGGTTAAGATGATCAAGGAAAAAAGAAAAGAAAATATGTATTCTAAAATATTTATTACAGCTAAGAACTGGTAAATAAAGGGATGTCCCTCAATTGGGGAATGGCTGAACAAATTGTAGCATATGGATATAATGGAATATTACTGCACCATGAGGAAGGATGAACAGATGCTGTGAAGATTAGAAAGAAAGCAGAAAATTAAGAAAACATATTTATAGACAGCCTCTCAGATAAGTGGTCTAATATCTAAAATATTGAGAACTTTGCTAAATTTATAAGAATAAGAGCCATCCCCAATTGAATAATTGGTAAAAGATATGAATGGATGATTTTCAGGTGAAGAAATCAAAGCCATATATAAGCATATGAAAAAAATGTTCCAAATCACTACAGATTTGAGAAATGCAAACAACATTTCTGAGATATCAACTCATACTCATCAGACTGGTTAAAACAAAAAAAGGGCAAAATGACAAATAGTGGAGGAGATGTGAAAAAAATGCAGACAGTAATACACTGTTGGTGGAACTATGAACTGATCCAACCATTTTGGAGAGCAATTTGGTGTTACACTCAGACAGTTATTACATCCTTAGACTTAGCAATTGCTGGGTCTATTTCCCAAGGATATCAGGGAAAGAATAAAAGAACTCATGAGTTCCAAAATATTTATAGTTGTTCTCTTTTTGGTCACAAAGAATTGGAAATTGATGGGATCCCCATGAATTGGGGAATGAATAAACAAATTGTGGTATAGAATTATTTTTTAATTTTTAAAAACTTATTTTTTACAGAGAAATTTTCATTTTTTGGTATATATTTATTTGGAATATTTTTCCATGGTTACAAGATTCATGTTCTTTCGCTCCATTCTTCCCACCCCCCTCCCAGAGCTGACAAGCAATTTGTGGAATAGAATTGTGATGGAATACTACTGCATCATAAGAAATGATTATCAGACCATTTAAAAAAATAGAAAGAACTATATGAGATCACAAACAGTGAAATGAGTAGATTCAGGAGAACATCATACACAGGTCACAGAATTAATGTGGGAAGAATAAACTGTTAAAGTGAACAGAAAGGTGAAGTGTGAGAGACTTAATTTATATGTACAGGTTGGTCTCCCTGAGGATAATTTCTGTGATGCAGGGAATATTGGGAGGGACTGGGACACTTGTAGATAGATTTATTATGTAGATATGAAGAAAAGTAAGGTAAACATATTGGAGATTTGTGATTTCATTTGTGGAAAAAAAGATAATATGAAGAAAATTTCAATTAAGAAGAGTAAATTAAAAAATGTGTCATAAATACTTTTTTCCCAGACAAATGCTTATTAAGTATTTGCAAAACAAAACAAAACAAAATGATGAATGGGATGAATTCAGAAAAGCCTGGAAAGACTTACGAAGCAATGCAAAGTGAAGTAAGCAGAACCAGGAGACCTTTGGATGCACTAATAATATATGAAGATCAACTGTGAAAGACTTGACTATTATCAACAAAGCAAGAATCTAGAACCACTTCAAAGGACTCATGATGATGAAAAAGGACATCCACCTCCAAAAAGGAACAGATGGAGTTTTAATGCAGATTGAAACATACCATTCTTTACTTTATTTCCTTCATTAATTTTTCTCTGTTTTAACTAATGTGTCTTGTTTCAGAATAAGATGGACAGGGAAATATGTATAATATGATAACATGTACAACTCATATCATATTGTCTAGCTGGGGAGAGGGTGAAGGGGTAGCAAGGATGAAAAAAAAAGAATGAGATGTAGATTTTTTTACATGCCTATTATAAGAATTTTCTTGGATAAGTATATTTATTATAATTTTTTACATTTATATAACAAATCATAAGGAATATATTATTATGTGATATGTTATGTTATATAAACTACAAATGGTAAAAAAAGAAAGTTACAGAGAAACTGTTAATTATGCAAATTAAACTTTAAAATATTGAGCATAGTTTTCTACTTCCTCCAACTCCATAAGATAGCAATTATTAAACATTTACAAACACACTCCTGCCTAGGTGAAAATTTAATTCTATCTATTGGCTTCAAATTAATTTGTTTTAAAATATTATTTACAACATTATTTTTCAGGCAAATTATTTTATTTTATTTTATTTTATTTTAATTTCTCAAGTGCTCATACCTTTAAATACCTTCTATTACATTCCAATAATGGCAATGAATAGTCTATATAGTCATCATCTTGTTAACTATCAGAACTTATCAGAGTACTTATACCTTTGACATTAATTGACTAAATTATAGAGTATAAAATATTGTTGATGCTTGCTTAGTTTAATGGTACAGTTACACTGGGAAAAGTTAGTGAATGAAAAGTTTACAAGATTTATGTCCTTGCTTGTGTCTGGCTAAATACAAAGTGAGCTGAAATTGAGTAATTACATAGTTAAATCGAGAAACAAAGCCTAGCATACATTAACCATCTACTATGTTTAAGACACTGTGGTAGACTCTATGACTACAAAGACAGATTGAAGAATCATTTTACTTCCTATCAAAGAACTCCATTGAAAATGAAATTGAAATTTTAAATTTGCTTTATCTTCTTTATCTACTTTAATCTGCTTTATCTACTTTAGCTTATCCAAGTCTCACAACAACTTTGTGAGATAAATACTACCCACATTGTTATTAACATTTTATAGATGAGGAAATTGAAGCATAAAGGATTAATGTTAGATATTACATATTATGTCTAATATATGTCATATGTGATATTATCTCATATGTTATACATATATATGTATATATTATATGTGATATGAGCAGCTAGGTGGCAAAGTGCATAAAATGCCAGGCCTCCAGGCAGGAAGATCTGAGCTGCAATCTGACCTCAGGTACTTAGTAGCTATGTGACCTTGGGGAAGTCACTTAACTTCTTTTTGTTTCTGTTTCCTCATCTGTGAAATGGGAGAGTAATAGCATCTACTTGCCAAGATTGTGATGAAGATCAAGTAAGACAATATTTGTAAAGGGCTTAGTATCATTCCGGGCACATAGAAGGTATTATATAAATACTAGCTATTATGATTATTTATTGATCTGAGATGTACCTGACTAAAGTAAAAAGTGGTCAGAAAAAGAATTTGAAACAAATTTTTTTTTGTGAACTCAGGTCCAGAACTCTGTCCCCTACAATTGCTGTATCATACTGTATCATGGCTAAAGCCAATCAGTTTCCATAATAGCAGTTTTTCTTCTCTTGAGTTTTTTTTTAAAATTGTATTAAATCTGTCCAAATAAAGAGTATAGATACCAAAGGAGAAGTATGAGGGAAGAAAGGGTAGCAATAGAATATGGTGGAAAAGAGAATCAGTATATGAGACATTCAAGGAGTTAACGAAAAAAAAGTGAGAGAAGTACCATAGTTTTCCGTTCATCCTTTCATCTACTCATTCATTCAACCAAATTTAATTGTCTAGACTAGAGTGAACAAGACATGGCACTTGGTGCGTGAAAGCATTGACTTAGCAGTTTTTCATACAAGGTGTCCTAAAAGTCTTAGTATAGTTTTGAGAGTAATAAATTTCATTTAATCTTCCCAACAACCCAGTAAGTAGAGGATGAAGGTGTTGTTATCCTCATTTTACAAATGAAGAAACTGAGTCTCAAAAGGATTAAGATTTTTGAGTAATTGTATAAACAGTAGTTTGCAGAGTCAGGATTTAAAACCGGGTTTCCTGACTCTCAATCTGGGATTTGTCCCTTCACCAAACTTCAGTATAAATGAAGTCAGAAAGACATTTCAGGAGAAAGGTTGTTAGTCATGTGTGCCAGGCCAAGAGAAGGTCAAGGAGAAATGAAAATTGAAACCCGGGGCTTGAACATGAAGAAGCCATTGTTTACCTTTCAGAGGCCCATGAGTGCTGAGGCTGGAGCTCCAATAGAGAGGTCAAGGGGAGAGTCCAAGGAGAGGAAGTAAAGGCAGCAGAAATTTTAAAAAAAACCATATCCTTTCAAATATTTTTTAACAATGTAGTGATTTTTTTTCCACAAAAGAAATGGCATTAGTTAAATGACAAGAATGATTCATTGGAGTCTTTTAATTACTGAGTCATCTTATTTTGTTACTCTGAAGCTTTCATAGAAGCATTTTCTTTATTTGATCCACTGTGGTAATCAAGAAATGAGAACATTAAGACATTACTTACTCTAAAAATAGGTTAAGGGCTATAACATCAAACCATTTTCCCCCCTCAAGCTGCCTTCAGAGGAAGGAATCCCAAACCCCAACACACACACATGAGAAACATGCACACATAAGGAAACTTGGTCATTTAATCTAAGTTACAGCAAAGTAGTTGTATGTGTCTCTGGTGAAAATTATGTAGGACTCAAAACAAAAGACATACCACTTATCATGACACTTTGGGAAGACCTTGATTTACTAGGGAGTCAACTGGTGTCTGGTGAGTCATGACAATGGTAGGAAGTGCCCTCAGATCACAGACTACTCCAGTGTTTCTGTGATTTCCCTAGAACGCTTCCTCTTTGATACGACTTGTTTGTGATAAACCAATAGTATTTGGCCCATCCAAAAGATTCCTGGCTTTAGACATAGTAAATACAATTGTTGGGTTGCTTCTTTTTTCAATACTGCAAAAATAAGTGCCTCCTTAATGTTCATTGAGAAATTAAGAAGTGTTATTTAATGCTAGAAGAGCATGTAATAGCTTGGCTAAGCAAAACACTACATTTTCCAGCATGCTGGTACAATTGATATAATAAAGCTTCTTTTTAAAAAACAGGGGAAATTATAATTTTTCCAACAATTAAGCAGCCCATATTTATTTGATACTTTCAATTTCAAATAGTTGTATTTTCTTATCTTCACCATCCTTTGGGTTTCAACCTTGTACCTACCAGACCCTGTGTGAGGCACTTGGGACACAAAGACAAAGAACAAGCCAATCCACCTTCACAATGAGTTTGCCAAATAGATAAATATATATGTACGTATATAAGTATATATATATATATATATACATAGCATAGTACATGAATAAATGTAATGAAATATGATGCAATGAAGTATAAACTTGTTTTAGAAGAACATTAACTCTTGAGGGAATCAGGAAATGCTTCAAGTAGAATAAAGTACTTGACCTGCTTCTTAAAAAAAAGAGAGAACTCTGTGAACTATTGATAAGGAAGAAGTACATTTTAGGCATTTGAGAAAGTTTGTATAAAGGATTGTACCTGGGAGGAGCGACACATGTGAGGAGCAAAGAGAAAGCCAGTGTGGAAAGAAATGAACTAATATGCAACAAGACTGGAAAGATAGGTTGGGAAGATTTTTCAATGGATTGCAAATATGGGATTAGGGAGAGTAAGGAGATGAAGACAATGTTAAGGTTACCAACCTAGGAGATTAGGAGGAAGGATTATGGTGTCTTCTATGGAAATAGGGAAGTTTGAATGCTGTTTGATTTTAGGGGGAAATGAGTTCAGTTTGGGGCATAGTGAGTATGGAATGTCTCTTAAGTTAGAAATATCTAGAAATATGACAAGGGACTGAAGCTCTAATATTGTAAAATGAATATAGGGATTTTTTTTTCCATTTTTGTCTTCTCAGTCTTGAGGACAGTGCTTTACATAGAATAACTGATGAATTAATGTATGCTGCATTGAATTAAATTCTATAAATCTTTAGCTATCTAGTTGTGACATTAATTATTCAGTTCCATAAGAAGGAAAGCTATTCTTTAATTCAAGAAAAATATGCTTTAGGAACATGACTCCTCAACATGAAATGTAAATCTTTAGAAATGCAGATCTTAATTGCTAAAGTTCCTACATATATATATATATATATATATATATATATATATATATATATATGGGTGTGAAATTATTCATCTAATGCACTTTTCACTATGCCACACTCATTAGTTTGTTTCATTATAGACTAGGGATATTTTCTTCTAATACACCAAGTTTACTTTGATTTTATATTTTTCTTAAAAACTCTAGTCAGGATGATTATGTTTTATTTATGTCTTTCCATTGTAGCCTTAATCTTGTTAAAGAATTATTTAGATCACCTGCTTTCTAGGAAGCTCAGATATTCAAGCATATGTTCATATCCTTTACTGCAATGAGATTTGTCATTCATGAAAAATGACAGAATAATTTCCTGTTTAGAGACATGAGAGTGCTAATAGAAAAAAGATGAAAAATCACTACATCTTAATTAATGCAATCTTCATCAATGTTGACTGGAGAAGCAATCCACCAGAATTTCTAAATTATTGAACTGTCAAATGAAAAGGCTAAATAATCTGATAAATAGAGATAATTTAAAAATAAATTGACATAAATTTTAGTTGGTGAAGTTATAAAATGTATTTCCATAGGCATGGTTAGTCAAAAGAAATTAATATGCTTTTCCTCTGTTATTCTTTTAAAACTGAAATATCACATGTCAAAATAATGGTGATTTACCTGAAATAAGTCTAAAGTCATAAAATCTGTGTTCTCCTGAATTCACGTGCCCATACCCCCAAATAAGAGAGAGGCTTTTATAATGGATAGAATTAATTTAATATTACTATCCCAGAAACAATAATTAGTGGAACTTGAACTACTTCAAATAAGATAGTATCATATTTGTATAATGAAATTCAGCAGTGTAGTAATTGGGTCACTGAATGCTTATTAGTGCAACTTATTGATTACTTAAATATAAACATTAATATAGAATTAAGAAAGTAAATCATGACACTAAGATATATCTCAGTAAGAATCATAATCTTATGTTAAATTATGTTGCTTCTAAAAATCAAATTACTTTTCATACAAATTACAAATTATATACATTAAATTATATTAAAGATGCTGTGATCTGTACATAGTTTTTAACTTTGAAAACACTTTAATGGTAAAGGAAACTAATTTAAAATTTTCCTTTTCCAGGATTATAAAACAAACAATAGTTGCACATTATCAGTAAGAAAACATATGACTAACTTTATTGTGTATATATAGTAATAATCTTTTTTTATATCTAATTTCTAAACCATGATGACTAATGTTGATGATTATGATTTCTAGGAAAATCAGACTATTCTTGAGTATATCCAAGGACTTTTTACATCCTTATACAATATATTTAGAATCATTAGTAAAATTATCATTAGAACACCACCATAGTAATTATGCATATAATCATATGTATAAAATATATATTTACTATTTAGAAAAAATCAGAGGCACAGTGACCATATGCTCAAATAATAAGTATGTAATAGCAGGAATCATTGTTAAAAATGATTAAAATAACTTGAATCAGTGATACAAATATCTACATTTTAAAAATATTGTAGTGAGATTTAAAGAAATACAAACCCACAGACATAATTAAGTACATTATTTAGTAATGCTTACCTATTAATAATAATTGCCTAAACCAAATTTTCAAAGACATGAGTAAATGAGTTGCTTCAATAATCAATCTTTATATCTCTAGTCAAAAGCAATTCTTAAATATATTGTTTTTACCCCTTATTAATACTCGTAAAGTTTTTATATTTTACTACCACCTAAAACTAGCATACTGAGTGCTTAAATTGCTAGAACTTCCTCACTTTTTTTAGCAGTTCCCAGAACTCCTATTGTCCCAATAGACATTCTTTCTCTATTCTCTAAGAATAAGCTTCCTTTCCTTTGACAAACATTCCAGAAAAAGGTGCATGAATCAATAAATATTTATTGATCACCTAGCATTTTGGGGAATGACAGCAATACTATGCTAGATATTGAAGATACAAAGACGAAACTGAAGCTTGAATTATAAATTGACATTCTAACTTACTTTCTAAAAGCAGTTAGTGGCACAGTGTAAAAAATAATGGGCCTGGAATCAGGAACACCTGAGTCAAATACAGCCTCCAACATGTACTAGTGGGGTATAATAAACAGCTCATTTCACCTCTGCCTGCTTCTGTTTCTTCAAATATAAAACAAGTATATAATAGCATTTCCCTCACAGGGTGGTTGGTTGTGAGAATCAAATGAGATATTTGTAAAAAGCATTTGATATAGTGCTCCACATTATGTAGGCTCTACACAAATAATTAATCATTTCCCTTTCCCTCCCTGAAAAGGCATGTGATATTTTTATGTATTTGCTAGAAACTGTAGAACCATAGAATTTAAGTTAAAAGAGACTTCTGTGGCCATATAATACAACCCGTACTTGAAAGAAAATGCCTTTATAGCATATCTGATTCATGATCATTTAGTCTCTGCTTCAAAACTTCCAAGGAAGGACAACCCACCCTCTTAGGGCAGGGGTTGGCAACCTTTTTGGCCCTGAGAGCCATAAACGCCACATTTTTAAAAATGTAATTTCTTGAGAGCCATACAGTGCTCACAGTGCCGCTCCTGTAACAGCACCTGAAAAAAAATTGACTTTATGGCTCCTGCAGAAAGAGCCATATCTGGCCCTCAAAAGAGCCAGATGTGGCTCGAGAGCCATACATTGCCAACCCCTGTCTTAGAGTATCCTTTTTTTAATTCTGGGGCATCTCTAATTCTTAGGAAATTGTTCTTGATAATTAAGCCTACATTGACTTATTTGTAATTGTCATCATTCCTCCTAATTTTGTCTTTTGAGATAGAATAAATCTAGTACTTTTCCCACATGATAACCATTCACAGTTATCTTCCACACCACCAAGTTTACTTTTCTCCAAACTAAACATGGTCATTTCCTTCAGTGTGTTCTCATACAACATGGATTAATGCCCTTCACCAATCTTCTAACTCTCTCATATTTAAAAATATTTCATAATATCAATTTGAAACCATGATACCCAGAAATGAACTCAATATTGCAGATAAGATCTAATGAGGGAATAATACAGAGCCGCCATCACCTCCATATTCCTAGAAGTTGTATGTCTCATAATGCACCCTGAGATTACATTACCTTTTTGATTACTTCAACACAATGCTGATTCAAGTTGAACTTTCTGTCCATTAAACCATATGATCTTTTTCAGAACAAGTACTTTTTTTTAACATGCCACTTCTCTCTTACCCCTATTAATTTATTTACACCTATTAATTTATATACAAGCTTAAGCCCTTATGTTTATCCTTATTGAAGTTCATCTTAGGTTCAGGCCAGTGCTCTTGACTGTCAAGGACCTTTTGGATTCTAAATCTGTTATTCTCTATATTATCTACCCTTCCTGCCTTTGTCATCTGCTGATTTTATGAGCTTGCCACCTGTTTTTATTCAAGTCATTGATAAAAATGCTAATATTACTGGACTAACCACAGATCTCTGGGTTCTTCTACTGAAGACTTCTTACCACTTGAATTCAAGCAATTAACTACTTTTTGAATCCTGTCATCCAATCAGCTGTGTATCAACCTAATTACATCTTCATCTAATTCATATTACTCTAATGTCTCCACAAGAACAGTACAGGATACTTATTCAAAAGTTTGCTAAAATCTAGGTAAACTTTATTCACAGCATTCTATTCATTATCTGGTTAGTATTCTTATTAAATAAAGGAAATGAGATTAGTCCAGCATGACCTGTTCTTGATGGGGTTATCTTGGCTCTTAGTAGTCACTGCTTCCCCTGAAAGATATTTGCCAACCATCTCTTTAATTATCCATTACAGAATTTTTCCAGGAATTAATGTCAAACTCATTTATTGGCAGGCTATATTTCCTTCTACCCTTCCTTCCTTCTCTCTTGCTCTTCTCCCTTTCTTCCTTCCTTTTTTCCTTTCCTTCTTTGTTTCCTTCTCCCTCCTTCTACTCCATCCTTTCCCCCCTTCCATTCTCTCTTTCTTCCTTCCTTCTTTCCTTTATTGTTTTGAAAATAGGGATAGTATTGTAAAAGTGAAATTTGGGAGATGTCATCTTTAAGTATATATATATGTATTTTCTGGACACGGGGAAATTATCAAACTACATATCCCGTGGTCCAACGGGTTTCCGGTTCCGGTTCTTTGGGCATGGGGAGGCCTACGTCTCCACGCAGAGAAGAGTTTAAATCTCCTGGGTTAGGAGGGAGTGGCTCTCTTGGCCAGCAGACTGGGGAGGAGACAGGAGACAATTATGGCTAGGCTGCAAGTTTCGAATGCTTACAAGCGCATCGTCTAATAACTTTATCTATCAGCATGGCTTTAATTAAATTACTAATTTACATTATTATAGCAGCCTTTATCATTTTTAATCCTAATAGTATTTGTTCTTCTCAAATCTTATAGTACCTTTCCCATTTTTCATGATCTTTTAAAAAGTCCTAACAGTGGCTTAGTAATCATATCTGTTACTTCTTCCAGTGTCAGGGAATGTGGTTCATTGGGATCAGATGACTTGATTTCATTAAGGGATGTTAGAGTCCCTCTTATCTCCTTGTTTAACTCAGGTTTTCTCCTCCTGATTAATTCTTTTTATTGATTGCCTCCATTACAAAAATCATTCCTCTAGCCAGATAAAAGAGTCAAAAGAAAATTGAATGGATTTTCCTTCTCACTGTTGGTAGTCATTATTGTCCAATCCATATTCAATAAAGAATGCCTTCTTTGATCATCCTTTTTCTTTTGATATAGCTAAAGGCTCTTCATTATTCTTAGTTTCTCTTGACACTCTCAATTATGAGCTTTTGCATTCCTCTAATTATTTTGACAGGGTCCTATTAAGCTCTTAAAGTCATACTCTATGATTTAGTCTTGCTTCCATCCTATGTACATTTCTTTTTTGTTTCTTTTTTTAATCTAAGTTACTTGATGATTTCTCTTTTCATTTGCATGGATCTATTCTATTTTTCTTCTTAATTGGAATTGTTTCCTTTTATGCCATCAGAATTTCATTCTCAAGTATCTCTCTGGGTTAACTCACCCTATAACATTTTAGTCAGTGAAATTGCCCTTATCTTGTAACCTACCTAAAATCTGCTTCCTAAAATCTGAGGTATACACTTGACTTTATCTGTGTTTCCACATCTTTTCAGTCTTACACTCTAGGAGTGAGTGATCACTTCCTCTTCAAGGTTCCTCTAATTTCCACCTCAGCAAAACAGTACTTTACTTTAAGTGAAAATTATTCAGAATGTAACTTCCTCTTTTTTGTTACTTCAAGTTTTTAGGGACATATTTTTCACTAAGGCAACTTAAGCAATAACATTAGCTACAATTCTTTTGTCATCAGAGAGATCCATCACTACTTAATCATATATTTATGCCAGATTAATGATCTTTTCTAAACTTGTCTATTTCTTCTTTTTTGTTCAGGTGTTCTATAGAAAACTCTAATGAAAAAATTACATCTCTTTCTCCCTCCATTGATCTTTGTTCCAACATTCCCTATTATGCTTTCCCCTTGACTCCTGGATTTCTTATGAATATTTGTTCTTTGAAAAAGAAACCCTCTATTTTCTGTTTTAGTAACAATTCTGAGACAGAAGGGCAAGGGCTAGGCAAACTGAGTTAAATGACTTACCTGGGACCACCCACCCAGCTAGAAAGTGTCTGAGGCCATATTTGAACTCAGGTTTTCCCAATTTCAGGCCTGACATTCTATCTATTTTGCCACTTAGCTGCCCCCATAGAAAGAGAGAGAAGCATTATATATATAATATACATATATGTATATGTAATATATATGTTTATACATATATATGTGTGTGTATACATACATATATACATGCAGTGCAGGGTCCTAAAAATTGAACTGGATTTCAATTGTAGCTAAAAGTGAAAAGGCATTTCAAAGTTTCATTAGGAGAAAAATATAGAGGCAAGAGCACTATGAGTCCTGCATTCAGTATATATATGTGTGTGTGTGTGTGTGTGTGTGTGTGTGTGTGTGTGTGTGTGTGTGCGTGTGTATACACACACACACAAAAGTAGCACCATATATGTATATGTATACATATATTATATATGTATATATAATGCTTCTCTTGTTCCTTTTCATTCCACTAAGACTTAGTAATGACTAAGAAGTTGTTAAAAGTGAATTCCATGATAAATCACACCCCCCCCCCCAAACTGATGGGAGTAATTTTCCCTTCCACTTCATTGTGTCTTCTTGCCCTCTGTATCATCTTTGACTCCTTCTTCTTCCATCCTCACTTCTAATCCATTGCTAAATCTTGTCCATTGTATGCAATCATATTTCTCTAATCTCTCCCTTTTCATCCTGCTTCTACCACTTGTAAGTGTGAAAACCCCTCCCTTCTATATGAGCATCATATCTTAATGTTAGCAATAGTTTTCAGTTAATCATAATTGTGATTTCAAGATAAGGTAATTAATAATATCATAAGTGAAACTTTTAATAGGTTTATGATTAATTTAGTGCAAGTATTAAGGTTTTGAATTAAGTAAATAACTACTTTTACATAGGCTTCATAGGCTTAAGTGTCAGCCTCACTGTCAGCCTTAACCTTCAAATTTGCTCTCTCATGCATCCTCAGCAATCATGACCTTGAACTTGTGATATGACCTTCAAGCTCTCCACCCCGCCCCCCTTTTCTATCAAGTGACTTCTACTAATGAGAAGTGTTTCCTGATTACTTCAACCAATCCACATCTCTCTTTTTTTTCACTGTCTTGGATTAATTTTTTTTACTAGTATAAAAGTTGGGCTACTCCTTGGGGATAAAAGAGGGTCTCTCACAGTGCTCTGGATATTTTGGTTTTAAGTGGAAGTCCGACTTTATTGTGGGATTTGGCCCTCTCATAATAAACTTCTCTTTCTTTATTGGCTTGGAGACTCGGTTTCTTTTTTTTTTTTAAACCCTTACCTTCAGTCTTGGAGTTAATACTGTATATTGGCTCCAAGGCAGAAGAGTGGTAAGGGCTAGGCAATGGGGGTCAAGTGACTTGCCCAGGGTCACACAGCTGGGAAGTGGCTGAGGCAAGATTTGAACTTAGAACCTCCGGTCTCTAGGCCTGGCTCTCAATCCACTGAGCTACCCAGCTGCCCCCACTCAGTTTCTTTAAATTGCATTCTGGCTGTTAGAAATTACACAACACACTCTTATCTGAACTCTCATTATATCTTGCCTAGATTATACTAATGAGCTCCTAACCAGTGCCTCTGTATTCAGTCTTCAATTCTTCAGTTCATCCTATTGGCCCCCTGGGAATGGGTGCTCCTCATGGAGACTGACTCTATCACTCTACTTTTTAAAAAAATGTCACTGACTTTCAATTGCTTGTTTTCAAACTTCAAATCCCTTAAACTGTTATCTAGCATCCCCCCAGAGTGTGCTTTCATGTACCACTTCAGCCTGATATCACACTCATTGCAGGACTCATAGTATCCTGCTCCTGTATTTTGCTCCTAATCAAACTTTGAAATGCCTTTTCACTTTCAGCTACAATTGAAATCCAGTTCAATTTTTAGGATCCATATCCAGTGTTACTGTTTATGTGAAGCCTTCCCTAATCCCTTAATCAAAAATCATTTCTTCTGATCATACTGCCTGGAAAAATGTCCTTGCCACCTAGCATTGGGAAAAAGAGGAAGGTATGGCCCACCAACTCTAGTTGCTTTGGGTTAGGCAGTCTATGGAGACTCATTTAACTTCTCATGTCTCTCCCGAAACCTAAAATACTTTGGCATTGTTTAAACAAATTGACAAAAACAAAAAATTCCTACGTTGTCAATTTTAGTAATCCCCACCCTTCAGTCCAATCTGTTTCTCTAGTTTTTTGACTTTCTGCTTTTTTCAGACCACATATTTTCTCCAGTCTTTAAAACGTTACTTTGGTACTCTGTTTAAGAGCACAGTTATGCGCTATAGCCAAGCACCTATTCTGGCCTGTTACATTCTGTTTATTACACTTGATTTAGAAGCCAGTTTCCTAAAACTCTGAACAATTTGTTGGAATTCTAGAACATATTCAGCTAATTTTGGAGGGAGTCCTGCTTTAGGCCTCACCTTGGGCTTTGGTTCAGGTGGGGGAGGAAATCTTTTTCCTTAGTACTTCACTTAGCACTAAGTAGGTTCTGTTCATGTATTATACTTGGTTATATTATCATTTAAGATCGTAGGCTCTTTGTGGATTAAATTTTTTCTTATTTCCTATCTTTTTCTCTCTCTTGGAATCTAACACAATATGTAAAAATATGCTTACAGATGTTTGTTGTTCTCTTTCCAAAATTACAATGAAACACTAAGCCTTCACCAGGAATGTCACAACAATTTTAAAATGTATTTAAGATATCATAGTAGGAAGAGAAGGAGAAATTGAGTCCCCTTCCAACAGGCTGTAGCCCCAAAGGATTCCCAGTAAAGGTGAGACTTCTCTAAAGGATCAAGATCTGATTTCAGGATTACACAGCACTTTCATTCAGATGCAGTTTGGATTTGTTATGATAGCCAGCAGAGAGTTGCCTAAGATATTTTAGTATATCTGAACCTATCTTTAGGGTTTGGTTCATTTTCCTATCAGTCATTTTAGGGAGGATGCATGATTGGAAAATTGTCTGAAGTGGGTTGAACTGGTCTTAGCAGCACTCTCTACAGTTCTTTTTGGAACAGAGGTCAAGGACATCTGTTGCTGGAATTAGCTAGGATTCCTGACAATTATACTCTACGTTATTGCAGTTTAAATATAATTTAAATATCTGCAGTTATTCTATACTGTATTTTAAATACCCACAGTTAACAACATATCCTTGAAAGTCAGAACAAAGCTATTCCTAATTGACTTTTGTCACTTCAATAATTTATATTCAATTTTTCTTTCCTCTAATCTCTCAGACCACATTATGGTCTCAAAGTAGACATTGTGTCAAAGTTTCTCTTTACAGTATCTCTTTTTGATCTTAATCACATCTAATTCTTGATTCCCACTTCTGTATGGAAGCTTAATTTCCCTTCAGAGCTCCTGTATGTAACTTCTAACTGGTTACAGGACATTTATACCTGAAACTTCTTCCAGTATCCAACTCAACATGTGAGTCATCTTCCCTTCACTCCAATTTGTACCTCATCCTGTCTGCCTCTTTTGTTGTTATCAACTACTCATGCTCAACCTCAAAATCATGGAGTCATTTTCTCATCTTCTCTTTGTCCCATAGCTGACTATGTTCTTATTTATGTCGATTCTCTATAAAACCGTTTTATCTATCTTTAAATAGCAGGCCACACTGAACAATGGACAATGCATCCAGAGCAATCAGTCTTGTTCTAGGGAGGAGCTCAGTCCTTGCTCTCCTCTTGGGGGTACAGATATTTTAACAATTTGCTCCCTTTCAGGGGAGTGGCTTTCCTTTCACACCCAGTGAGCAAATGTCCTTGCCCCCAGGGAAAGAAAATTTCTGCATTAATTTCAATAGACTCACCAAGGATGGTTCATTGTTAGCTCATGATTTTGTACAGGGATGTCTTGATCTCCGGTTCCCCTAACTTACAAATTATAACACTGTATCCCCCACACACTTTATCCACTCCCCACCTCAAGTATTCCAAAATTTGACACCAAATTTCCAAGTTCACTTTTTGCTGTCTATGAGCAAAGATATCATCCAGTTTTTATATTCTCTTAATTTGTAGACATTAAATAAGAACACACAGCTTTGCATTGCTGTCTATTAGAGTGTTTTTTAATAGATAAATAAAATCTAAACTTAAAGAAATTGAAAATTAAAGAATAAACAAGTCTGCATACCTGGCTAATCAGAAAAGAGACAAATGAAATTGCAAGGAGGTAGAAGAGGTTCTGACTCTTCAATAGTTCCCATCACCTCAAACTTAGAAATTCCTGTTGCTATTTTTTTTTTTGCAAGTGCTTGATTTTAGCATGGGATTAGATCAAAACCTGCCCAACTGCTCTTGGTTTATTTTTCAGTAGCTACTTCTGCATGTGGTTCACCAGGCATTTCTTGTTTCATGATAACTTTGTCCTCCCACTAACCTTCCTTCTTCTTCTTCTCTCCTTACTCTCATTCTCAAATCTCCTACTCAGAATGTCCCTCATCCCCTGCTTTTTAAAAATTGCAGTTTGAGCGAGTTATGAATAATTTGTTCCCAAGCTCAGTATGAAATCACATTAGAGTTTAGAAGTGCTGAAGAAAAAAGAATGTCAGCCAGAAGAGAGCCTTTCTTCCTTTGCCTTTTCTCCATGCCCAAGTCTTTTGGTGGAACTCTAAAAGTTGGGTTTAATTTTCTTTCCTTCCTATTCCTACAGCTCCTACCTTTTATGAGGTCTATTTTTCCTCTCTTACTGTCACTTTTTTCTGATTGCTGCAATATCTCTCCACATATCATACGGTCACTTTCAAAAAATAATTATAAAAATTGATTGTAAGGGAGAGTTCAGTGAATATTTTAAACATATACCAAATTCATGATTTTCTTTAATTACTAAAGTATGCTCCATTTTCATAATTATTTTTTAAAGTGGACATATAACATTTTTGATCAATACTTAGGAAAAAATGACCTGTGAGAGAAAATATATCTTCCCAAATTGTTTAAATATTATAAAGTACACAGTCAAGGATATTCTCATTGTAGCATTTTGAAATATTCTGCCTGGCATCTAATTTCAAATTCCAGAGCTGAGAAATTAATATAGTAAAATAATGCCTTATTCCAGTGCTCCACCCAAAGTTGCTAATTATTAAGGTTCAAAAGATTTCCTCTGCAGATTTTCCATAGCTTTAAATTTTGCTACCACTTGGGATGATACAACCATTTCCTTTATTTATGGGAAGTGTTGCTAAGACAAGGACTCTCATTCCAAACATGATACTTTGCTTGGGCAAGATAGGAGAAAAGAAAACACCCGTAACTTTTGGCAGATAGCATCTGAATGATATGAAACAGCATTACCTGAAGTAGTGGGGAAGATCACAAGATAAACAACTCATGAATTTAGGGAAAAGAACAATTATATGATCACTATTGTTTCTAAACATCTTGTATTATTGAAAAAAAAACAATCACCTCTCTTCATAATGCTTTTATTTGAAATGCATATATACCCTTCTTACATCAGCTTCATCATCATTTGTGAAAATTTATGTGGATAAGAAATCATGGTAAGTATTGTCCAGAAAGTTGTCTATTCCCTTGTATGTCATAAGTCAAATATTTGGAGTTGGAAAAGACCTTAGAGGTCATTGAATCCTTCATTAAAAATTAAATAAATAAAAGAAATAGAGGCTTACAGGAGATAAGTGATTTGGCCAGAGTCACACAAGCTAGTAAGTATATAAGATGTAATTTGAACCTATATTTTTCTGATTCTAAGACGAACATTTTATTCACTATACCATACTGAAATATGATAGTTATATCCTAGGATAAAAGACTATTTTAGAAAGTTATCTGGAAGATCCATGGAGTTCTATGGCAAAATCATTATTAACAACATATATTGGCTTCTCACTCTTTCCAGTCCCCACCATTTTCCTGCAAAGCTATACACAAGGAAATGATTATATTAATAAGAAGATGGAGGGAAATGATCATTTACAGATATTTTTGAAAGGTTATTCTTTTCTGTAAGAACCTATTGATGGCTTTACTACTTAGAAACCTAGCCCATGCCTGTCTTTTTCACTGGGAAGTCTTGATCACAGTATAGAACAGGGTTTTCTTAATCCTGAATCTTTTTTTAAAAAATTAATAGTTTGATAATTTTACATGAATTCAATTGGTTTTCTGGTAATGTAAACAGTAGTTTGAAAAGAGATTCAGAGGCTCTACATGATTTTCAAAAGGGTCCATGATTTGAGGAAGGATAAGAACTCCTGTTTTAGGGGATCTCACAGTATTCACTTATAAATAAATGAAAATGCATTTTTTAAGTACTAACTTTGTTCAAGGCACTATTTATGCTAGGTACTAGAGATACCAGAGCACTAGATACTAGAATAGAAGTATAGAAAGACAGTCTCTGGTTTCAAAGAGCTTACATTCTAATGCTGTCTTCTTTTTTTTTTTTAATAAATTTTTATTATTAGACATTTATTAATATTCGTTTTTAACCTGTTTACATACTTTATGCCCCTACTTTCCCCTTCACCCCCTGCTCTCCCCCCACCCATGGCCAACGCACATTTCCACTGGTTGTAACATGTGTCCTTGTTCAGGGTCTATTTACCATTCATGTCCGCCTCAGCCCATGCATTCAAGCAATTGTTTATCTTATATGTTTCCTCCCCTGCAGTCCTTCCTCTGAATGTGGGTAGCATCTTTACCATAAATCCCTCAGAGCTGTCCTGTGTCACTGCATTGCTGCTGGGATAGGAGCCCATTACATTCAATTTTACCATAGTATATCAGTCTCTGTGTACAATGTTCTTCTGGCTCTGCTCCTTTCGCTCTGCATCTATTCCTGGAAGTCTCTCCAGCTCCCCTAGAACTCCTCCAGTTTATTATTCCTTTTAGCACAATAGTATTCCATCACCCGCATATACCACAATTTGTTCAGCCATTCCCCAATTGAAGGACATCCCCTCATTTTCCAGTTTTTTGCCACCACAAAAAGCACAGCTATAAATATTTTCCTACAAGTCTGTTTATCTATGATCTGTTTGGGGTACAAACCCAGCAATGGTATGGCTGGATCAAAGGGCAGGCAGTCTTTTATAGCCCTTTGGGCATAGTTCCAAATTGCCAGCCAGAATGGTTGGATCAATTCACAACTCCACCAGCAATGCATTAATGTCCCGATTTTGCCACATCCCCTCCAACATTCATTACTCTTCCCTTCTTTCATTTTAGCCAATCTGCTAGGTGTGAGGTGATACCTCAGAGTTGTTTTGATTTGCATTTCTCTAATTATTAGAGATTTAGAACACTTTCTCATGTGCTTATTGATACTTTTGATTTCTTTATCTGAAAATTGCCTATTCATGTCTCTTGCCCATTTATCAATTGGGGAATAGCTTGATTTTTTATACAATTGCTTTAACTCCTTGTATATTTGAGTGATTAGACCCCTGTCAGAGTTTTTCGTTATAAAGATTTTTTCCCAATTTGTTGTTTCCCTTCTGATTTTGACTACATTGTTTTTGTTTGTACAAAACCTTTTTAGCTTAATATAATCAAAACCATTTAATTTACATTTTGTAATTTTCTCTAACTCTTGCTTGGTTTTAAAATCTTTCCTTTCCCAGAGATCTGACAAGTATACTATTCTGTGTTCACTTAACTTATTTATAGTTTCCCTCTTTATATTCAAGTCATTCACCCATTCTGAATTTATCTTGGTGTAGGGTGTGAGATGTTGATCTAAACCTAATCTCTCCCATATTGTTTTCCAAATTTCCCAGCAGTTTTTGTCAAATAGTGGATTCATGTCCCAAAAGTTGGGCTCTTTGGGTTTATCATACACTGTCTTGCTGACATCATTAACCCCGAGTCTATTCCACTGATCCTCCATTCTATCTCTTAGCCAGTACCATATTGATTTAGTGACTGCTGCTTTATAGTATAGTTTGATATCTGGTACTGCTAGGCCCCCTTCCTTCACCTTTCTTTTCATTATTTCCCTTGATATTCTTGATCTTTTGTTATTCCAAATGAAATTTGTTATAGTTTTTCCTAATTCAGTAAAGAAGTTTTTTGGTAATTTGATAGGTATGGCGCTAAATAGGTAAATTAATTTGGGTAGGATGGTCATTTTTATTATGTTAGCTCGTCCTACCCATGAACAGTTAATGGCTTTCCAATTGTTTAAATCCAGTTTTATTTGTTTGGAAAGTGTTTTGTAGTTGTTTTCGTATAATAGCTGTGTTTGTTTTGTTAGATAGATTCCTAAGTATTTTATATAGTCTAGGTTGATTTTAAATGGTGTTTCTCTTTCTACCTCTTGCTGTTCTAATGTGTTGGAAATGTATAGAAATGCTGGTGATTTATGTGCATTTATTTTGTATCCTGCCACTTTGCTAAAGTTGTTGATTATTTCTACCAGCCTCTTAGTTGATTCTCTAGGATTTTTTAAGTAGACCATCATATCATCTGCAAAGAGTGATAGCTTAGTCTCCTCATTGCCTATTTTGATACCTTCAATTTCTTTTTCTTCTCTAATTGCTATTGCTAGTGTTTCTAGTACTATGTTGAATAATATAGGTGATAATGGGCATCCTTGTTTCACTCCTGGTCTTATTGGGAAGGCTTCTAATTTATCCCCATTGCATATAATGCTTGTTGATGGTTTTAGGTATATATTGTTTATTATTTTTAGGAAGGGTCCTTCTATTCCTATACTTTTCA